>NW_008331662.1:3649785-3674733 GCF_000622305.1 Nannospalax galili
TCCCATCGGACTGAACTGCCCCGGTCTGGGCTGGTCCGTTGCAGAAAATATGGTAAATTAAGATGCTGTAGGCCTGAAGGTGTGGCTCAGTAGTAGAGTACTAACCCAGCATATTTGAGGACCCAGATTCGAACTCTAGCACAGAAAAAAAATGTGGTTTCCTTCTTTACACCTTATATTTTTGGAGGTAGGACAGCACAATGAATGATTAAGACTCTGCATTCTGGCGCTAAACTGCGCCCAGCCACTTAAAAGCTTTGTGGGTGAGGGTGAGTCTCCCCAGATGAAGTAGGAATGAAAACCAGGGGATGCAGCAAGGATTACAGGTAGTTACCATGACTACTTGGCACATGACTGGCGTATACCACATTTTCACTGAATGTCAGGCATTGTGTTAAGTTTATCTTGACTGGGATTTTTGTTGCTGTTTTGGTTTATGGCAGACTTTTCTTTTCTTTTTGGTCTGTTTCTTTTTGCGGTGGTGGGGGTTGAACCCAGGACTTTGAACAAGCTAGGCAAGCACTCTACCAACTGAGCTTCATTCCCAGTCCGTATGTTGTTGCTATTATTTATTCCATTAAAGATCTGCCCTTATCCAGTGCAAGTGGGTGCTCCCAAAACAGGCCAAACCTGCTGGGTCAGCACCTGATCACAGAGACAAAGCTACAGAGACAGAATGCCAGAGTTTAGAGTTTGAGTGGGATGGGGTGGGAGTAGAGGTGGGGTCCATCGGTTGAGAGCTAGTAAGGTACAGGCAAGTAGTCTTACGGAGGCGGGGCGCTGAGCCGCCTCACGTAGGGATTCACTGGCAAGCAGGTCCTCTGGCTGAGTCCAGGTTGTGCTTTGCGATGCTGGGCAGGGGCCCAAATAGGATTACTTTTGTTTCCATTTCTAAATAGAAGCTGTTAGGGAGGAGCATCCGGGCTGAGCTAAAATGAGAAGACTGGGGTGAGATGATTCCTGTAGACCGCGCCAGCATTCTGAAAAGTGCCGAGTTTGTGGATGACTTAAAGAAGGGGCGTTAAGAAATAGAATTCAGGCAGATGCTCAGGAAACTATGTCCAAACTGCATTCCTGCTGAGCCTCAGAGAACACCACTAATGAAGATAATGCATACCCAAAACTCCGGAAAGTGAAACGAAGCCTGTGTAGCCCGGGGGATCTTACACGGGCTGGGCTGGACTAGAAGGGTCCTCAGGCTGCCCGTCTCCCACCTTCACCGGGTAAATGGTGTCAAACAAAGCTTCCAAAGGGTTTATGGACAAATCCAGCGGTGGCTGCAATCCCAGTCATCCTATTCTCTTTGGAAATCTACTTGAGCCATGGTTAATAATTCAGGCTTCAAATGGTAAAAGAAATCTTGAATTATCCCCAGGGGTGTTCAGAAATAGAAAAATGGCCACACTTGTTTCTCAGAAACAGAACAATGGGGGCTGGAGAGATGGTTCAGTGGTTAAGAGCACTGGCTGCTCTTGCAGAGGACCTGGGTTCAGCTCCCAGCGCCCACATGGTGGCTGACATCATCTGAAGCTCCAGTTTCAGGGGCTCTGACACCCTTATTTGGCCTCTAGTGTAAGGCACCAGGTACACATGCATGCAGGCAAAATATTCATGCACATAAGAGAAAAATAAATCATTTTTTAAAAAGAAAAGAAACAGCAAGGTGTTTATATGCTGTAGAGTTATGGGATACTGAAATGAGGACATAAACATGGGACTAAAATGCTTCTGGCTCAGCAGTTATGAGAACACCTTGGTCCTCACATGTCTTCAAGGCATCTTTTCGTCTTCAGTAAGTTACAAATTGCATAGAATCTAGTCAATTGTAAAAAGAGACAAGTGTTTTTAAAAACCTACCATACCCCAATTATACCTTCTAAAACTTGAGAAATACCAAGAACGTTTGACATTAAAAGCAGAATATGACTGGGGCTGTACTCAGTGCGTAGAGTGCATGCCTGGCATGGGTTCCATCCCCAGCACTGTACATATGGACATAGTAGTGCACGCCTGTAGACCTAGCACTCAGGAGTTGGAGGCAGGAGGACCAGAGGTCAAGGATGTCCTTCCTTGGCTACATAGCAAGTTTGAGACCACCCTCTGCTATGTGAGACCCTATCTCAAATAAACCAACAAATAATTACAAAACTATTACTAGGGCTAGAGCGATGGCTCAGTGATTAGGAGCACTGGCTGCTCAGAGGACCTGGATTCGATTCCCAGCACCCACAGGGTGGCTAACAATCATTTGTAACTCCATTTCCAAGGGATCTGACACCCTCTTTTGACCTCTGAGGGCACTGCACAACACTGGTACACTTACACACATATAGACAATACATTCATAACATAAAAATAAATATTATAAAAAAACAAGATGACCACAACAAGCTACTTGGTAAAACTGGTCATGGTTAATGGAGCAGAGAAAGGCCTGTGGACCCAAAGTACCAAGTAACTCCTAGAGCTAAATGTAGCTGGGTTTCCAGACAGGATAAAAGACCAAGGTCACTGCCGCCTTGAGAACTCACACATAAATCCTCTGACTGTCCTGCCTGAGAACTTCTTCCTCTGCTTTGCAAGCTTCTGGTAAGGTTAAAATTTTCTTATAACATGGTTTAAAATGTTCTCAGACAAGTGTACCTCTCACCCCTCATCAAAGAAGCTTCTTCATACAACTGATGGAGATGATTACAGGGTCCCACAACTGGTCAAATGCAGAGAAAAAGTGACTGTGAGGTGCCCAGCCCTAAGTGACACATCTACGATGCAGCCTCGACACCTAAGGCTCAGGAAATATCCTGGAAGGGGAACAGAAAGATTATAGGAGCCAGCGGAACAAGACACCTGCTGCTAGTTAATGCATTCTAGACATGATGGGGAAGCTGCATCGATGAAATCTCCACAGCTTGGCAGCCTAACAAGGTCTGCATAATGACAGAACCAGCTGACATGCCCAGGTGGGGGGGTGGGGGTTCATGGGGTCCCACTTCAAGAAGAAAAGCTACAGGTGATCAATGGATAATGAACTGAAGGAGGGAGAATCAGTTTTCTCCAGGGACTAGGTCCCTGAGAGGTTATCTAATTCCAAGTGGTCAGTCTAACCACACGTACAAATGAACATCAATAAATGGACAGTGCATTACAAATGCATGTATGTGTATGCTACAATAATAATCAAAGAGGACAAACAGGAAGGGAGAGGGGATCTGGGGGAACAGGGGGACGGGGGGGATGATGCAAATACAATACACCAATGAAATTCTAAAAACTTTTTAAAACATTCGAGTTCAGCAAAAATACTGTAAGAGCCAGGACTGGTGCATGAACCAACCTTGAAAGAGACTTTCAGGCCTCTGGGAAGTTGCTCATGAACTTGGACCAATGGTGACAGTGTGCACAAGACCCATGCTGACTCAATCAGACAAAAACCCAGCACAGAACAGGGTAAATGGGCAGGAGGCCCAACCCTAGCCAAGGAACTATTGCTAAATGATTACTTCTTGGTGAGGGAGAGTAGATCTTTAAGGGAGTGAGTCTAGACAGGCTGAGTGGACTCCAGTGGATGAACTTGCACCAAGGGACAACTGGGCACAAATGCTTGACAGAATGAGACTTAACATATATGACAGAATACCTGAAATCTGGGGGTGGGAGCTATGGGGAGTGGGTCTAAATTTGATTACTATCTATTATATGAAATGTACAAACAATAAAATTTTGGGAAAAAATAAATACTGTTGCACTAAGAAAAAAAACGTTTGAGTTCTAATGATAAATGAAAACGAAAACAGACCATGGGAGGTAGACTGCAGAAAAAACCACAAAACTAATACACAAAAATGAATCTTTCAGAAAGTCGGGGGGGGGCTAAATATTAGGAATTAGGGGATGAACAGCCATGAGTGGCAGTGCACACCTGTAATCCCAGCACTCTGAAGGCTGAGGCAGGAGGATCAGAAGTTCAATGCCATCCTCAGCTACACAGTGAATTTCTAGTTAGGCTAGCCTGGTCTACATGAAAACCCATCTCAAAAATGAATAAATATAAAAATAATAGTATATTAAAAAGATGAGTCGGGAGTAGTGGCACAGCCTTTAATCCCAACACTCAGGAGGCAGAGGCAGATGGATCTCCAGGCCAGCTGGGCCATAGGGAGACCCTGTCTCAAGCCCCCCCCACAAATGAAATGAAAAGTTATATGACTAGGAAAGCATGACCTACTGATTTGGGGGAAAATACTTAGTAAGTGGAGAGAAACCTCTAGAGAAAACCTCTACTTTGAAACCAATGCAAATAAATTAAATTTAGGAGAAGTAATTGAAACCACAAATATTTAGGGAAACAAAAGCCAATGCTGGCCTCCTTTGTAGACAGAACCAGAAGGATGGGCGAAGGTATCAAAAGATTA
Source organism: Nannospalax galili (assembly GCF_000622305.1). Taxonomy (NCBI): domain Eukaryota; kingdom Metazoa; phylum Chordata; class Mammalia; order Rodentia; family Spalacidae; genus Nannospalax; species Nannospalax galili. The sequence continues at coordinate 3,654,198 of NW_008331662.1, forward strand.
AAAGAATTCAATACATAAAAAATTCTATGAGGAAAATATAAACAAAAAGAGAATTGATAAGCATGCAAGCTTCATGTGGTGAGATAGCATTACTAAAGATCAGTATGATAAGGAAAAAATAACCCATCAGAAAAGTGGGTTGGCGGTTAGAGAGCTGGCTCAGTGGTTAAGAGAACTTGCTGTTCTTGTAGAGGACCAGGGTTCTATTTCCAGCACCTCATGTTTGAGAACAACCTGCTGTAACTTCAGTTTTAGGGAATCTAATGCCCTCTTCTGGTCTCCATGGGCTACTGCATGCATGTGGTACACATACATGCATGCAAAACACTCATACACTAAAAGAAAAAAAAATCTTTTTAAAAGTGGGATAAAACATACAGTTTTAAAATGATAAAAATAAGTATGTTCATATTTCTTGGTTAAAATAAGTAGAAATAAAATTGAGATTTTCTTTCCTATCAAGTTGGCAGGGGTGTAAGAGGCTGAAGCCTCCTGGGTTCTGACGAGATGGGGAGAAGGAACCTTGTATGTCGTTCTTGGTAGAACAAATTGGTATGAACTTCCTGGGAGGCAATTTTTGCATAAAGGCCCTAAAGATGTTCTGTCTTGGGGCTGGAGAGATGGTTCAGTGGTTAAGAGCACTGGTTGCTCTTGCAGAGGAACCAGGTTTGAGTCCCAGCACCCACATGGTGGCTAACAACCATCCATAACTCAGGTTCCAGAGAAATTCAACATCCTCTTCTGACTTCCACAGGCATTGCACCACATGGGTGCACTTACATACGTGCAGGTAATACACTCATGCACATAAAAATAAAAATAAAATATATTTTAAAACGTTCTATCTTCTGATTCAACAATCTAATTTCCAGACAGTCATCTTAAGGAAACTATTGCATCAGAGTATAGGACAGATAACCAATGTTCCTTATGGCAACAGTTTTATGATCATGAAAAATTAGAAATTAAATAAATTATTTCATACTCACTACAGGCAGCAATAGAGTAGAATAGTGCTTAGCTTGGAAGGGTGGTTTTAATATGCTAATTAGTGAAGTAGCAATGTTTTCCTGTTTCTATAAGACAGACCACTTATAATTTATATGAAGGGGAATGTGAGCAGTGACTGGTTCTGGATGCTGTCTGAAAGTTAGGATCACCCCCTTCATTCACAGACTTCAGCACAAACATCATCTGATGTTACAGGACCTCACAGAGCACAGCTGTTGCTGGTGAGGTTGACGCTCCCCGTGCCAGATCTCTGTTTCCACCAAACCTCTGGGTGGCTAGTTTACATAACATAGTGGCCTGATCATAAAACTTCTCTTTAAGCCTAGCATGGTGCAGATGCCTATAATCCCAGCACTCAGAAAAATGAGGCCAGGCTGCACTGCACGGCTGGTTTGAAGCCAGCTTGGACTATGCAGCTACTCTCTGTCTCAAAAAAAAAAAAAAAACAAAAAAACACAAAAATGAAATAAAGTAAACCTTTCCTTTATCCTTTCTAAAGAACAAGGCTGGGGAGGGACGGGACTGTGATTGCCATTTGAAAGTCCAGTAATTCCATCTTCAAAAATGCTATGAAGGGGGATATATGTAGATTACATGTAGGTATGTGCGTGTGTGCACACACATGCACATGCGCACACACACACACACACACATACCTATAAGTTGAATGCTCACACTCCTTCCTTTGCTACATTATCAGAAATGCCTGTGGTTCAGGGGCTGGAGAGGTTGCTCAGTAGCTAAGAGGATGCGCTGCTCTTGCAGAGGACCAGAGTTTGGTCTCCAGCACCTATACTGGGCAGCTCACAACTGCCTGTAACTCCAACTCCAGGAAATCTGATGCCTCTGACCCCCACGGGCATCTGTGTTCACATGCATGTACCCCCCCACATATACATAATCAAAAAGAAATCTTTTTTTTAAATCTAACATTCAGTCTATAGAAATTAAAAGCCCCAATCCAGAAATATATTCTCTAAGTGCCACAAAAGCAGATCTGTGGATTTCTTGAACTCACCTTTGCATAGAGTCCTAAATGAGAAGGAATCCTCCAGGCCACAGAGTCTGAACTATCCACAAAGGAAATGTCACTACCACCAATGACAACACACCATGGCTGTAGCCTTCATGAGGGAAGTTCATGAGCAACTAAACCAGCGCTTACCCATTCCTTCACAGGACAACGTTGCACATACATTTAAAGGAACCTGCTCTGTATAGACTATTCCCTCCCTGGCCAGTCTCACATTCCTGTTGTCTTCACTATAACAAGACTTCTAGCTCTCTTAAGACCTTGTGTCCCTTCCTTTAAAGAACCAGTTCTTTTTGAACGGGCTCCTCCTTAGTTTCTTTCTAAAAGTAAGTACAATGTTTCAAACATTTGAGCAGTGCAGAGGGCTCGCCTCTGGAGAGGGCCTTGCACATTGCAGCCACCCCAGGCACTGGGAGCCCCATCTTTGGAGAAGCTGCAACATTCTTAGGGTGCTTCCAGCTGCAGGGATGATATGTTCACCCAAAATGCTTCCCCTTCCTGAAGAATAAACCTACCAGGATCAACCACACAGCTGCAAAAACATGTGTTAGTTGTACAAAAAAAAAGAATTTATACACACTTTGGACAATTTTTGATGTTGTTGATTATGATTAGTGCCTTCAACTTTTTAGAAACTCAATTCTTTAAAATAGTGTTCCTTACCCCTGAGGTCTCTCTACTATCTTGACACAGGAAGCCACCTCCTCCCCAAAGTGCCTCTTTTCTTCATCTGGGTGTCTTTTTGCTCTAGTCAGACAGCACCTCTGACCCTATCCTCTCTCCCGCTCAGGTCCCTCCTCCACTTTTTCTACCAGAATTTGTAAAGGAATCTATCCAATGTCAAGACATTAGACCTGTTTGCTCATGCCCCCATTCACTCCTTAAATACGGTTTTGCATGTCTACTCACCACCAGCACTGACTGAATGGCCAGCACAGGTGCAGGGGATCTGACCTCCCTCCCAAGTGTCAGCCAAGCTTTCTTTGGACATCAGTACCAAGAATACCAAACTTCTCTCCTCTTCTCTGTTACAGTCTCTAAGTTGCCAGTGACGGCCATCATTGTGCAAATAGTAAAAAATATTCTGGAATGAATTATAGGCCCACACTCTCAGTTAAGTTTCTGTTTAAAAAAAAGTCACTTCTCTTTTCTGGTCACCACAATCAATCTGTAGCTCTCTATCCAGCCCTCTCCTGACTCTACCCCCCCCAACATGGAGGGGGGAGAAGGGGAGAGGGGGAGAGGGAGAGAGAGAGAGAGAGAGAGAGAGAGAGAGAGAGAGAGAACAAAATTAGAGGGAAAGAAGGGATGTGAGGAGAGGATAGTACACTGACTTTGGAACTAGATTTAGGCTAGAAGTTCACAGTGGTTTCTTAGTCCGAGGGTCTTAGGGCTGCTGTGTGCATCAAATAAAGATGTACAAATAGAGTCGTCGGATGAATGGTGGCCAAGAGGAAAGCTTCACCTGGCATTTTCCCAGAGTTAAACTCCTGCCTGTACATGCTGCGCAGTTGGTGGCCCTGACAATGTGAGGAAAATCTGGAGAGCGTGGAGAAAAAGTCCAGTGTGGGTCCAGAACCCTTGCGAAGTTTACAAATAACACTTTTGGTTAAGAGCCCCTGGTTAGGGATATTTCTAGAATCAAGCTTTCCTGCTTCCCACCCAACTGTATCATATCTATATACTCACTATAAGTGGAAAATGATTTTTAAAAATTTTAAAACTTGGCAAAATGGACTAAACATCTCTAATCTCTTCATCTTTCCTTCCCTTTTCCAAATGCAGTTCTTCCCCCTCTCCCTACAGGAAGGAAGGTGTGTTCTTACATGTGGCTGAGCACATAGTGTCCCAAAGACAGGAATAATGAGTAAACAAATTATGCTTTTAATTTTTCATAGAAAAGAACCAATACTTGGGAATTTGCTTATAAGGCTATTAATAATCTGGCTTAAAAACAAAACAACAAAACCAGCAGCACTCCTTTCATAGGTACACTCCAAATTTACAAGTTTAATAAAAGAATCAATGTACATTTAGCAAAGCCATTTCTCATCAAGAAATGAAACAAAATTAAACCCACACTGGCCATTTAGAACTAGAATGTTCTAAAGACAAGGACATATCCACTGGTCTTGCTTTCAATAATGCCAATATTTGGTCTCACAAAAAATGAAGGAAAAGAAGACCTTTTAAGTTTCTATGTAGTTTTTCATTATTCTCCAGATGTTAGTATTGCTGAGATATACTCCACTCCTTCCCCAGGCTCTCCAGATGTGGTCAAAGCAGGTCTATGGGTGTCATCATTTAAGACCAAGAGGGCTACAAGAAAAGTCAGGAGTGCATGCAGTAACAGCTGGGCAGTTTAACCTGAGAACAGATGTAAGCAGGAGCCAGCCTCGACTTGTTTAATACCAACTGCTGGTTATTATAAGTGAGCCATGGTGTACACTGGAACTTCTTAAGAACCAGTCTTATCTGTGGGGCCATAGTTGAGATATCTGTAGACATACGCCCCTGAATCTGAAACTTCTTGCCATGTCTAAGATACAATTTCAGGAACTTACTTATTCATCCCTTCTTAACACTCCTCTAGCCAAGCAAATACTGCATGGACCATCTTGACTTGCTATTTGTAGATGATTATTTTATTATTTTGTTAAATTCCCTCCATATTTGAATATATTTTCACATATATGTGACATGTGGGATAATTTGACAATGAGAGTCTATCAGCTGATTTATTACAGAACCCGGAACAATCTGGTTCAGGTTGCTTTTTCCTCTTTAAATCAACAGCTATCCTGGATCCCTCTGAAAAGAACCACTGAGAATTCTATCTCTTTTCAGCCATCCCTGACCTGAGAGCAATGCTAATGAATACTGGGTAAATGGGCCGAGCTTTGACAGCACATCTAATACATGCTTTCGGTGTTTAAAACCTGACTCTGGTAAATGTTTTTACAACTTATGACTCCGATCATACTTTTGCATAGTGATACGTGACTGAAATATTTTGTGAAGTTCTGCAGTTTAGAATAGGAAGCCTGACCACAGACTCCAAATTTTAGTCCCCTGTTTTACAGCTGCTTATAGAGTAGGGTTCTGCTATGGCAGATTTCTAGCCGGGGCCTTCTGAGAGGACAAACCATGTGGAAAGCACAGAGGTTGGAGAAGTCAGTTGCGACCCAGTCTTTTCTCTGCCATCTCCCTGGACAGGGTGCCTTGAAGGATGTTCGTATACCTCTAAGAGAGGTATACACATTGAGGAATTATTGGGTGCATAAGGAATTGAAAGTAACATGGATAAGGCGCCTGGCACAGGGCTTGGCCTGCAAAGACCTCCACAGATACTCCACTTTCTTTTCTATAATTATCTTCCTACCAGGTATTGTGCATCTACCTACCATTCCTTCAAAGTGTCACAATTATAATTTTACTAGCAAATTTTTACATCAAAGTCATAAATCAAAGGCACAGGCATGGGAGCAGGTCCCTTTAAAAACTGATAAATTCCAGGCCTGGTGGCACACACCTTTAATCTCAGCACTCAGCAGAAGCAGGTGGATCTCTGTGAGATTGAGGCCAACCTGGTCTATGTAGCAAGTTCCAGGCCAAGTGGGGCTATAGGGAGACCCTGTCTCAAAACAACAAGATACATTTCTATTAGAGATTCTGTTTTAACCCAGACACCTTCTAGCAAATGGGTGTTCTTGAAAGCTCCAATAAGAATTCACCTCAACTTCAGGGCATGTGTGATCTCTCCCACACCCCAGCAAAGCATCGGATTGACAGGGCACACACAGTTCTTTCTGTTGCCTTTTCATTAGTTACTTACTGGCAGCATGCTTTATGCCTAAGAAATCCCAGGAAATTATCATTTTTATTTTTCATAAGGGATTTAGATTCTCTTGGAAAGCTGGTCACATCCAGGCTGCCCTTCTAATCATTCTAATTAAAAAAAATTATCATTCTATTGTATATGTATGAGTGTATTGCCTGCATGTTTATAAGTGCACTCATGTCGTGGAATGCCTGCAAAGATCAAAAGACAGCGTCAGATCACCTGGAACTGGATCCCCTAGAACCTGTGTTATGGACAGTTGTTACCCACTGTGTAGGTGCTGAGAATTGAGCCCAGGTCCTCTGCAAGAGCAGCCAATACTCTTAACTGATGAGCCATCTCTCTCCAGCCCATTAATCATTCTTTAAAATACTCTTGAAATATTTTTATGGTAGCAGTCTTAAATGCTGACCAGTTTGGAATACAAGTGATTTTTCAAAATGTTGTTTTCATTCGTTAACATGACAGAAATGTCTTCGGTCCTGAGCTACAGTTGATAGGACATTCAATGCACCTGGTGTTACATGGAAGTGGCACAATAAATCCACTTTATTTCAGCATAAAACAAGTACCTTGGCCACAGTAACCTTTTAGAAAATGTGATCTATCTGAATAAGTGCCATAAAGAATCATTATGCGGGTAGACTAAAATATAAAGCAAGGAGCCATTCTTTTTCTTGACAATTAGCACAAATCAGACTGATGGCGAGAACATCTAAGACAGCCATGGTGAAGGCGGTCATTCAATTTTCAGGGCAGAAGCAACCTTTGGCATCGAACACTAGAGTTACTGTCTATCTCTTTAAAGACAGAAGAGGGACTAGTAACTTGATTGAAGCCAACCAGTAGATTCCTATTTATATTTGGCAGATGCCATGCTTTCCTGCTCAAAATCCATGCAGTCTCGTCCATTACAGAGCTCCTGTAGTTGATCTAAAGACCAGTACATTGAGTCCCACAGGCCCATGTGCTGCCTCTCAGTGGAGTCCCCATACAGCTCTGTGGTAGTTACATGTGATAATAAAAATGCTCTTGTCTGCAGCGATCAGGAAGGTAGGAGAGATCAACAGTGTGCTCCAGTTTGATGTCAACACCAAAAGAGCTTAAGGAAACAAAGCTAACATGACTAGAACCATGATGCTGGAATCACAAGTAAACTTTTTAAGGCAGTAACTGTGTTCACACAACTCATCAAGTTAGGCTTTTTAAAAAGATGGGTCAGCGGTTAAGAGCACTGAGTGCTCTTGCAGAGGACCAGGGTTCAATTCCCAGCAACCACATGGCGGCTGCGAACCGTCCTTAACTCCAGTTCCAGGGGAATCCGAAGCCCTCTTCTGACCTCCGTGGCATTGCATGACACAGGTGCACTCACATCCATGCAGGCAATGCACTCGTACATGGAAAAAAAAAAAAAGCAGAGAACAACCTCAGAGCAGCACTGAAATTGCTTTTCTGCTTTGCTTTGGGTTTGTTTTTGTTGGAGAGGGGCTTCGAAAATCACAAATTCACTGTCATGCCTACCTGGAGCTGGTTGGCTGTGAAGCTAGTCTGAGCTCTTTTGGCTGGTTTTGGATGACTGACATCTTGTTCTGTGAGGAGGGCTCCTTCCATACTAATCCCACTACCTGCATTTTAAAAGCAAACCACATAGCTGGTGACTCAAATGGGTCCACAACCCTGCAATACTTGTTTCTTTACACCTCTTGGCTTGGTATAAATATACATCTATCTTGTAAATCACATATATCTTCTGAATTACTTTACTCCTATGGCGTGTTGGAAATATACTGTAGAAATAGTATTTACAGTTTTGTGCACCTAGCCACAAGTTCAAAAAGTTAAAAGTATACATCCAAGGCCCATTCTTAGCCAGGCAGGCAGGCAGATACACAGAAATAAAAGCCACACCCCAACTCCAGGCTTCTGCCTCAGAATTGGGCATGAGCTAACATATCCACTGCACCGTTCCCTGAAAACCAACAGATGGAGACTTTTGCTAGTATTAGAATGCTTTATGAATTTTCCCACAGTAATAACTTGTACAAAATAATATATTAGAATGGTCTTGAGAAAACAACGTTTCTCTTTCCTGTCTGGAATGACCCAACAATGTTTTGAGTGCACACTTACCATTCTCCACTTCTCTTTTCAAACTATCCAGCATGCAGTCAAAATGCACTCTGCAGAGGACTTTTTCTTCCACCAGTGCAAACTCCTCTCCTGTGGAAAGTTGCCTTTTGCAAGAAAAGCATGCAAAGCACGCCAGGTGATAGACGTTGCTTTTGGCCCTGCGGACCCAGTCAGTAGAGTGGATATGCCGCCTACACCGAGAACAGCGCGTTCCATACCTTCTACAGTGCACGGGAGGCAGAGGCGAAGAATACTTGGTGAGGCATTTATCAGTCTACCCTCAAACTATGTATTATCAAGCTTCACTGAGTAATCTGAGTCAGTATTTTGAAAGTGAAACAGGAATTAGTTCTTCTGACAGTAAATTTGGTAAGCAATTGAGATAGGGTCACAGTCCAAATCTGCTTTAAAAATAAAACCTCAGTGGTACTGGGAAGGACGATTAGATTTTCTTTTACAATAAGTAAAACTGGAGCTTCAACATCCCTCTTACTGTGTCAAATTAACACATTTATAGATTAAACGCCCCAGATTTGTTCTTGTCCCCCCAGCACCTCTCTCTCTCTCTCTCTCTCTCTCTCTCTCTCTCTCTCTCTCCAGGTTGACAACCTAAACGGGCATAAGTGTATCAACCCTACATGTAAATATTGACTTCTTAAAACCTAGCTGAGGGACTGGGGTGTATGTAGCTCAGTGGTGCAGTGCATGCATGGCCTTGGGTTCAATCCCTAGCACCAGAAACAGAATAAACACAAACCTAAGTTGAGATGACTAAAAAGACATAATGTGAAAATATTTAAATGGGAAATGATCGAAGAATGCATAGAAACTACATTCTCCACCCTGAGATGAAGAAAAACTCAGAAAAATTATCACATTGCCACCCACAGGAGCGTGGAAACGACACCTAAAAGTTCCAGAAACATCTCTAGATGCTAATAGTAAGTCAATCTTAGCAAGATGACTGAGCAAAAGGTAAATATTTCTTTTTTTCTCCCATTCCAATTTGAGTGACTAGATGCCCTGTTTGTTCTCCTACCACAATCACTACTGTGGCTCTGCAAGTCTCACTCACCGGAGATTAGCATGTGTATCTATGTTGAATCCATGGCTATCTTTAAAAACATTACAAATTTATTTAAAGCACTGAATTCTAGAAATACACTCCAGAACATAAATATGAAAAATCCTAAAGAATTAGATTTTTTGTTTGGTTGGTTTTTTTGAGACAGGATCTCCCTATAGCCCCAGCTGGCCTAGAACTCACTGTGTAGACCAAGCCAGATCCTTCTGCCTCTGCCTCCCAAGTGCTGGGTTTAAAGTCCTGTGCCATCACACCCAGCTTAGAACTAAATTTTTAATAAATGTTTCAAACATTAAAAATTTCAAACTGCTTTTGTTTACTATTAATATTATAAACGAAAGTAAACTAGTATTGAGAACATGGGGTTGAATCTGTGACATTTTTGATAGTTATAAAAGTAACATTCTGAAATTACAAAATTCTGTGATTTCATAAAATGACTATGGATTTTATAAAAGGACTTTGGCTATTACAAAGTGCTTTATATTGCCTATGAATTTTATCCAAATTCATTGCTAAGCTCTCAAATCACTTTTTGAAACAGGATCAACAATGTAATTAGTGTTACAAAATTTGCTATGCAGAATTTCAAAATGAACTTTCGTTTCTCATTTGGAAATGCAAATAAGGAAGAAATACGTCATGTTCAAAATCATGCTCACACTTTCTAGACAGCTGTCCACAAAGAATTATGTCCTGGAAGAAACCTGACACTTAAACAATTAGAGAGAAATCACAGAGGGAAAGTATTGGTACGATGAATATCTTGTATAAATATAGTTCCAAATGCTAACAACCAAAGAACAGACCAAATTGGAGCAGAATAACTCCATTTTGTGCATTTGTAATTCTGGGGCAGTTTGTTCTTCTAAATACTGTAGCTGATTTCAGTGTTGAAACACCCTGGCATCTTGGAGGTCTATGACTTGGGAGCAATTCTCTGTAATGCGTTTATTGAGTTACCTCCAACCTCAAACAAGGGGCCCTGCTACCATGCTGAGTTCGTACTTTGTATCCAGATAGAGCCAACAAGTCCCTGTTTTCAGCACCCCCAGTTTTCGTCCTCTAGAGTGAAGTATGGCCTAAAATGAAGCTATCTAGTGGATTAGATAATCTTGTTTGATTATCTAATCCACTAGATAGCACTTACTTTGTTTTAATACAAACTATACCTCAAAAATACTTTGAAAGCTCAGGATGGTGCCTGGAGCCTCTAATCTCTGCATTTGAGAGGCTGAAGCAAGAGGATCACGAGTTCAAGGCCACCCTGGGTAAGCCCCTGTCTCAAAACCCAAAACAAAATATTTTAAAGTCTATTATAAAATAATTGGCCTTGAATAAATCAAACTGGACACAAAAAGTCTGTTACAAAATTCAATTTGTATGTTGATTAAGAAGAAAAAATTCATTTAGTATTCTTCTTGAGGTGTCTACACTGAAGTGAGAAGCTTTCCAATGTACCTGACGTAATCAAGTTTGCAGAAAATGTCTTTATCTTTAGAGGTTCTGCAGACACTACAGGACAGACAGCAGACATGCCAGCACAGGTTGTGAAGTGGGTCAGCAGTCACTCCCAGAACCCCAGTCCAGCCCTATAACAGCCCAACTCAGTATTCTGGATGCTTCCATCCAAACAGCACCATTTACATACACATGCATCTGGGTATCCATCCCTCTAGAAAAACACTCCCCCAGGCCACATTTTCCTGTTTCTTTATTCCTTGGCAGAATTCAGGTTTCTTTCATACTCTCTCTCAAGAGCAAATCAATGAATGGAGAGACAACTGCTCGCTTTAAAGTCATACATGCAGATTCTGTTTTCTTCTTTTTCCAAATTCTTTCCACCATAAAACCTGATAGCTAAGGAAGTTAAGATCCAGGCTTTCTCAATCTATTTTTTAGTCAAATGATTATAAACTGTACACCCATTAATAAGAACAAAGAAAATTAAAAGCATCCTTGTAATATAGTCTAATATAGAGTGCCTAATAGAAAGTGTACGCAGTCCATTTCCCTTACAACCCGGAAACTGCCAAGGTGAAGCTCAAGGCCATGACCACCCTCCCTGCCCCCCTTTTAACATGCATAGTTACAGAAAAACAAGAATGCCAAGAAGTAGCATCCTGCTAAACCTACTGAATGATCTGGCTATGGGAAAATCTGATTACAGATGATTATAAAAGACACCCAATGAATATTTTTATTTATACTTCAAGTAGTAAGCTACGACAGTGTTTAACAAATCACAGCACTCTAAACTTCTAAGTAGAAACAAGAACTATCAATTCAAGAATCAAATAAAATTACTGTCACTAAGCTGTTGTTGCCCTGCCACAGCACTTAGCCACCAAATGAAGGTGTGTTGGATTGAGCTGGCCTGCAAGGTGGCTCCTGAAATGTGCTCCTGCTCAGAAGACAGGAGGACATTTGGGAAGACTTTCCACACAGAACAACAGAGGTGCACAAACTCGGGCTCCTCCCCACCCTGGCTGAGTTAGGAAAGCGGACTGCTGTGAGATTTGGCTCTTGTGGCACTATTTCCTAACAGACATTTGTTCAGTGGCACTGCTGTGTCCTAAGCACTGGTCAGCATGCTTCAGTGTGCTAAGAAATGTGAACGGCACTTCGATACTGAAGGAAAAGCTTTCTATTATGGGCCTCTTTCCAAAGATTGCAAGTTTCATTTCTGATGAAAATTTTACAAGTTTGAAGTTTTGGTCTTTCTTTGAAAGAACTACATAGTTACTGTAGGAAACAAAGAAATAACAGAAGACAATCAGATTAAAAATGGTGTGAAAACCACCTGGAAGTAAAGATATATTTTCCTCATATTTCTCTGTAAGATTTACCCAATTGAATAAGGAAAGCCCAGACTTGCTGTACTATTCCACTCCCGTGCTTAGGACCTTATTTCAACTGTACCCAGGTTTTTGTTTTGTTTTCTAAAGCAAGGCTTTTAAAACAGAGTCCTGGCCCTTCTCTCTCTGCCTACAAAAGCCAGACCCCATGCCTGGCCTGACAATTTTCCTCAGTTTCTTTAGAAAAACAAACAAAAAAGCTCCTTAATATTGTCTCTTTGCTAGGGAGTAAAGTAAGGTGGGGAAGATTTTGGGAAGAATTCTGGAAACCTTTTCCTGAACTAGTATTAATCCAACATGGCTCAACACAGGGCTAGGACCACACAACTCCTGGACAGCAGGATAGGGCAGCTGTCCCCTCAATAGTTACAGGTGACCACCGAGTCCCTCTGCCCTTTCCTGCCCTGATTCCATTTGACTGCCTCACAAGATGGTGTTTTTCCATAACTGCAAATGCTAGATTATAAGGAAGAGTCAGTACTTTGACCCAGGTTAGGGGTGTTGAGGACTTGGTTACTAAATAATCATATAGTATAAAAATTTGCTGTTAATTTATTAGTGTATGTAAGAAGTGGTAGAATAGGGCTGATGCAGAAAACCTCTGTGGGGGGACCTCTAATTTCAAAGAAAAACTTTAATTATCTTAGATAAAAATTTTACGTAATAAAATTTTATATAAAAAGACAACATAAGGAATGTATAGAATTATACAAATGAACACCTGAAACTTTCAGAAGATGATGAATGTGACTTTGTGGCTTTTTTCTCTATCTTCTCTTTTATAGAGGGTTAAAGTTTTCCTAAGTCCATTTCAGAAGCATTCTTAATGGTTGTGCTGATTACCAAGAACTCGTTGAAAATTAGAAAGCTAGTTTTGACCCAACAGATGACTTTTGCAATATTCAAAGGGCTCCAATTTAGGAAAATTGAAAATGGAGTTTTAAGAATGTAGATTTAAAGAGAAAGCCAGGTTAATTTGCCAGCTTTGAAACTCAACCAGCAACATTTTTCACCTAAACCCTTTCTGGTGCTGTATCTGGGCTACACAGAGTCGCATTCCCTTTTTTTTTTTTTTTTGGACAAAAAGCTTTTGTATGTTGACATGACCTTAAAGAAACCCAGTAATTCACTTTTTGAACTTACACTCTCCATAATTAATCCTTCTGAAAACCTCAAGCGAGGTGGGAGGGAGTAGAAAGTAGACTGTTTGCAACTAATTTGGTATGGGAGAAACCATTATTTTACATAGCGGTTTGTAAAAGCTATTGAAGTTGAAAAACCGATGTATTCAGATTAAGACACATGGGACCAAGATACTGCAAGCGATGACGTGGGTAACTGTAGCCTGCCAGAATTTCAACTCCAAAATCCCCACGCAATATTTTAGAAAAGTAAACCAAATTAAGACAGTCAACTCTCAAACCACCACGTGAAACACTTCATGGGAGACTCTCTCTCAGGCGTGCACTTAACTTTACATATATCTTTGATTCCCCATCCCCTAAGCACTGGCAGAACAGCTCTGTGCCTAGCAAGACTTGGGGGCGGGGTTTAAATGCTTCTATGAACTTTTGCTTTGGAAAATTTCCAGGTAACTGTTAATAAATGTAAGACCATAGCAATACCCCCCCCCAAAGACCTTTTAAGGCACTTTACAATGTGTTTAGTCACTAAAGGAGATTCCTCTGTGAAGAGGAGTCCGTTGACATTCTGAGCTGGGACTGCTCTAAGCAGTGGGCAACACCGAGGTTCTTGGGGTGGACGGCGCAGTCAGTTTGGAAGTGGCAAAGATTTTTGAGAAACCGTCTAGGGTTTGGTAAACAAAGGTCAGGCAGATGGTAACAGTTTCAGAAGGGTGACCCTTGTCCAGGTCCCTTTCCCTGCAAGTAGGGACCGATTCCTCCACGTGCACCCGGGGAACCCGCGTAGCGTTTCCACCGCAGGGTCACTCATAACCGAGTTTTGTAACATGGACGATTCTAGGATTTCTTATCACACTGTTCCCACATCCTAGACTGGACTAATTTGCTTTCAGTCTAAACAATGTCGGTTGGTTGAGGTGGGGGGCTCAGCGCTGACTCCCCAGGGCTCCCCGCCCCCCCCTTCACCCTACCTTCAGAAGGTATTTGTCCACGATCTCCAGGCCGCAACTGTTGCACATGCACTTGCCAGCCAGGCAGCCCGAGCCCGAGGCCATGGACTGGGGCGAGGACGATGGGGACAGCGGGGCCGAAAAGGAGCAGGAGTCCTCGTCCCCTGCTCCCTTGGGATTCACCTGCGGGGGTGGGGGGGGGCAATAGCCGAGCGCTGGCCGGGCCAGACCCCTCCTCTCCTTAGCACCCCACTTCCCCACCAGGGCTCCCTAAGGCCTGCCCTCCCTCCCCAGGGCACCCCACCCCCAGGGCATCCCCGCCCTTGCTCCCAGAGGTCGCCTGACCTGACGGCTCCTGGAGCCTGGCGGCCACACGCTCCACCAGGACAGCTGAGCATCCCACCCCGCCGGCCGCACCGAAGAAGGAGCTCCGGGACCTCGGGCCCCGGCGCCACTCACCAGTGCTTCTTCCCCGCGCTTTTGCGAGTCCTCCGGGCCGCCAGGGCTGCAGGCCGCCCGCACTCCTCCGACATGAGCCCGGGGCACTGAGCGGCACCAGCAGGGAAGGCGGGAAGACGCGGGTCAGCGGGCCGCGGCGTGGGCACAGCGCCGCGGAGCCGGAACCCGCCCTGCGAGCTCCTGAAGCCCGGCACAAGGCGGCGCATGCGGCCCGGGCACCTGAGCTCCGACGCAGCTGGGGAACCGCGAGAGCGCAGCCTCCCCCGCCACCGGCCGCAGCCACTGAGCGCTCGCTGGCTGCCCCCGCGCAGGGTGGCGATCCCGGCTCCCGGCCCAGCAGCTCACCCCGGACGCCGGCTCCCCCCCACGACCCCCAGCCGGGGATAACGAGTTAATAACAATCCTGCGCGCACAAAGCGTTTTCTTTCTACACGTCAATCACCCTGGAGCGGGGAATACCGGGCTAAAGGGGGCGCGGGGCGGGGGGGAGGTGTGGTGGAAGAGAAGAAAAGACAGACGGGGGTGGGGGAAGAAACTTGATTTCTTTAATAACACATTTTTAAAAGGGAGGCTTTTTGAATAGGATAGCTCGAAAGGTGAAGAGGTTTAATCGGATACTTGAAAGCTAATTACAGCGGGATTTAAGAAGACTGGTGTTTGTTCCGACGACAATTTGAATGAAAATGCTCAGATTAAACCGAGCCAGCAGCTCTTTCGTAAACTTGGAGCAATTAGAGCCCTAAGCGATTTCCACTGGTTTCTTTGAGGTGTAAATTGCCACTTATTGCTGGGTAAGTCAACATTTCAGCTACTAAAGGATTATTTTTAACCAGCGCAGAAAGCGGGTGGAATAATGGAAATATCCAGCTGAATTTAATTTGTCCCATTTAAAACAAACCCCCCCCAAAAAAAACCCAAAAAACAAAAAGCCACGCCACCTCACCCAACCTCAGCCAGAAGGTTTTTAAATCACCCAGGCACGTCACGCGTGTGCCTAGCTTTTGCTGCAAGGTTTCAGTTCAGTTCTCCAAAGAGAAGTCTAGCTTAGGGCTGCTAGCCTTGAGCTAGCGACCCACACTTGCATTTCTGCCTCCCCTCTGGGTGTCGTCTCTTTTGTGCATCCTCTGAAAGCCCAGGTGAGCCACAGGGTGTCCCCAGCGCTGCTGCTCCAGGGCGCAAGCATCGGGACAGAAACTCCACCCGCCACGGTTCCAGCAAATCCGCGGCCGGCAGTGCCCTCCCGGTCCTGCTGACTTCCCCCAAGCGGCTGGGGACCCGGTTCAAGATGAAAACGTGAGCCGCCAACGGGTCAAGCCTCTGAAGCAGGCTCTAGCCTGCCAGGTTCCCTGTTCTGCCCAAGACCACTTGGCAGTCCTGTGTCCCGGGAGACGGAGAGGCTGCTTCCTTTGGTCTTTCCCATAGAAAGGCTTTTCTGATAGGTCCAGAGACCCAAGTCCTGCGTCTGTGGCCACCGGCCCTGCGGCGGGACGCGCACCTTAGCCCGGAGAGCCCCAGAGCTCAGCGCCGCGCAGCGATCGTCTCCGGTCCCACGCCACTAGCGCCGGGTCTTCCCGACCCCTGTCCGAACCGCCTCGACCTCCGCGTTAAATAGAACAAACCCAGGACTCACAAGGCCAGGACCAAGAGCTCTTACGCTCCAGGCTCCCAAATTACAGTGCCCATGCCTCGGGTTAAGAGAGTCGATGGGGAGGGGAGCAATGATTACATCCTAACGCTACTACGTAATAATAATAATAATAAAAAGTCAGGTCTGGAGATGAGGTCGTGACAGGTAGTTCCTGAACTTCATTTAGGAGGCCAAACCACCCGCTTTTCAAGGAAACCAACGCATCCGGTCAGCTCACCTTCTGGTGGGGAACCGCCAGCTCTGGCACGTCCTTCACTTCCAGTTTACACACAAACATCTGGTCGCTCTTCCAATACATGGCCCCGCAGGGGCTGCTTATCACATCCCAGCTCCCGAGGGTCAGAGGCCGGCGGTGTGGGCCGCGTGCCCCTCCCAGCCGCGCAGTCATCACGGAGGAACGCTACTTCGCTGGTAGACCAGCCTCCGGTGCGTCTTCGTCCCCAGGCCCCCGGTGGCCGGAGCCGCTCTCCGCCCCACTGTTCTTAAGATTCCCTTCCCAGCCACACTGAGCTCTGTCCGTCCACGAAAGGGGGGGGGGGGGTTCCCAGAGGGTGGAACCTTCCAGGGAGGAGGGGGAGTGGGGGAAAGTTTCTTGGAGGAAAGGCCTCACCTCCTTGAGGAAAACCCGCCTTCTCTACATACTAAGATCTTTATCAGCACAAGCTAACTTACTCCAGTTCAGTATTAAAGGTGAGGGAAATGTGGACGGCCTGTTGACTTGTTTTGTTTTGTTTAAAAAAAAAACAAACAACAACAACAACAACAAAAACCTGCTCTCCCGCGTTTGCCTTGTCTTTTTAAATTCTCGCCTTCCAACCCAAACCTAAACAAAGATTCGGGTTACAGCTCCGGGAGGCGCAGGGGAGGAGAGTGGAGCCTCGGGGTCTCGCACAGCCTCCAGAACCGCACATTTCTCCAGCGAGTTGAGAAACGCGAGCGCTGGAAGCAACCCCAAGCTCACTGATCTAGCGGTTCCCGCTGCATTTGCGAAAAGTTTTCTAATTAAGATAAAGAAGGGACATCCGAACGCATAGATGTGATTTTCGACTAGATTGGAAATGAAGAATAGAAGAAAGACAAAGTATGTCACTCACGAATATTGCTTTCATTTAATTCTAGACCGAATCTAAATCAGACAGCAGCGGCCAGCTTCGTATTCCCGCGCACTTTGTGGGGGGCGGGGGGGGCGTTCAGAGGATAATTTTAATCAGGACTGGAGGAGGGTGTGCTCTTTAAACCTGTAGAAATTCTTAATTTATATATGAAGAAGAATTTGGTAAGGCATTATTTTAAAGTGGCTTATTATTTCCTATTTGACCCCTTTGAGAAATAATATAAGAACGTCTTAGAGTTTATTTCTTGAAGGGAGGCCTGTAACAAAAGCAAGCTTAGTTGCTTCAATTAGAAATATATGTCTATGAAAAGAGGTACGAACACAACGTCTATTTCCCTGCCCAGGAGCGGAGGATGGGTGTGCCTTTCCCAAACCGGCCAGCAGACAGTGGAGGGGTATACAGACTTTCTGTGCGACACTTTGGGGCTGAGTAAAGGCTAAATTTGGGGTTTTGTCCTGAATGGGAGCAGTCACTTGATAGTAACTGTCCTGAATGTGTCTCAAGCCACTGGCTTGAGTGTGACATCCAAAATGTGTCACTGCTTCTCGGGAGAGCTTAGGACAGGCGCAACGGACAGAAGAGATTCTCACACACGACTGTTTGATTGCATTATGCGTTTACTAGGTCAAAGCATAACAAACACACATCAATACAAACACTCAAAGGGAAACCCGGTCCTCTAGCAGTTAAGAGTCCCAAAGTCTCTTGGAGTACCTTCCAGAGGTTAAGCCTTCAGGCACTCCATGTGGAGAGGTTCTCTAGTCCGCCATGATCGGTGCACTCTCCCGGCTGAGGAGCTGTCTCTTGCAGGTTCTGATCCCTTCTGGTCGTGGCAGGCTCCTGTCAGTCTCTGGCTCTCAGGCTGAGGTCCTCGATCAGGTCTCAGGCGAGGCTCCGGTCTGGTCTCGCGCAGAGCTTCAGGTAGCGGTCTCAGGTTTTGGGCAATGTGCCGGGATGAGGCCCACGGATTCAGAGTCTCGTGTGGCCAAGCATCAAAAGAATCTTTTTAGCTACCAGATTTTATATATTTCTTTTCTGGCTGAAGTCCTTCTGACTTACGTCAGTAACTTCAGTGTTTTCTTGAGATATGGCTCACACCCTGTGGTCACTTATCACCAACACACAGACACTCAACTCACATAGGTTCTGTTTGGTTGCTGAGTTACAACTTAGCTTCTTATCTACTTATCTATTTCACACAGTGTCACAGCAATGTTCAGTTTGGTTTCAGATTTTACAGAGTTAATATTCATCTTTAATTTCTGATTTCTAAATTCCTAATACATTCAGTACAGGATGAAAAGGTGACGTGGGAATAAAGATGTAGAAATTGAATCCGTCCTCAACAGATGCAGATAATTTTATTAACTACTGGGGCAAGCAACCTTCCCTAGGGAATGGAGGTTGTGTGTTGGGACTGGATTTATAGGTGGGCCCAGAAAATCCCAGAAAGGGGGTTGTGCCTTCCTGGAATCCTAGAAGGGGGGTTGTGCCTTCTTAGGTGGTTGTCAAGTTCCTTCCTGGGATCTGGGAAGGAGAGATGGTAAGTTCTGACACAGGAACTAGGTATCTTTTGCAAAGTGGTTGGCGAAGAAGCAGGTCTTCGAGAAGGCTGATAAGGAACAAGATATCTAGTAGGCTAAAGGCTCTATGTTGTCCCTCTTGGTGTGGAGAGGCTGGATGGGTGGATAGTTAGTGTGTTTGGTCATTTGTCAGGCCGATTTTCCTTCAGCAGGTGTCAGTAATTCTTTTTTATCGCTGAGAGGCATTCTGTTGTATGCATGCAATGAGGTTGCTTAGGGATTTACATTTCGATTGTTTCTGAATTGGCAAACAACTCTCAAGTACAGACCCAGGTAAGGGGGTTAGAAGGTGTTTTCAAGGACAGATAACAAAAGCTGATGAAGTCTGAAGGTTTCGATTTTCCTTCAGCAGGTGTCAGTAATTCTTTTTTATCGCTGAGAGGCATTCTGTTGTATGCATGCAATGAGGTTGCTTAGGGATTTACATTTCGATTGTTTCTGAATTGGCAAACAACTCTCAAGTACAGACCCAGGTAAGGGGGTTAGAAGGTGTTTTCAAGGACAGATAACAAAAGCTGATGAAGTCTGAAGGTTTTTCCAAAGGAAAGGGCTAATTCTTAAGACTAGAATGTGGAATGATAGAAACAGAAATTGGTTTCAGAATGGCTTTTATCAAGCAGGCAGTCCTTACCTGCATTCTGTATTCACAATAGTATGTTTTAAACAAAAGGGGAAGGAAGGAGGCAAATTCAAGGTCTTAGTTCCTGGCCTTTGTAGACAAGAGTGGTTTAGGTTTTCATTTAAATGCCTGGTGACAACAGGATAGAACTGGTTTCTAGTAAGCAGCTGTGATTGAACTGAGATTGATGACAGTGAGGGCATCCTGATTGGTGCTGGGTGCTGTAGAGCATAAAGACCTCTCCTGGTAGGAGGCAGCTGTTCTTTCTCACCTGGAGAGGCCATGCTATGCCTGGGCTTCAGATTCGCTCAGCAGGAGGACTAGGACTCTGCTCTTCTCTCGGTAGATCCAGTGTGTGTCCAGTTACCGTTACCGCATGTTATGCAGAAGTTCTGTCTCACCTGAACTTTGAACACCAAACCTCAGAACCACACCCATCTGGAAAGGAAGGAGCCTGGGGTTTTTCTGATGGGTGCTGTGGGCAGGTACCCACTTCGCTCTGGCAGCTCACGCAGTTCCCAGAAGCAGTAGTTCCTGTCTCCACGCCCACTGAATGGGCGGTGATTTTTTTCTGCAAAATGCCCTGCTCAAGTCTCTTCTCTGGCTTTTTCACTCCCCGCAACGCCCCTCTCTGTGTTCTCTGACAGCCATTTCTAGGTTTAACTCTTCTTAAAAGTTTCCTCCTCCCAGGCAATCAACCACCCACTCCCATCGTTCTTGTGAACAGAAATAGCACCCAGAGATGTGCAGTAGATGTGCATTTACACCAACAAGTTGAGAGACCTAGGCGAGGCCAGGTTCCCCACACAGGGAACCAACCACCTCTGGGCACCTTTCCAAGGCTTCCAGTCCAAAGGGCCTTGAGGCTGAGCAACTTGCACTTCAAGCCATTTGCCCACCCCACACTTTAGAAAGCTGCTCACTTCTGGGATGAAGCAGAACTTCTTCCCAAGCATCAGAGCACCCAGCAGGGCCCCTACTGTAGGCTGGCCCGTCCCTCCCGGAGGCCAGCTCCGCCCAGAGCAGCAGCTGGGCTGCCACGCCCGCCGCGCAGCTCGGTTCC
>NW_008331662.1:3675103-3676896 GCF_000622305.1 Nannospalax galili
CCTTTGCAAACGTTTCATGATTCTTTAGCTGTCAGACTTCAGTGTTCAGTGAAAGAGACACTGCGTATCTCCTAGAAGCAGTTTTGTTACACTCAGAGTTTATTGTTTCAAAAGGGGTTGGAAACCAGCCGTGCTCGCAGCTGCTTGCTGGGGAGGAATGGCTGCATTCCGTTTTTATGACATTCTAAGTTAGTGCCCTAAGTACACAAATTGATGCGAGCGGCTGACCTGTTCCTGAGCAATTGTATTTCTCTGAGTCATTTTAATTGTGCTGTGGCCATTCAGCCCCCTTTACTGGGTGGAGACACCGAATATGGAAGTTCTCCAAGCCCGCTAAAGTGCAAGAGGGTACTGGCATTTCCTACCCGAACAGGAAAGTGATCAGGTTACCAGGGCCCACCAACTGTTCTGCGCCTACATTTTAAATCCCTTCTACCATGCCAATCAATGTGCTTAGCGGTTGGAGGCCTCTTTATTATTTCTTCTCAGAAGCTGCCCATTTTGCCTAAGGTCTATATTATGATTTTATAAGTTTATCTCCAAATGGGTCCTCTGTTTCATCCTTGATCTCTGTTCTTTCCTCCTTCTGTAGCCTTGTTATAGGTTTGCCAATTTTATTCACGTTTTGAAAGTACAAGCTTTTGTTAAATGTTCTGCTGATCACCTCTGTTCTTTATTTTCTTTCATTAATTTCCGTTTATTTCCTTCTACTTTTCTCTGTTTGACTCACATTCTCTCATTTCTTGAATCGAATGCCTGACTTGTTAATTTTAAGTGACAGCATCTCTTTAGTCACTTCTGTGTCAGAAGTTATTATTATTTTCTTCCAGGTATTTTCTAACTTCCAGTATGATTTCATCTTTGACTCGTGTATCATTTAAGTGTGCTTCAAATTTCCCAATTTCTTTATTAGGTCTTTGAAAATATAAATTCACATTCTCTCATTTCTTGAATCGAATGCCTGACTTGTTAATTTTAAGTGACAGCATCTCTTGTCAGAAGTTATTTATTATTATTATTATTATTTTCTTCCAGGTATTTTCTAACTTCCAGTATGATTTCATCTTTGACTCATGTATCATTTAATTGTGCTTCAAATTTCCCAATTTCTTTATTATGTCTTTGAAAATATAAATTAAATAAGCAAGCCTCTGGCAAGATTTTAAAAAATATATATGTAGAAAGAATATAGTCAGGCATGGTGATACATGCCTATAATCCCAGCACTCTGGAGGCTGAGGCAGGAGAATTGTCAAAATTCCAGGCTATGTAGCAAGATCCTGTCCTCCAAAGCCAAAGAAGCCAAACTAAACTAAATCAACTGACCAAGCAATGGCAATAGCAACAGCAACGAATCACCAAAGCAACAGAGAACTCAAAATCAGGAAAAAAAGTTTTTAATTTTCCAAAATCTATAACATATTGTAAAATAAATTGTGTGAAACTGTGTGTATGTAAACATGTAGAACAGGATTTCTCATTTATCACTAATAACTGTCTATATTTTGTACATATGCACAAAGTATATTTTGTGCTCATGACAGCATTATTAACCTTCCCAGCATTCTTTTTAAAACTGGCATAGTCCTCTCCAAAAGGTTAATAATTATTCTTTCTAGATGATAAGAGATTACTTTTCTTTTCATTTTTGTTCTCTTTTTAATTAAATATGTTTTAATATTTTATTTTTATTTTATGTGTATGAGTGTATTGCCTGGTATGTAAGTACACCTGTGTCGTGCAATGCCCACGGAGGACAGAAGAGGCTGTCGGATCCCCTGGAACTGGAGTTA
>NW_008331662.1:3677255-3678992 GCF_000622305.1 Nannospalax galili
CATGAGCAGCCTATCAGTGGCTGTTAGTCAGTGTGTGCGACAGCCAAGTCAAGCCAGCATTTCACAGCTCTCCTCCCTATCCTCTGGTTCTCACATTTATTTCTGTTCCTTCTTCCTTGATGTTCCCTGAACCTTCCATGTGTATGGGGCAGGGGTTGGTAGAGACCACCCATCTATGGCTGAGCATTCAAAGTCACTTATTCTCAGCACTTTGAACAGTTATCAATCTCTGCATTAACCACGACCCACCTCATAAAGGAAGCATCTCTGACCAAGACTGAGAACTGCACAAATCTATGGGCATAAACATAAATATTTAGAAAGCAGTTTTCTGTCAGGACTATTTTGCAAAACCACAATAGGTTCCTATCTAGGGTCTCTGACTTGCCCAGATATGGGCTTTTTATCAGGTCTATAGTGCTAGGTATAAAATCCCTCCTCTGGAGCAGGCCTCAAATCCAATCAGGAAGAGATTACTTTTCTGCTTTTTTCTTACATCATTTGTGTTATTTCAATTTAGAAAAATAAATACACACTAGTTCACTGTTTTTATATTTAGGGAAAAAGTTATTTTTCTTTTGGGTATCACTTCCTCTGTGTGTGCCTTTTGGGATCACCTTCCAAAGATGAGTTGATCACATGCCACAATGTGTAGATCCTTTGCCTCAGGTATAACTATAATTTTATAATTATATATTTATGTATAGTTTTATTACCTATTAAAATCCATTAACAATTATACATAATTATATATATAATTCTCAAGTGGTATTATTTTTATGTAATTACTGTGCCTTCCAGTAAGGCCACCTCTTAGGATAAGGACTCTGCATCATTCACCAAATCAAAGTGATACAAAAAGATTTAGGGCTAGGATTTGAAGTATCCAGACTAACAAAGCAGTGACCCATCTTTTGATTCAAAAAAATACAAAGTTGAACTTTAGAATTTTATTTTATGTGTATGAGTATTTTTCCTGCCTGTATATAAGTTCACTATATGTGTGCAGTGCTGCAGAGGCCAGAAGAAGGTGTCAGTTTCCATGGAGTTACAGATTGTTTTTGAGCTGCCATGTAGGTGCTGGGAGCTGAACCTGGGTCCTCTGTAAGAGCAGCCAGTTCTCTTCTCAGCCATCTCTCAACCCCTCCAAATTGAAGTTTAAGTTAGTTGTGTTTCTATTTGGCAGGACAGGCTAGCCAAAACCATGTTGTATGACCTCCAGAAGTGCTGGATAAAATAAGATAATCATCTCTTATGTGCATAGAAAATAAGCTTGTAAGAAAATAAAAATTCAACCAAAACATCTGGGGTAAATATTTCTTCTTGCTAGTCAGATTTGGTTGATTTTCTGAACTTTTTTGACCTTAGTTTCCTCATCTGGGAAAAGAGTAACAATATTATCCAAGACTTGGTATGAAGAACAAGTCAAGGATTGATATATGCAAAGTACTTAGAAAACTCCCAGCCTTTTACCACCACTACAGAGAGTACCAGTCTATCTCTGAGCTTGTGGGTTTGCCAACTTTTCCTCATGGTTCTGTCAAATCTTTCCTTTTCATATTTTGAGACGTTTCCTTTTCATATTTTGAGACTATGCTATGGGTGCCTTCAAATTAGGATTAGACAGTTTGCTGCTGAACTGCTCTTTTCATGATTAAACCAGTTGGCTCCTCAGCTCTACTTTCATTAGGCTATTCCAGTATTCTTTGAGGTTGGCTGCTTCTGGATGGTGGTAAA
>NW_008331662.1:3679179-3680956 GCF_000622305.1 Nannospalax galili
GGGGGCTTTAGATCACCATTGGAGTTTTGAGAAAGTATGAGACAGCAGGTTTAGTTCAGGAAGAACTGCAGACTGGGGTATAATGCCTAGTCCGAAGGAGGCCAATGGGTTTCCCTAAGGAGATGGTCTCTTTTAGGGAAATCCTGCCCTGGTTGCAGGGCTAGTACCCAAGGTGTGCCTAGTCACTGGTTGGAACAGCTCAAAGCAAGCCTGAGCTTTGCCTAAGTACTGCAGTTGGTTAGAGGTCCTCAGTTGTGGTGGAGTAGGCTGTCCCTTAACCTGCTTCCACAGTCAGGTTTTCTAGAAGGTTTGCTGAGGTACTCAACTCCCTGGCCACCAATGACCACTCCTTGTGTCAGACACTTGGTTTCTTTTCATAGTTTTAGGAGAGAGTGTCTATATGGTTCATAGCCTTTCATCCTGGGGGAGGCCAGTGAGATGGACAGTTGGACCGACTATAGTCCCTGCTGCTTCATCTGGTCACTACTAGTGCTCACTAGTTCCCTTCTTGACTATCCATTTTAAATCCCACTCATCAACACAGTCTCTTCAGGCCTTCCATCATGACTTACCTTCACACCCAGGGGGTACAAGCTTCTCGGGACAGCATCACTGCAAATGCCCATTCATTGTCATAACTGGTCCAGCGGGTATCAGGAAGTGTCATTGTGGACCATGCATTCTATCCTGCTTCCCTGGGTAAAAGCAACACTGCCCCCTGCTACTCAGGATCAATTTGCATCTAAGAAAATGGTGACTTTCTTCTTGCCTGTTGGTCTCTGGACACAAGGAGCTCAAAGTGCCTGGATGGCAACTGTAGCTTACAGTAAAATGGGATGCTTGCTACACTCCCAAAATATCCTATTTGGACCAGAAATGAACTCTTCAGTACTGAGAGCTATGGGAACAGGATGCAAAAGGGTTCCCAGTGGATCACTGGGAGTGATGCTTAGTACTGTTTCAACCTCTTCATCATGGGGCCTATTTGCTCTTCTTTTGGGAGACCCATTGGAGCCATGCAGAGCTTATCATTTAGTGCACACACTGTATTCTGAAGGGTGGCATGCCATCTTTGCCAGATACTGTCATCCAGTTGGCTCCTCAGCTCTATTTTCATTAGGCTATTCCAGTATTCTTTGAGGTTGGCTGCTTCTGGATGGTGGAGTATTGTGTTTTAAGTGTGTCTCTCCTGTTAGAAACTTGCTCCTCGAACTCACTATGTGTGTTACTTACCTTTCTTGTTGCTATGATAAAATATTCTGACACAAGCAATCTAAAGAAGAATGGGTTTATTTTGACTCACAGTTCAAGGTACAGTTCAAAGTTAGCTTCAAACTTTTCCAACAAATCTTTTTTGTTGCTTTCATAAATCCTATCGATGTACTCGATTTCATTCTTTAAAAGATAAGATTTTTGAACTCAGAGTGGTCAAAAGAGGTTTTACAAAAATGTTCCCGTGGGTAAGCTTACTTATCTACAGATGAAAGAACTAGAATACTGCCAAAAAATCCAGCTGAGCTGGGGTAAAATTAGAAAAGTGAAGAGAAGCCTGAGATGATGGTGATAATTTACCAGGCACAATCAGAGGATCCCAGGCAGAAGGAAAAAACAAAAGGATCAATATCCTTTTGTGAGGATGTGTCTTTGTACCCACTAAAAACCAGAGGTAAGCTGGGGAGTAGTATCTTTTGGTATGATTGTTGGCTACACATTAGCTAGTCAAATGTGGATTATGTTCAAATATTGGGGGCCTTAGTCAAGTTATTTAATACCTGGA
>NW_008331662.1:3681616-3682648 GCF_000622305.1 Nannospalax galili
CCTTTTCTATGTGGTCCAGTAGGGACCTCCTGTAAAGGTGTGTTGTCTACCTGAACATGTTGGTTGTGTTTGTATGCTCTGCAGTATACAGGGAGGTCTGCTGCCCATGGACAATAAATTCCTCTTTTGTGGGCAAATTCATTCTTGATTGGGCCACAGCACATCTTATGAAACAGTCTTAGATATATACCGCTGCTCCACAACTCTGGGGGAAGTGTTTATTGTGAAGTTTGCAGTTGCACCTATGACTATGGTGCAACCTCCTACTCCAGGAAGTGTGTCAGGATGTTGTGGGGGTCTTCCTCCTGCTCTCAATACTGACATGATGAGAAGTAGGCAGGCTAACAGAGAATGGCAGAATTAAATTTTCTTTATGAATTTCAATGTCCAATAAATAATATTTTTTTGAGTTAAGATTTCACTGTACTGGTTTAGAACTCACAAGGCTGGTTTCAAACTCAGGAACTCTCTCAAGTACTAGGTATATGTTATCACACTGGGCAATAATTGTCAACTTTCATTTTTTCTTTTTAAAAACTGCTCAATTTGAAAATAAATTACATAAAAAGCAAAGACTTTTGCTGGGAAACAGTACTACAATACTTAGAACAGAATGAGGGGCCACAGACACATGAATTTCAGTGCTCCCTGGGGTTCTGGAGGGTGGGGATTAAAAAGCCATAGATACTATTGTAAGTATCTCTTGGCTGCCCTGTTGGCCTCCAGCTGCCTTAACTTCTGTTCATTTGGGGAATAGCCTTTCCCAGGCACCTCCAACAGCTGCGGCCCCAGGGCTGCTGTAGATAATGAACGGTAATAAAAAGTACAAAACGGGTGGGAGATAGGGAGGAACACAGCAGGAAAGGTCCACAGAGGCAGGTTTTCATTTTGTTTCCGTTCTTTGTAACAGCCACCCTCTGTGCTCCAACCGTAAAAAGACATTCCTGGACAGGTACAACTTAACTACTGGCTGAAAATGGTTGGCCTAGGCTGTGCCTGAGGCTGTAGAGCTATTGTCTGTTATGTGCAGAA
>NW_008331662.1:3682669-3683607 GCF_000622305.1 Nannospalax galili
CCCCCCCACACCACACACACACACACACACACACACACACACACACCATATATATATATATATGTGTGTATAAAACACAAATCAACTTCCAAAAATGGTTAGCCGACCTCCACCCGTTACGAATTATCAATGCCTCACCCCACCTCACTGTACTTCAATACTTAAAAAAAAAAAAAAGACAGAAATAAAAAAAAACCCAAAGCAAAAAAAAAAACCTACTTTTAGACAGCCCTATTTTTGGGTCTCTCTGTAAGTTAGTGGGGGCTGGCGCAACGAATGAGTCTGTTTTGGTTCCTCCTGAGCCTGGATAGGAGCAAGACCTCTGGCCGGCTGACTCCGTGTGAGTGGAACTCGCTCTCGTGGTGTCCACTGGTTCATGCAGCACAGCGTGCATGCGTCTCTGGCCCTCCCGGAGTGGTTGATGTGCTTTCGGCTTCTGGTGTGGTAACCAGTGCACGTGCCTTGTCTTTGGTTTCTTTCCGTCTTTGGTCTCACCATGGATAGAAATCCACTTTGTCCTACCCCTGGTTCTGTCCCCAGGGGACTCAGAGGGCTGCAGCCAGAATCACTGGCGGCAAGAGATGCCGCAGATGGATTTCCTCTATAAAGATCTTTTTTGGTATCTGGACAACGATGAAGACGGGACTGTGGATCTTGTTGAACTTCAGGAAGACCTGGAGGATCTAGGGGTCATTCAGCCTCTGGAGGAGGACCAGGTGGGCTTCACAGAGCTCAGATTGATGTTGGAATTGGGAGCCCTGGAGAGTCCCAAGATTCACCTGGGTCCTCTGAGGCGCTCCTGTGGTTTATCAGTGCTTCTGTTTATTAAATAAAATAATACAGGTGCTGAAAATGTAGCTAGTCTGCAAAGTGCTTGCCTCACACGTGCGTAGCCCTGGGTTTGATAGGCAATACCACAGAAACCAGTGTGGTGGCAC
>NW_008331663.1:0-3404 GCF_000622305.1 Nannospalax galili
CTCTCCAGGTCCTTTGGAAATGTGGTTTCACCAGAGCAACAGACAGAGCTGTGAAGCCATTCAGATACAATGATCTCACCTGGGGGAGGGGCAAGGCTAAAGCAATTCAAACACATTGAGCTCACCAGAAGGCCACCAGACAGGGCTGGGAGAGTACTACCTTCACCCTTATGAAATAGAGGCTGAGGACTCTGGATTTTCTGTGCTCACTGGAGTGATGCACATGGACAAAGTCCCTATTTGTGTTTATCTGTGTGCTGTATGTTTGATTTACATCTATTTACTTTCTTGTTACTTACATCCTTCTCATTTTTAACTTAATACTTAAACTGTACTTACTAGGGCAAATTGCAGCCGTCCGTTTGGGCCGCCTGCACAGTCATCACCGCTCAGTGCCTCTGCCTGATCCTGGACCCCAGGCCTGGTGAGGAGACTGTGTCAGCAAAGCTTCATTCAGACACAGGAGATCAGGTTCAGTGATGTAGATCTACTTTATTGAGTAAACAGTGAGCTTACATAGGGTTCTTAAGTCATTCAGGAGAGAGTACAATGATCAGGTCATACATGGGCAAACAGCTTAGGTTTCAGTTTACAGTTTCATTTTACTGATCATGACTAATATTCCTGTAAATATGTGATCAGCCCTGTGAGGGAGGGATGGTTGTTTCCCTGGGGTTTGAGGGCCAACTCGTGTCCTAAAGAGCTGTTTATCAAAGCAAACTAACATACTCCAACATCTCCCCCTTTTGGTTTAAAAGATGGGCTACTCTGCAGGAGAATGATCTGTTTGGCTTTGAGGAAAATACACATTTTTTTAACTATTGGGTAGAAAATTCTGAGTATGTGTCTGTTAGATACTCTTGTTTAACAATATTTTTTTTAAGTTTACTATTTCCTTATGGATTTTATGTATGAATGTTCTAATTTTCATTAAAATGAGGTGTTGAACTGAGCAGTCTATAAAAATTGGTACTCTGATATTAGATACACACATTATTTAAAAGTGTGTGTGTCCCTGGAGAGGACTCCTATATTAAACCTGACCCACTCAGGGCCCAGAGACCATTGCAGGGGGCAGAAAAATTGTAATAGCCAGGGGTGGTGGATGCCAATAAGGAAACAGTGTTTTCCAGGCTTCTGGGAACTTACTCATATGAAACTACAGCAGTGGTGACGACAAGCACAAGAACCGATGCGAACCAGACAAGAACCTAGCACAGAAATGGCGAAATAGGCAGGAGGGCCCAATCTTATTTGCGGAACTGTTGACAACTGATCACTGCTGGGTGATGCTGCACAGGCTGACCAAGCTCCAGTTGATGAACTCAAACTAAGGATCATCTGGGGAAACAAACTTGACTTGATAGGCCTTAACATATATGACCTGAAATCTGGGGCAGGGTGTGGGAAGTGTGCATAGAGGAGGGCGTCTAAATATGATTAACATCAATATGAATATATGAAATAATACGAAATACACAAAAATTCAAAACATTTATACATTGAAAAAAGACAGGACATGTAGTCTACAGATAACAGAATCATATGTACCATTAAGTAAAGTAGGTTTCTCAGTATCCAAATTTGGAAAGAACATGGGGAAACGTCAGAGGGAGATACAGCCTTCAAAGAGGCATAGATCAGACCTGTTGTTTTGAGAGACAAGTAGATGCTTTTCCCAAATTCATGAGTCCTAGACTTTTATGGATACAGAAAACTGTATGTGTATATGTGTTGGGGGTCCAAAAGTAGAAATGAAACCAGGGAAATAAAGGAGATTAGTCAAAGGGCAAACAAGGATGCAGAGAGATGAGAGGACAAGGTAGGAGAATATTGTCGAAATGGATATTTTTATTGTTTTTATGAAACCCAATATTATCTATAATGAATATATACCAATAAATAAATTCTACCTAAAAGGAAGAGTGGATGAAAATTATCTCCAGACAGAAAACAAAGAAGATGCCTAGGAGCTGGATAAAACAGAAAAACGTTTTCTTCTAGATCCTCCAAAAGGCAATGTAGGCTGCCAACATCGAGACTTCGGGTCCATGGAGACCTGTGCTGGACTTCTGGGCTCCAGAATTATAAAGTGAGGAATTCCTTAAGTCCAAACCAGAGAGTTTATATCCAACTGTTACAGAAGAAATACAAAACTAATACAAAGGTCTTTGCTTCATTTTACCAAAAGAATCATCCAATTCAAAGGCTCTAAAAGATCATTTGCTACTCATTTTTCTGCTGAGATCAGCAAGCGTCTTCATTAGTGATTAAGGAACACTTGACTCCATGACAGAGAGAGGAAGTATGCAGGTCCAGGGCTTTGGGGTGTAAGCAGCAGGTGAGACTGTCAGAGAAGGATATTCTTTGAGGCTGAAACACTGGAGGAAAGGTAAGAATGTTTCTGACAGCAATAATCTACCTGGTGTGTAGCCTGTATATTGCCTATGGTAAGACTGAAATGTGAGCAGACCCACTGACTATGAAATGATCAGGGACCCCAGAAGCCCATATGGATGCCTCATAGAGCAGGAGTTTAGGAGGCTCTCCTGGTTTTGGTGGTGTCATGCTACACTGATGCCAACAGTGTAAATACATCACCTAAATATAAGTGCTCACATTTATAAAATCAGGTGATATGGGGACAGGATAGGCTTATTTACAATGCAATTATACTGTACAGGAAGCTCTGATTGGATCTGCAAAAGATGAACGCAGTGAGTTCAATGATGATTAACAGAGAGAGTGCACTCGGGTTGAAATCATTGTCTCGAGACATTCTAAAATTATGTGAAAACAAGAGAAATGTTATTATAATTATTAGACTTCTAAAGTTTTTTGACATTTTATATGAACTCACCATGGTGACTTTGATTTATACATTCAATATATTCATTTTATTGAAAAGATACAGGATTTGCAAGCCCCCCAAAAAACTTTCTGTAATTTGCCCACACCAACACACTCTTTGTATGTGACAAACTTATCCAAAGTCAAGGCATAGTTCTTTGTGATGTCTTCTCTGAGTGATTCAACATGCTAGGTCCATCAGACATAATAAATCCTATACATCTATTATGTGGACAGAACACATGTAGGAAGCAGGAAGGCCCCAGAGCTCACCAACTGTCCTCTTTTATTTCTTATCCCCTCTGCGTTTACCGAGGATCCAGAGCATTAACAGTCCTCATTTTGAAAAGTTGAAGTGAAGAGTCACAAACAGTGGAAGTAAGACTGTAATTGAACTTTCATCTGATGCTAAGGAAGGCTTCACTAAGAAGTCACGTGCAAATGACCTGGTAGGTAACCTGATGTGTAAAGAGCCAAAGGTGAGTGTGGGCATTCTACTAGGTGAGCCACTGAAGTAAGATTCTCTCTAACTGTGGAAGAAAACCAATGAAGTC
>NW_008331663.1:3567-4944 GCF_000622305.1 Nannospalax galili
TTCCAGCTAACACAGATAAAGGAGTACATTTACAAGTACAGATCTTTGAATGTACCTTGACTTCTCTATAGTTTGAGCACCTCAAATCTCTCAGACCCACATCTATTTCT
The DNA here is from genome assembly GCF_000622305.1 of Nannospalax galili. Lineage (NCBI taxonomy): Eukaryota > Metazoa > Chordata > Mammalia > Rodentia > Spalacidae > Nannospalax > Nannospalax galili. The sequence goes on from NW_008331663.1 coordinate 3,678, forward strand.
TCTCCTAGCCTTGGACACAGGTCTGCATTTACTTTCAGAACCCCAGATCCCTGGGTTAACTTCTTAGACTGGACCGTCTATTGCCTCCTGATCCCCTGCACTGAGGCCAGCTCAATTTTTCAGTTTAGTTTCATAGAGCCTTCAGAGGCCATCCTCAACCATATCCTGCCTTGGCACTCCTAAGACTAACCTTCTACCCTGGTAAGTCTGATCCCACACACTGTGACTTGATATCTCTGCAGCCTGAGCAACTCCAAACTTTTAGACTTTACATCATTTTCTCAAAACACCAACAGTCCTGTGGAAGACTTTTACAACAAAAACCCCCTACAGATAACTTAGGAAACAGAATTTAAAAGAACAATGATAAACATGACCAAAGAATTCAGTGAATTTAAAGAATACACAAATAAACAAATCGAAGCAGTAAAGAAGACATAGATAAACTTGTGACTTAATTCATAAAAGAGAGAGAAATATTGAAGAAAACTCAGGATGAAATGAAGGGAGTGAAATACTCAATAAGCTAATTAGAAACCACAGGAGAAGTCCTCACCAATAGAATGAATTAAGTGGAAAGTAGAATATCAAAAGTGGGTGATAAAGTTGGAGAACTGGAGTACTCAAATAAAGACGGTGAAAAAATTTTATAACACAAGAATGGATTATGCAGGAAATGTTGGACACTATGAAAAGACCAAATTTATGCATCATAGGAACAGAGGAAGGAGAAAAATCTCAGGATAATGACATTTACCAGATCATCAACAGGATTGCAGAAGAAAATTTTTGAATATTAAGGAAAGACATGCCCACAGAAATATAAGAAGCACATAGAATACCAAATAAACAAGATCAGAAATGAAAGTCCCCATGACATGTCATACTGTAAACTCTAAACATACAGAAAAAAATAATAAACTACTGAAAGACGCAGAAGAAAAACAACAAGTCATATATAAAGGAAAACCCATAAAAATTACTAACTTTTCAATGCAAACTAAAAAAGACAGAAGAGCCAGGACCAAAGTATTACCAGTTGTAAAGGACCATAGATGTCAACCCAGAATACTTTACCCAGCGAAAATGTCTATTATAGTTGAAGATGAAAGAAAAATCATCCATGACATGAATACGGGGAAAAATTTTGTGTCCACAAAAAGAGACTTTCAGAGAATTCTTGAAGAAATACAAAGAGATGAAGAAAGGAACAACTAAATCCAGGATGCAACAGAAAGAAGTTAAATAAAGGCATAACTGTGGAAAC
>NW_008331663.1:5781-8185 GCF_000622305.1 Nannospalax galili
TATGTAAATTCTCAACAAACTACGTACAAATTGCATACAGACACACATTACAAACATAGTTAAACATGCTCAATTTTGCTTTATTCCAGAGATGCAGGGATGGTTCAATAGTCACAGGTCAACAAATGTCATAAGTCATATAAATGGACTAAAAGACAAAAAACACATTGTCATCTCCATAGATGCAGAAAAGGTGTTTGATAAAATTCAACACGGTTTTATGTTAAAATTCCTAGAAGGAATTGCACTGGAGAAAACATACCTCAAAATAAATAAAGCTGTATACAACAAACCCACAGCCAACATCATTCTAAAAGGGGAAAAAAAAAACTGGAAGCATTTCTACTAAAATAAGGAACCAGACAAGGATGTCCATTATCTCCACTCCTTTTTAATATAGCTCTTGAAACTCTTGCTAAAGAAATTAGAAAAGAAGAAATTTAAAGGAGTACTGATAGGAAAAGAATAAGTCAAATTATTCCTTTTTGCAGATGATATGATATTATACCTAAAATATGCCATAAATTCCAAAAAAAGACTCTTAGAAATGATTAACACTTTTCATTAAGAGGCAGGTTATAAACTTAATTTTCAAAAATCAGTAGCCTTTCTATATACACCAATATCAATTGGAGAAAGAGTACATCGAAACCCTCCCATTCACAACTGGTTATAAAAACAAGTTTAGATATTTCCTTTTACATTCCAGTTGCCATGCCGGATATAGGAAGTAAAGAGGCAGAACTAACAGCTACAGCTTTTGGGTCAAATAGTTTGAGAGAATTATCACAGTCTTCAGGTAAAGATCTATGAATTCCTTTTATAGGCGAGATTATAAGCAAAGGCATTATACATCCCATACTACATAATTCTTGATATCCATAAAGCAACACTGTATAGGTTTCATTATTGCAAAAGACAGTCCACCCTAAAGGTAACTGTTTCCCTTGCTTTAAGTTATGATTAGGGGTGGTATTGCAATGCAAGGGAATAAACTTACTATCAAAACATAATCAATGATTAACAATAACATGACTTACAGGTACATCTTTCATTATCTATTTAATACATTGTGTGTGACATTTTATATTGTCTTTAGCTATCTGTGTATAAAGACTCACATGTACCCCCATTCCTATTAGATTTTTATTTAACAAACCTAGCATAGAAGGGTCTCCTTGTATATAGAAACTCTGTTTATTATAACCCTTTTGTCCAAGACAAACCCACAAATTCCCATTCAAATAATTAGATATGGACAGGCTGGTTCACTGAAAAGATGTGGTTGATCTAAATACAATAACTTCAAAAGGTCCCTTTTGCTTTTTTACACTGCTATAACTTCCATTATCAATGCCTCTATAAAAATACTGAAATTATGCTGGGTTTTAGGTTCTAGTCGGTAGCATTTTTCCCACCTAAAAATCCTCCATTCAATTGGCTGTATATCCTCTGTCCATCCTTTTCCCATATGATGGGCCCAGGTGGCCATGCACAGCTTTGTGTAATACAGTCGAGTACTAATCATTATCCTATAATAGGTACACCATTAACATTAGTATTGATGACACATGTTTCACTTATTATGCTATTCACAGTCAGTATAGTTAGAACACAAATGAGAACTTCAGTATTAGATAGATCTTGGCCCTGCCCCGACCGTAATCATGAGTGTCATTCATCAGATTCTTAATCATTCCCCAGGTCACAGGAGGTTGCCTCTTCTTCTGCCAGGGTCTCCTTTTCCACTATCCCAGGGTCAGCGCAGCCATCTTTGTATTGGGAGGTTTGATCGAGTGGTCTGATGTATCTGAGTGGCACCCATGGGGGAAGGATTCATTTTCTGGAAAGACACAAGCATACCCTCACCCCATTGTTAGTAAAGGAGCTGGAGTTCTACTCCAGAACCCTGACTCAGGGTCCAATCAAAGCACCTGTGGCAAGGGCTGTGGTATAGTTAGTTCCCATCAGTGCTTGGCCATTGGAGAAATTCCTTGATTGTTTAGTGTTAAAAAATTTAAAGTTAGTAGAGACCTGTATAATAGGAAATGAGGATTCCATACTGATATCCCAGGTATAGGTTATTCCCCCATTTTTATTTTGTTTATTTGATCTTTGAGACGTGTGCGTTGTCTTTCTATTATTTCTTGTCCTGTGGGGTTGTAAGGAATGCCAGTGGTATGTGAAATACCCCAAGTTTGGCAGAATTGTTGATAAATTTTACTAGTATAGGAGGGCCCATTATATGTTTTTATTTGATGAGGTATTCCTAAAATCGAAAATGTTTAAATAAGATGTTTAATTACATCTTTTGATTTTTCTCCTGTATGAGCTGTGGCATTTAAAGCCAAGGAATAAGTATCTACTGTACAGTGGACATATTTAAGTTTTTCAAATTCAGTTA
>NW_008331663.1:8626-9758 GCF_000622305.1 Nannospalax galili
CAGACTTGAGCCTAGTGTGAAAGTCTTATTGACAGCCATACAGCAGGCCTGGGGCAATGGCCCAATGGCTGGAGCCACAAGGAATGCCTTGTGGCATTTTGCTCCCATTGGCAGATCATGAGACTGATGCCTAGAGCTCACCACTCCCTAATCACCACCCTTAGATACCTCACCTTTAAACTACTTACTGTACTGCGCACCACCCTTGGATACCTCACCTTTAAACTACTTGCTGTGCTGTGATTGGACCACTACCCCTATATAAGCTTGTGCCTTCCTGCAATAAACCAGACCTGTCTCACTGAACCTGGTCTCCTGTGTCTGCATGCGGCTCTGCTGACACAGTCTCCTCACCAGCCCTGGGGTCCGTACCGGATGACTGATTGGAGGAACTAAGAGAACAGGAGAGTGGCCATAGCCATAGGAGAGCAGCCACAGCAGATGACCACAACTGACGCCCAACGTGGGGCACGAAGCCTCCTGCCCCAAGGAGCTGTAACACACTGACAGGTCTCCCAAGGCCCACTTTGCCAGTGATCCTTCTGTACCGGATGACTGATTGGAGGAACTAAGAGAACAGGAGAGTGGCCATAGCCATAGGAGAGCAGCCACAGCAGATGACCACAACTGATGCCCAATGTGGGGCACGAAGCCTCCTGCCCCAAGGAGCTGTAACACACTGACAGGTCTCCCAAGGCCCACTTTGCCAGTGATCCTTCTGTGGGTGCTCACCACTTTTTTTCTCCTGTGCTTCTTCTTCTGGCTTGCAGTCTTCAGTTTGGTGTGTTGTTCCTGTCTTCTCTGATCTCCTTCCTGAACGGTTCCTGAGTCCCTTTGGGTATGTCTGGCAGGGTGAGTGACCTCCAGTATGGGGAATAGTCATCAAGCTGCTGCCAGCCCCTGTGCTGCTGCACTGGTTTCTCTCCTAAGGAGTAGGCAAAATTAGGGTAAAAGAAAAGGATGTAACTAAGGTTTTAGATGGAGTTCTAGCTCTTGCCCCCTGGTTTACAGATTCTTGTTGCTGGGATCCTGAACAATGGGCTTGCATTTTATTCTTGGCCCAGAGTAGAGAAGTCATGGAGGGATGCCCACAACCTGGGCTGTTCTACCCCATTGTGACAGCCATTCTGGC
>NW_008331663.1:9904-10451 GCF_000622305.1 Nannospalax galili
ATCTCCCTTGATGGAAAACAGGAAGTTAGGGCAGCCTCTGCTCTGCCATTACAGGGTGATGGCTACCCTCCGTGATCTTGTATTAGCTTTGATGGAAAACAGGAAGTTAGGGCAGCCTCTGCTCCACCATTACAGGGCAATGGCTACTTTCCCCCATCTTGCACTAGATTTAAGGAAGTTCCCCTCCAGTCCATCTACCCCTCCCTTCTGGGGGAAGACTGGAAGCCACTCCTACCTAGGCCCCTCTTCTATGATACAATGGGAGATTTTTCCACAGTGTTTCTCGGTTACTATCAATCAGGGACTACAGAACCCTAATGTCTGGAATCCATATTCTCATGGTACCTTAAGGAAGCTGCGTAAGGCAGCAGTTGAGGATGGCATTCGCTCCCCCTGCTTTGGTCAGTTATTAGATACAATTAGTCATTCGGCCAATACCCCCTATGATTGGCAGAATATCATCCGTGCCTGCTTACAGGGAGGTGATTTCCTTTTCTGGAAAGCTGCTTACCAAGATGAATATGAACAACAGGCAGAGCACAATAGA
>NW_008331664.1:0-144 GCF_000622305.1 Nannospalax galili
TAAATTTGTTTTCTCCCCCTATTTCAGAAGCCTTTGAGAGGGAACCAAAACTGGGTAAAGACACAACTAAAAAAGAAAACTACAGACCCATATTTTCAATGAACATAGAAGCAAAAATTCTCAACAAAATACTTGCAAACCACA
>NW_008331664.1:1035-1491 GCF_000622305.1 Nannospalax galili
CTTCCCATTGAGAAAATGACCACCCTCCCAAAAGCAATACATAGATTCAATGCAATTACAATCAAAATCCCCATGACATACTTCACAGAATTATAAAAAAAAGTCCTAAAATTCATATGGAAGTACAAAAAAGACCCTGGATAGCCAAAGCAAGCTTGAGCACAAAGCAACGCTGGGGAGAATTACTATATCACCAGATCCCAAACTATATTTCAGAAATATATTCATAAAAACAGCATGGTACTGGTACAAAAATAGGCCCATAGATCAATGGAACACAATTAAAGACCCAAACATGAGTACATACCATTTCAGCCACCTGATATTTGACAAAGGCGCCAAGAACACACAACAGTGGAAAAACAGCATCTTCAACAAATGGTGCTGGCAAAACTGGATCTTCATCTGTAGAAGAGTGAAATTATACTGGTATCTTTCACCTTGTAGGGTGATTAA
>NW_008331665.1:0-806 GCF_000622305.1 Nannospalax galili
AGTGCTGGAGATCACCCTAAGGCCTCACACGTTCTCGGTGAGCACGCTGCAAGTCTTTTGAGTCTGACTAATGCTTAGTAAAAAGAAAATCAGAAGAGTAGTATCAAATCCCAGCCAGTCATAAACTTCATGTATTTCAGGTACAGATGAGTAAGTGTTGTGCTTGAGTTGGTTTTGTTTTCTGGTGGTCTGATTTAGTGTGTTCTACAAAGGCTCATTAGTTACAGGTAATTTTCCATAATTTTCAACATACTTGAAATAAATAACATTTTAGTATAAATACAAGAAATGACTGTACACAGACACCAATCAGTAATCTGGAACTTAATTTTCCTAATACTTTTGTTTTTTAAAACTTAGGATTCAGATGAAGTAAACATTGTTGCCATCCCTAATTTTGGTATTTATGGATTCTGTCATTCAAATACTTTGTAGTCTAGAAAATAATTTCCAGATTCATTTTGTAGCAACCACAGGGATCAGGTGGGGAGACTCCTGCTCACCTCCCCACACCATCTCTTGTCTCAGAGTTTTTCCTTCTCCAAAGTTCTTAATTACCATCACATTGCAAAAGCTGTTAGCATCTGACCTGCTCTTCCATTTCCATAATAGTTGCAACCTGTGTTGTTAGAACTTCAACAGTAAACATGAGTAGTTGTGGAGAGTTAAAATGTTACATACTAAGGCCAGGTGTGGTGGCATACACCTTTAATCCCAGCACTTGGGAGGCAGAGGCAGGCAGATCTCTGTGAGTTCAAGGCCAGCCTGGTCTACATAGTGAGTAGCTCAGCTGGGGCTACAGGGAG
>NW_008331665.1:2224-3153 GCF_000622305.1 Nannospalax galili
ACAGGGTTATAGCTTGTTTGCAATGTAAACAATCTTACTAGGCCCTGGACTCCTCTTGTAAGCTAAACATACAGCTTTATCTCTCATGATCCTTCTTTGCCCCGACCCAGAATAATGTGTGTGTGTGTGTGTGTGTGTGTGTGTGTGCGTACGTGCTGTAAAAACACAAGTGCTGTGTGGTGGTTTGAATGAAAATGTCCCCCATAGGCTCCAAGTATTTGGACATTTTGTCCCCAGATGATGGCGGTGTTTTGGGAGGTCTTAGAAGGTGTGGTTATCCTTGAGGAAGCATGTCACTGGGGGTTGGCTTAGAGAATTCTTAAGCCTTGCCAGATCTACAGTCACTCTCTTGCTTCCTGTGCCTGCGTGATGATGTGAGAGCTTAGCTTCTGCTGCTCCTGCTCCAGCCATCTCCAGCCACCATGCCTCCCTGCCATAAATGACTGTAATTCCCCTGGAACCGTAAGCTCAAATAAACTCTTCCTTCTATAAATTGCTTGGGTAAGTGTTTCTATCACAGCAACAAAAAGTGACTAATACATGCTGAAAGCAGTAAATATTCCTTGGAAGCAACAGATTATTCCATTTGTGTTGCAAACAACAGGTGGGATTAAATTGGTAACATCTGTTTGTGGCTGTGTGTACAGTTCTAGGTCAGTAGGAGTCAGAAGGATCATTACCTTCCCAAAGGCCAGTTTCTTTTTCCTTCCTCATTTAATGCTAGATATACAGTTTCAATAAAGAGAAAACAAAGCCTTTGTACATGTACTACACTGAAACAGCTATGAATAACCAAAGCTTAAACCAGGTGCTGTGATGCCTGTTGGTGAGAATTGGAGGCAAGAGGGTTAGGAGTTCAAGGTCAGTATGCATACTGAACCTTTAGGTTTCTTCCTTGTTTAGTTATCTAGTGAGAGTTGTCCTCAGGC
>NW_008331666.1:0-148 GCF_000622305.1 Nannospalax galili
ATAATTTTTTATATGAACTTAAACTTAATGTCTGGGAAGTGTAATCCCTGGGACCCTTAAAGAAATATACTGATGACTTACTCTTTGGTTATACTTTCATTTTGGGTATTTAAGACCATACATTGGGCCCAGATAAATCAACTTATTT
>NW_008331666.1:287-30451 GCF_000622305.1 Nannospalax galili
GGCCTCAAAGTATGGCTGTTAAACATCCAAGAAGGTTAGTTCCACCAGTCTGGTACTTTTAATTACCATGTGCTATGTAGATAAAGCTTGGAAAAATAACCAAATATTCTCACACAAACCTTGACTAGATATATATATATTTTGCTCCTTAAACTAGTTGACTAAACTATGACCATAGAAATTTTATGAGTATGTGTATTATTTATGCCTCATCCTTTATCATAAGAAACCTACACAGACCTTCATCACTTGCTTAGGCTTTCTCGCTTTCTATTTTGTAAAATATCTCCATTCCCATATCCTTTAGACATCTTGAATTATGTACATGTGTACGGATATTATATGTGAGTGCCAGTGCCCGTGGAGGCCTGAGGTCTCAGAACCCGTGGAAATGGAGTTACAGAGGACTGTTGGGAGCTGCCTGACAGGGTGCTGGGAATCAAACTCAGGGCTTCTGCAAGTGCTGTGTGATCTTTGAACCCTTCTCTTCAGCCCTCATCTACATCCCCTTTTTATGTTTTTCTATCCTTAAAAAAGATTTACTCATTTTTCATATGTGCACTTGTGTGTTTGAGCTGATCCAAAGGTTAGAGAATGCCTCACCAGTGTTTGTTCTCTCCTTCCACCATGTGGCTCCCTGGATCAAACACTGAATCAGACTATCAACAGGCGCCTTAACCACCTGGTCCATCTGTCAGGCAGGCCTTTTAAAAAGGACTTTTTAGCCAGGTGTGGTGGAGCACACCTTTAATCCCAGCACTTGGGAGGCAGAAGCAGGTGGATCTCTGTGAGTTCAAGGCCAGCTGGGTCTACATACTAAATTCTAGGCCAGCTGGGGCTGCTGGGAGACACTGTCTCAAAAAAACGCCTTAAAAAATCATTAGTTTATGTTGACGGATACCTTTAATCCTAGCACTTGAACCTCTGTAAGTTCCAGGAAAACCTGGTCTACTTAGCAAGTTCCAGGCCAGCCAGCACTACATAGTGAGGAACTGTCTCGAAAAAAAATTTTTAAGTGAAAAAAGATTACTTATTTATTTTATTAATTCAATTTTTAGGGACTTTGTGTTAGAGAGTGAGATATTGAAAGAGAGGGAGTCAAAGAGGGAGAGGGAAAGAAGGAGAGGGGGAGAGAGAGAGAGAGAGAGAGAGAGTTTTCTGTCACCAAGAGCTTAGAGGACACCCAGGCATACCAGGCTCCTTCCATCATTTGACTCCCAGGACTTGAACTCAGATTGTCAGACTTTCCTACAGGCCCCTTTACCCTTGGTCCATCTGAACACCTTTCACACCATTTTAAAAAGCTTTTTTTCTAAAATATTTCCTTATTTTGTGTTTGTTCTCAGGAAGAGGCTAGAGGACACCTTGCCAGAATGGGTGTTCTCCTTCCAGGAGGAGTTCACATAGAGAGAACTCACACCTTTAGACTTGGGGGCAGGCACCTACACCTGCTGAGACATTTCAGCAGTCCTGATTTTTTTTCTGTTTTTTCATTTTAATAAAACATATTTATCCCACCCTCCCTCCACAATTGCAGCCAGGAAGGGAGGAGGTTGGTTACAGAACACCTGGCCAGACTAGACACATTTAACCACTTGTGTCCCAGGAACTGAACTCACATCATCAGGCTTGGCAAACGCCTTTACCCACAGAGGCACCTTACTACCCTTTTTATCTCAAGTTTTTAAAAACACTTTAAATTTATTTTGATTCCTGTGTGCGGCCCAAGGTTGCCCCCCTTTTCCTTCTGGTGGAGCAAAGTTGCTGCTAAAATGGCTCTGAACAAAATGGAGTAACTTAGGGAAGTTTGCTGAGCCAGTTCACTTGAACTCAGATTGTTAGACTTTCCTACAGGCCCCTTTACCCTTGGTCCATCTGAACACCTTTCACACCATTTTAAAAAGCTGTTTTTCTAAAATATTTCCTTATTTTGTGACTGAGAAGTCTCTCTCTCTTTCTCTCTCTCTCTCTCTCTCTCTCTCTCTCTCTCTCTCTCTCTCTTTTCCAGCCCCTCTCCCCCTGAGCAGACACAAAAACAAACAAATAAATGGATTTTCTTTAGATTTAAAAACCGACCAGAGCGCTGATTCAGAGGGTAAATTTGCCTGTGATCATCTGTGATCATGCTTGCTTATTCAAAGTCAATCCTGAGGAACCAGGTTTAAGGAGAGAGCACAGTCTGGGGTAGTTGACCTTTGATGTCCAAAAGCAAACACACACACACACACACACACACACACACACACACACACACACACAGTATACTAGGTAAAAAGCTGTATTTTCAGAAACATATGAATAAAAGGGAAGAGGGGAGCCGAGCGAAAAGAGGCTGAATTGGCCAAGCAAGAAACTACAGGAGATTTACCTGCAGAAAACAGGGAAAGTGAAAACGAAGAGAGTCTGGCCTCTGATGAAGTACATTAGAACAAAGCCCTGTCAGATTTGTCATATACTATGTGCATCAGTGGTCCCTATTTCTCTTCCTCTACAAACAGCGATATTTCGTACAACTATTTTTTTCAATGTGATTTTTTTTCAATAGCACTAGAAATATTTTTTGTGTAAAATTTTATTTATCTTTCTATTTTATATATATGAGTGTATTGCCTGCATGTATGTGACTGCACCGGTGTACTCTTAAGGGAGGTGGAAATATAACCTCATCTTATTTTTAAATTTTTATTTTTTAAGCATTTTTATTGAATTTTTGTGTATTTCATATGGAACATCTCAAACTATCTCAATCATCTTTACACGCCCTTCCCCGAGGGCACCCTCCCATAGCCCCAGCCCCCCACTGGAATCCACACATTCTGTCATATGTCTTAAGACCTATTGTGTCAAGTTAGTGTCCCCAGACATCCCTCAGTGAAAGTTCATCCACTAAGGTCTAGACAGCCTATCTAGAGTCTCTCGCTTTAGGAAGATCAGCTCTTCCTCACCCAGCAGTAATCAGCTGCCAATATTTCTTCAGCTAAGATTGGGGTTTTTGTCTGTTTCAGTTTGCATATTTTATTTATGTGTATGTGTATGTGAATGGGTTGATATGCACCACACGCCTGCAGGTACACGAGGAGGCCCGAGTGTGTCTGCCCTGGAACTGTAGTTACAGGCAGTTGTGAACTGCCTGACATGGATTCTGTGAGAGAAACTTAGATCCTCTGCTTAAGCAGCCTCCTTTCATAACCCCTGAGCGATCTCTCCAGCCATGTCATCTTGCGTTTTAAACCTGTACACATTTTTTAAGAAGCAAAAGAATTTGCTAGGTGTTTATTTCTTTAGAAGTACTAATAACAGTGTACTATTGAATGACAGCAGGTTGTGTCTGTTTTGGGTGTCAATTTAACATTAAGTATGTAATGTAATTGACAGTTTGGGGGTCTCAGTTAAGCATTTAATGTGCGTTGAGTATTTTAAGTGGTTTTTATTCCTGTATTCTTAGCTTGATTGTATCCTAGAGAAAACAACCTCTTGATCATTGCCCTGTCAGGACTGTGTGCCCTCTGGAACATCTCTGCTCATGGTTGTCCAGTTTTCCTAACAAATTTGATAGTGTGCTGAGAAAGATCCAAGACTTGAGTATGTTGTGTATGTGACATAAAATTGTGAATCAGTGGGAGTCAAGTAAAGGGTTCTCAGTGTTAGAGGATATGACTGTGTGGGATCCTCTAGTGGAAAATTTGCTGCCAAGTTTGAGGCAGGAACACCACTGGAGTAACTGTGGAGAAAGGAACACAGTATACAGCTCTTTAGAGTTTGTGTTCATGTGTTGAGTATTGTTTCTGAGGGCTGGAGGGATAGGTCAGTGGTTAAGAGTAATAACACCTGTTGCAGAGGAACCAGATTCAATTCCCAACACCCACATGCTGGCTTTTGACTATCACTCTGGTTTCATTGTATCTGTAGGCCTGTTCTGATCTCTTTGGGGTCCTGCATCCATACGCATCCAGGCACAGACACACACACACACACACACACACACACACACACACACACACGATAAAATAAATATGATTTTAAAGAGAATTTTGTAAGTTCTGAAATATGTGTTCAAAAGTAAAATAAAATCAAACCCAAACACCAAAATTAAAAACCTGGGAGATGGGCAAGATTGTAGTCTTTTGTAATGATAGAACTGTGGAGGGTGAGGCAGGGGGATCACAAGGGTCAGTTCAGCCACAGTTACATAGTGATTTCCAGGCCACCAGTGGTTTATCCTTTATTTTACAACAAAGTACCACAGAACAAAAAAGGGGGAGGGGCAGGAGAGGACTAGAGAATGAGTGCTGGAGACGGGACATTCCGGTGCAGTTGAGACCAATGGAAAGCAAGAGTGGAGGGGCAAAAGCAGAGGAGGCAGGGGTGATGGAGCTGGCCTGGGGGACACTGGCTCCAGAAGATCCCCATCTCCAGAACAAGGATGGGAACACGGGGCACATTCAAGATTCCACCCGCAATTCTGTGGGGTTACATTTCTGAGCATTAATTTAAAGCCTGTAACATCTCTTCTGTGACCCTCCTATTCTTAAAGCAAATCTTAAATCTGAGGAACAAAAGGACTCTGCAACACACAACTCTTTACACCTATGAGAAGCCTTCCTTATTTTTCTGTATCTTGGGGAAGGCCTTATTGCTTTGCCTCTCTCTTGCACATTTTATTTTAGACAGAGTCTCCTCTAGCTCAGGCTAAAGAGGACTTGAGCTCCTGATCCTCCCTCCTCCACCTCTCCAGTGCTGATATTATATATTTGTGTCACCATGTCACAGTTTTTGTTGTGAGATAGGTCTCCTCTCTCAGGCTGCTTGGAATTGGAGCTTGTAGTGAGGATGATACTGAACTTCTGATCCTCCTGTCTCCACCTCCAGAGTGCTGAGATTCCTAGTGTTCACCATTATGCTCAATTATGAGTGCTGGAGCTCAACACATACATACACCACACACGCACACACACACACACACACACCCTCACACACACACACATGCTGTTTCTTTTAAGGATTAAAACAGGGGAAATGTTACAGAGCTTGTTCATGGCAGCAATAACAAATAATATATTGTCAAAAGATTAAAAAATAAAAATAAAAAAGGAGAGATGTCTCAGATGTAAAGCCACTGCTCCCAAGTCTGAAGATCTGAGTGTGATCCAAGTGTCCTGGGTGATGACATAGAGAGCTGGCTCTGATAGGGTGCGCGCTCATGTCCTTCTGACAGAACACACAGACACAAACACATAAACACAAATAAACAAATATTTTTTAGGATGTAAAAAAATCAGAAGAGGTGGCTCAGCAGATAAAGGTGACTGAGGCTATACCAGAGGACCTGAGTTCTATTCCTGGAAAATCTTCTTATATAAGGATACTGTCTATTCTGGATAAGTTATTCTTAGATCTCTGGTTGCAAGGAAACACACACACACACACACACACACACACACACACATACATACACACACACACGTGCGCGCGTGCGTGCACTCATGCACACATATACACACAGATTTTAATTTTTTTGTATTTATTTTTTAATTATGAGCATTTTGCTTGAATGTTCCATAAACTCACCCATGTGCTGCACTGACTGCAGTGGCCAGAAGAGAGCAGTGGATCCCCTGGAACTGGACTTAAGATGGTTGTGAGTGCCCACGTGAGTGCTGGTAACCAAAATAGGGTTCTCCACAACAGCTGAGTCATCTCTCTGGACCACACACAATGTGTTTTAAAGAAATTTGTTTTATGTGTATGAGTGTTTTGCTTGAATGTATGCAAGTGCCCCCGTGTCTTGCAATGCAATTGGAGGCCAGAAGAGCTGTGTCAGATCCCCTGGAACAGGAGTTATAGGAAGTTGTTAGCTGCCATGTGAGTGCTGGGAACAGGGCCCAGGTCCTGTGCAAGAGCAGCCAGTGCTCTTAAACCCTGAGCTGTCTTTCCAGACCCAAAAGAAAGACTTTTAAAGGGGGAGGAAGGTGAGACTCTTCCCTGGTAAAGGCACCTGCACCCTAGCCAAAGGTGTGAGTTTGATCCAGAACCTAAGGGATGGAAGCAGAGAGGAAACTTCCAGTTTGTTTTTAAAGTCATTACCCACAGAAACACACACGTATAAAACAATAAACCAGTTTTTAAACAAGAGTTTGGGGGTGGTGTTTCTTTATTTCAAAAGGGCTGGAGAGATGGATCAGCAGGTAAAGGTGTCTGCTGCCACATGCGAAGTTCAGGTTCCATACCCATGAACCCCATGATAGAAAGGGAAAACCAACTGTGGTGGGTGTCATCTAACCTCCTCACCCCTGGCTGACTCCCACCCTCCAGCACATAGATGTTTCAGACAGGAAAATTGTGAGTTCCAGACCTGTTGGTCTACATCGTGAGTTTCAGGCTATCCTGGGTTACAAACTGAGAGCTTTTACTAAATCGAAAAAGGCATTTTGCAGTAGGCTTCACATAAACTACCAGATGGTCCGCAGAGCCGTTTTAGGGCACATGAAGTGAACAGGGGTGCCTGCAGCCAATTGTGGATGGAAGTATTGCTTTTCCTTCTGTTTTGTAGATGCGCAAGAGGAAGGTCAGCTCAGCCCAGTGGGCTGTGGATGCCGGGAACATGCACTAATAAGGCAGTTTGTCGCTAAATTCTCTCCTGTGAAATTGGAAAGGAAGCCAAAAAAAGCTCCAGGAATTGATAAGTCTTCAGAAAATAAAAGTATAAAAGGCCTGGGCATGGTGGTGCATGCCTTTAAACCCAGCACTGGGGAGGCAGAGGTAAGTGGATCTCTGTGAGTTTGAGGCCAGCCTGGTCTACATAGCAAGTTCCAGACAAGCTGTGACTACAGGGCGTCCCTGTCTCAAAAACAAAACAAAAAGAACATAAGAAGTATAAACAAGGTCTGGCAACATGGCTCAGCAGCAAAGGCCTCTGTTATTCAGCCTTGCCAAATGAGTTGTTAGCTAAACTAGAGTTATAGGCAGTTAGGCGCCATGTGGGTGCTGGGAATCAAACCCAGGTCCTCTGCAACTGCATCCCGTACTCTTGGCGTCTGAGCCATCTATCTTGCCACCTTATTTATTTTTTAATGCATATATGTGCCTGCATGAGAAGAGGAAGCAGAAGGAAAATAGACTGAATCTGCCAGCCAAGAATCACAAATTTTACCTGCAGCAAACAGAGAGCTTGAAAACAAGGAGAGTCTGGCCTCTGAGGAAGCCGAAGAGAAAGAAGCCCTTCAGATTCGTCAAACACCGTGTCCATCAGTGATCCCAACTCTCTTCCTGTACAAAGGAATATTTTATCAACTCTTTTTAAATGCCAGGATTTTTAGTAGTTCTAAAAGTATTTTTTAAAGGGAGGGGGGAAATCACACTGCATCCTATGTTTAAAATTAAAATTATTTTCTATTTCTTACTGATTTTTTTTGTGAAATTCACATAATCATATGATATAGTTTTACCATATTGAGATGTCTTCCCCTACTCTATCCCCTGCCTAATTCTACATACTCTCTCTCGCTCTCCCTCTCTCTCTCTCTCTCTCTATATATATATATATATATGTGTGTGTGTGTGTGTGTGTGTGTGTGTGTGTGTGTGCTCGTCTGTGTAAAAGCCTGTAGAATTAAATTTGCTTTCCCAAACAACCAAAAGTCACTCCTTTAAAAGCCTCTCCATAAGTCCCTGTAGTTACTTGAGCTTCTTTTGCTGTTGTTTTTAAGCTTTATTGTGTTGTGTTCTGACAGAATGCATGGAATTCATTTGCTTTCACATATGTCAAGATTTCTTTTGTGTCCCAGTATGAGTGAATTTAAAGAAACTTCCATGGGCTGCAGAATAGATAGAACTTCTAGTCCTGTATTCTGAGCTAAACTGTTTCCTAGAGAAAACCACCCCTTGATTAGTATGTAGTGTACCCGACATAAGATTGTGAATCAATGGTAGTCAAGTAAAGGGTTCTCAGTGTTAGAGGATATTGGTGTGTGGGATCCTCTAGTAGAAAATTTGCTGCCAAGTTTAAGCAGGAACATCATTGGAATAACTGTGAAGAAGCTTAGGAATATTTATTCAAACTGTGTTAATTCTCTGGAAAACTATCCAAGATGTGCACTTACCTTGTTTGATGGCACACAGATACATAATATGTAGAAAATCCAATAAACACAGTCTAGGATTTGCTTTGGCTTCTGAAAACAAAAGTTCTCTGAGTATGACTGATGACTTTCTATGGTCTCATACAATAATCCTTTGCTCTTATAACCACTAAACTCATTATCATTGCCTGGACAAATGAAAAGTATTTCAAGTTAACATAAATAACAATATGCTCAGTCTGAATTGAGAGTGTCTACCCTCTTCCATCAAAGAAAATTTCACAAATAATTTTTTTCAAAATTTTTTTATTGAGCTTTTGTACATTTCATACAACAGTTCTTTTTCTTAATCATCTTTATGGCCCCTTCCCCACTGGCACCCTCCCACAGCACCCCCCCACTGGAGCCCATATACCTGGTCATCCTTGTCAAGGACCACTGGGTTGTCAGTGTCCCCAGCCATGAGGTTTTTTGTCTATTTTCCCAGGTCTATGCTGAGTCATTGTCTGCCTGAGTTTGCTTGGGACCTGTGTATGTTGACACCATTGCCATAGAATCATATGGGCAGGTCCCAAGGAGCTTGAAGGCTCCATTTCCATATGGTCTTGCACCTCTTCCTGGTGGTCTTCTCCCTCTTCCACAGTGGTCCCTGAGCCTTGAGTGGGAGAAGTTTAACAAATGGATCCTGTCCAAGGACCAGCATTCAGCAGACTCTTGTTCTCTACACTTCTGTATTCCTGGCCCTCTGCTGCATGAGGAAGCTTCATTACTGAGGCCCGAGAGATTCATTAGTGTCCTATTATTATCCCTGGTTTGTGTTCCATGAGACTCAGGTGTAGAAGTTGCATTGCAGATGTGCCACTTAGGCCTGGGAAATTCATCGACAATGGCTATATGTGACCAGTTGTGATACTTGGTAATTGTCTCTGACTGGTGCAAAATGAGCTTCATTCATGAATGGCGGCTGTGATATTTGTCTGTAAATATAAGGATACATATTTTGCACATAGTAAGAAATCACATTAGTCTAGCGATATGATAATCTTGTGGTTTTCTCTAAGATCTATGGCCACTCCAACCATGTATATTAGGTTATGTTTACACTACCACACTTGAGTTTTCTCCCCTTGAGTGGGTGGTCAGTCAAATTAGGTAGCTGTTGATTGCCCCCAAGATAAGAGTGTCATTACTGCACCAATGATGTATGCTGTGCTGGCTGTTGTAGTTATTTGGTCTTGAAGCTGCTGTTGGATCCTCCATTGGTATTTTCCCTTGGCACCTTCATAGCACTCTTCAAAGGTGTGAGAGCTAGCCTTCAGGGGAAGTGATTGCTGGTCAGTTGCAGCTCTATTTCTCCAAATCCTGTGTCTGACATATGTTCTGTCTTTGGCAGTAGCATCTTATCTTCAAGTTCTGGGAGGCCACCAAGGGCAGTGGCAATAGCCTGAGTAATTTTGAGAGTCTCTTGGACTGCTCTGGCCAACATCTCAGAGGAAGGTATCTCCTGTCTGACACTGTTCCTTGCAATGTAGCTTCCAGCTATACGCATGGACTCATGTAGAGATAATGTTTGTATAATTTGTCAGTAGATTGTTGGATTAATATGGTTCTCTCTGGTCTTTTACTACAACTAGCTAGGCAATATTTAACTCTCTCTCTGTCTCTCTCTGTCTCTCTGTCTCTCTCTGTCGCTCTGTCTCTCTCTCTTTCTCTCTCGTCTACTCTTCTGGCATGGTTTCCCCATTTAAAAGGCCGCCATTCCCCACATTTCTCCCTTGATAATACCCGTTACCTATGGTCCCACCTCTTTGAACTCTTTCTTTCCCTTTATCCCCAAGGTTCCTTGTATAAGTCTCCCTCCTCTTCCCATTTAAATAACCCCATTTTTATCCATTTCTCCCTTAGTAACACCTATTTCCTACTGCTCTTCTCTCTCAGTTTTTTTTCCTTTACTTCCCTGGTTCCTTTTCATTATACTGTTTCCTACAGTTATGTCTGGATACATACTCACTTATAAGGATTTGATGCTAGGAGCCACATAGAGAGAGAACTTATGTTGTTTATATTTCTGAGTCTGTGTTACTTCGCTTAGTGTAACAGTTTCTAGTTCCATCCATTTCCCTACAAACTTCATGATTTCATCTTTCTTTACTGCTGAGTAGAGTTCCATTCTGTAAATGCACCACATTTTCATTATCCACTTGTCTGTTGAGGGACACTTAGATTACTTGCATCTTTTAGCTGTTGTGAAAAGAGCAGCAACAAACATGGATGGGCAAGGGTCTCTGCAATAGGATGAATCCTTTGAGTATATGCCAAGGAGTGGTAAAGCTGGGACAATGGTAGGTTCATTTTTAGTTTTTTAAGGGTTCTCCACACTGCTTTCCATAGGGGTTTCATAAGTTTGCAATCCCACCTAGAGTGGATGAGTGGTCCTCTTTCCCCACATCCTCTAAAACACTGGGTATCATTTATTCTCTTGATCTTAGCCAGTCTGACTGGGATAAGATGAAATCTTAAAGTGGTTTTAATTTGCATTTCCCTAATTGCTAATGACAATGAGCACCTTTTAAGAAGCTTATTAGCCATCTTTCTTTCTCCTTTTGAGAACTCTCTGTTCAGATCCCTAGCCCATCTCTTAAATGGGTTACTTCCTTTCTTGATACTTTGTTTTTTGAGGTCATTATATCTTCTGGGTGTTAAACCTCTGTCACTGGTGAAGACTTTCTCCCATTCTGTGGGTTTTCTCTTCACTTCCTTGGTTGCTTCTTTTGATGTACAGAAGCTATTTAGTTTAATGAGGTCCCATTTCATGATTCATGACCTTATTTCCTGGATAATTGATGTCTGGTTTAGAAAGTCCTTTCCTATACCTATATATTGTAGGTTATTCCCAATGTATTCTTCTAACAGTTTCAGAGTTTCAGGCTTCACATTGAGGTCTTTGATCCATTTGGAGTTGACGTCTGTGCTAGGTGAAAGATAGGGGTCCAGTTTCATTCTTTTACAGGTAGAGATCCAGTTTTTCCAGCACCATTTGCTGAGGATGTTGTCTTTCCTCTAGTGAATGTTCTTGGACCCTTTGTATAATACCAGGTGGCTGAAATTGCATATACTTATATTTGGGTCTTCGATTTTGTTCCATTGATCTCTGGGTCTATTTTTCTGTGAGTACCATATGGTTTTTATGACTATAGCTCTGTATTATAGTTTAAAATCTGGTATAGTAATCCCCCCAGCACTGCTCTTAGTGCTTAGTGTTGCTTTGGACTTGCAGTGTCTTTTGTGATCCATATGAATCTCAGGATGTTTTATTCCAATTCTGTGCAGCATGTCATGGGGATTTTGATTGGCATTGCATTGAATCTATAAATGGCTTTTGGTAGGATGGTCACTTTCACAATATTAATTCTTCCAGTCCATGAACATGTTGTCCCTTCATCTTCTGGTGTCTTCCTCAGTCTCTTTCTTTAAATGTTTAAATTTCTCATTGTCTTCAATGTCTTTAATGTCTTTAATGTCTTTGGTTAGGTTTATTCTGAGATATTTTCTTTGAGCCTGTTGTGAAAGGGAGTGTTGAATGTACCCTTTCTCTGATTGCTTGTTATTGGTATATAGAAAGGCTACTGACTTTTATAGATTAGTTTTGTAACCTGCCACTTTAGTAAAAGTGTTCATCATTTCTAGGATTTTTCTGGTGGAATTTTTGGTGTCTCTTAGATACAATATGATATCATCTTCAAAAAGGAATAATTGGATCTTTTCTTTTCCAATTATTACTCCTTCAATTTCCTTCTCTCGTCATATTGCTCTTGCAAGAGTTTCAAGCACTATGTTAAAAAAGAGTGGAGATAGTGTTCAACCTTGTCTGGTTCTTGATTTTAATGGGAATACTTCCAGTTTTTCTCCATTTAGAATGATGTTGGCTGTGGGTTTGTTGTATATAGCTTTAATTATGTTGAGGTATGTTCCCTCCATTCTAATTCCATCTAGGACTTTGAACATAAATGCGTGTTGAATTTTGTCAAAGGCCTTCTCTGCGTCTATTGAGATGACCATTTGGTTCTTGTCTTTGAGCCCATTTATATGATTTATGATTCAAATTTAGTAGTGTATAGGTTATTGAAGTATTCCCTTATAATGTTCTGGATCTTTTTGGTGTCTGTTGTGATGTTTCCCCATTTCGTTTCAAATTTTGTTGATTTGGAGGTGCTCTTTCTTTCTTTTGGTTAATTGGGCTAATGGTCTGTCACACTTGCTTATCTTTCAAAGAATGAGCTCTGGGATTCCTTCCTTCTTTGTATCGTTTCTTTGTTTCTATTTCATCAATTTCTTTTCCGATTTTTATTATTGTTTCTTGTCTGAGGGTTTTGAGTTTCATTTGCTGTTGCTTTTCAAGTGTCTTGAGTTGAAATATTAAGTCATTTATTTGTGTTCTTTCTCATTTTTAATGTAGGCACTTAGAGCTAGAAACTTCCCTCTAAGGACTGCTTCCAAAGTATCCCAGAGGTTTTCTTGTGTTGTGTTGGCCTTTTCATTTAGTTCCAGGAAGACTTTTATTTCTTTTTCATTTCTCCTTTAACCCATTCATGATTCAGCAGTGTGTTTTTTAATCTCCATGTGTTCAAGTAGTTACTAGGGTTTCTTCCAGTATTGATTTTAAGCTTTATTGCATTGTGGTTTGAAAGAATGCATGGCGTTATGTCAATATTTTTGTATTTGTTGAGGCTTGTTTTGTGCTCCAGTATGTGGCAGATTTTGGAGAAAGTTCCATGGGGTGCTTAATAGGAAGTATATTCTTTGTTGTTTGGGTAGGATGTTCCATGGATGTCTGTTGGGTCCATTTGATGCATGGTATCATTTAATTCAGATATCTCTCTCTCTCTATTTTCTGTCATGTTTCCTGTCTAATGGAGACAATGGGGTATTGAAGTCCCCTACTATTGAGGTGGGGTTAATCTGTGTCTTACTGTTCTGTAGTACTGTTTTTTTTAATGATGTTGGGTGCACCAGACTTTGTTGCACATATGCTCATGATTATATCTTCTTGGTCAATTGTTCCTTTGGTCAGAATGAAGTGGCCCTCTTTATCTCTTCTGATTAGTTTTAGTTTGAAGTCAAATTGTCAGATATTAGAAGTACAACTCCTGCTTTTTTTCTTAGTTGCATTTCTTGGAATATTTTTTCCATCCCTTCACTTTAAGGTAGTGACTGTTCTTAAAAGCAAGATGGGTTTCTTGCAGACAACAAAAAGATGGGTTTTATTCCTTAATCCAGTCAACTAGCCTCTATTTTTGACTGGGGAGTTCAGTCCATTTATATTTAAAGTCATTAATGAAAGATGTCTTTTCATTCCTGTCATTTTGATTTCTGCTTGGGTTCTTGGTCTAACTGCATTTCCACAGGTATACCTAATTGAGTTCCTTTCTGTGACCTCTTGGGTATAGTCGTTCATTTCTTCAGCTCTTTGTAATGCTTCAAGAATTTTCTGAAGGGCTGGTTTTCTGGACATGAATTCTTTCGTCCTATTTATGTCATGAAAGATTTTTCTTTCCCCTTCAAATATATTAGACATCTTGTCTGGGTAAATTATTCTGGGATGTCATCTGTGGTCGTTTAGAATGGGAATAATTTGGTCCAGGCTGTTCTGGCTTTCATAGTTTGCACTGAAAAGTCAGTGTTAATTCTGATGGGTTTTCCTTTATATGTGAGTTGCTGTTTTCTTTTTCAGCTTTCAGTATTCTCTCTTTGTTCTGTGTATTTACTGTTTTTACTATGATATGCTGTGGAGAGTTTCTTTTCTGGTCCTGCCTCTTTGGTGTTTTATGTGCTTCTTGTATTTGTATGGGCATGTCTTTCTTTAATTTTGGGAAATTTTCTTCTACAATCCTATTAAAGTTCTGGTCCATAACATTTTCCTGAGATTCTTCTCCTTCCTCTTTTCCTATGATGTAAAAATTTGGTCTCTTTTTTTTTGGTGTCACACATTTCTTGTATATACCATTCATGTGTTTTCTTAAGCTTTTCATGGTATTTGTTTGAGTGGTCTAATTCGTCAAGTTTATCTTCCAATCATGATATTCTGCTTTCCATTTCACTCATTCTATTGATGAGACTTGCTGCTGTCCTTTCTAATTGGCTTATTGAGTGTTTCCGTTCCCTTTTCATTTTAACCTGAGTATTCTTCAATATTTTAACTCATTTCTAAATTCACTCAGAAGTTTATCCCTATCTTCCTTCAGTTCTTTGATTACTTTGTTTGTGTGTTCTTTAAATTCATTGAATTCTTTTATCTTTTTATCCTTGTTCTTTTGAATTCCATGTTCTGTGTTATGACTAAGGGGTTCTCATTGTACTCTTTGACAAGACTGTTGGTACTTCATATTATTTGGGTTTTTTCATGTTATTATTTTTTCTCTGTGGCTTTGGCATGTGGATTTCTTTTGTAGTTTCTGACTCTTATGTGGGACTCAAGCCTTCCTTTGTTGAGTTTAGGTCTCTTTCTGTTTGTGCACTTTATGTGTCTTTTTTGTTTATTTGTTTGAAAAGCTGGGTGGTCTGGGCTTCAGGTTCTGCCTTTTGATTTTATATTGGAGGGGTCAGAAGGCTTTAGCCCTGTTTGTCAGGAGTTTCCACTGATGCCCACATCATGTGAGAATCAGATGCTCTCAGGCTTCCTCCTAACATCTGGATCCCTCCAGTTAGGGGGCGCAGTCAAATTTGGGAGGGTTGCTAAGTAAAGGTAGGATCCAGGACTCTCAGGCAATCAGGGAATGTGGCTGGTCTCAGGAATCCACGGCAAACAGGGAGGGAGGTTGGTGTCAGGAATCCCAGGCAGGTTGGAGGTGGGACAGCAAGAGATGAATGCTGGCCTCAGGTATGCAAAGGCTAGGTAAAGGAGGCTACAGGCTTTCAGGGCTCCAGGGGACTAGACTGAAGAATTGGGTGGATCTGGGTGCAAAGTTTCAGGATGCAGTGGGGTGTCTGGGCCAAGAGAGGAGTCCAGATGTCTAGGGTGCCAAGAGGAGAGTTGGGCCAGTGCCCACACTAGAGGGAGAAAGGAGATGTGGGGGCTTGGTGTTTAAATCAGGTTGTGAGAGTCAGGCTCAATAGGTGGGGTCAAACTTACCAGGGAAGGACTCTGGCCTCAGGAATCCCAGGCAGCTTGCAGGTGGGACAGCCAGGGATGAAGGCTGGTCTCAGGTGTGCAAAGACCAGGTAGGGGACAGGCTTTGGGGGCTCCAGGGGACTAAACTGAAGAATAGGGTTGTTCTGGGTGCAAAGGATCAAGAAGCAGTATGCAGTCTTGGCTAAGACGGTAGCCCAGAGGTCCGGTACGCCAAGAAAAGAGGTGGGCCAGTGCACACTCTAAAGGGAGACCACAAATCTTATTCTTTAAAAATCTTATTACAAGGCCGCAGAGATGGTTCAGTGGATTCAATGTTTTCTGTATAAAGTGAGGTGATGGGAAATTGGAACTCCAAACCCACATAAAATTCTAGCATGTAGGGCACCCTCCTGCAATGGCAGCACCCTGGAGCAGAAACAGGACCCCTAGGGCAGGCTGGCCAGGTAGACTAGGAGGATTTAGGGGTTCCAGATTCAGAAAGAGACCATGCCTCAATAAATGAAGCGGAGAGTAGTCTAGGAAGACTGTGATGGGAACTCTGGGCCTTCACATCCATGTGCACATATGCACATGCATGTCTCTCTCTCTCTCTCTCTCTCTCTCTCTCTCTCTCTCTCTCACACACACACACACACACACACACCATATATAGAACATAGTCATACAGGAAATATAAGTAATGAATAAATGCTAAAAATAGATTTAAAAAGTGAATAGTGAGATTGTTTATCCTGTATATGTGACTACAGCAAGTCCTTACTTTGTGACTTCAATCTCCAGTTCCCACATTGTGGAAGCGTCCCTCTCTTTCAGACTGTTCTGTAGTGTCCTGGTTTGTGCCAAGCAGGAAACACACTTACTCAGAAATAAATGTATAAGTAACAATTTTAAAATCTTAGAGAAATAATGGTATTATTCAACAGTTCAACCAGCAAAGTTCCTTTCTGCCAAGACTGTCCATGTGTCCCTGTGAATTTTATTATTTGGACCCATATGGTGGAATTAGCTGACTCTGGCGGGGTTGTCCTCATAATTCCTGGTGACAGAAAAGCACACTCATTCACAAACTCATGTCACAAGTGAGATACACTCTTATAAATAAATGAATGAATGAATGAATAAGTAAATAATTAAATAAATTTTAAAAATATGAAAATGAAACAAAACCTTGATTCTGACTCAGCAGGTAAAGGCTTCTGCAGTCAAGTCTGAGGATGTGAGTTGGATCCTTAGGAAGCACATAGTGTAAGAGAGAGCACACTCAGGTTGATAGTTGACATCAGATTGCAAAAAAAAAAAGTATAACCAAAGATTAAAATGATCAGTATATTTCTTTAAGAGTCCATTGTATAGTTAAAGGCTACATTAAAAAAAACATTGCCAGACAAGAGATAGCTTCCTTTGAATTGTTGGCCAGGGTGGTCCAAGAGACTCCCAAAATTATTCTGGCTATTGCCACAGGCCTTGATGGCCTTCCCAAAACTTGAAGGTAAGACTCTACTGCCAAAGACAGAACATATGTCAGACACATGGTTTGGAGAAATAGAGCTGCAACTGACCTGGAAGCCACTTTCCCTGAAAGTAAGCTCTCATAACTTTGGAGAATGCTATGAAAATGCCAAGGGAAAACACCAACGGATGATCCGGCACCAGGTTCAAGACCAAATAACCACATCAACGGCCAGCACAGCGTATTCCATTGGTGTAATCATGGCTCTTTGTCTTGGGACAATCAACAGCCACCTAATTTGACTAAAAGCCCACTCAAAGTGAGGAAACTCAAGTGTGGTACTGTAACAAAACTTAATACACATGGCCGGAGTGGTCATAGATCTTAGAGAAAACCGCAAAACTATCATATCGCTAGACTAATGTGATTTCTTACTATGTGCAAAATATGTATCCGTATAATTACAGAAAAATATCCCAGTCACCACTCCTTAAAGATACGTATTTTGCAGCAGTCTGAGAGTAATATCAAGTACCACAACTAGTCACACACAAACATTGTCTACATATTGCCCAGGCCTAAGGGACACATCTGCAATGCAACCTCTCCACCTAAGGCTCATGGGACAGAGAACAGGGATAAAGAAGAGGACACTACAGAATCTTTCAGGCCTCAATAATGAAGGTGCTTCATGTAACAGAGGGCCAGGAACACAAAAGGTCACAAATGGCCAAAGTGTAGAGATCAAGAGTCTGCTAAACAATGGTCCTTGGAAAGGACCCCTTTAATAAACTTCATCCACCCAAGGCTCAGGGACCATTGTGGAAGAGGGAGCAGAGAGATTCTAAGAGCCAGGGAGGATGTGCATGACCATATGGAAACAGAGTCCAACAAGTTCCTGGGAACTTGCTCATATGATATGGCATAGGTGTCAGCATACATAAGTCCTGTGCAAACTCAGGCAGACAGTAACCGAGCATAGAACTGGGAAAATGAACAACAGACCCCAATCTTATCTAAAAGAATGTTGGCTACTAATAGCTGCTAGATGAAGAAGAGCTCATCTTCCTGAAACAAGGGACTCTAGATAGGATGACTAGACTCAGCAAATGAACTTGCACTAGGGAACATCTGGCAGCACTGACAATGTAGTATGCAGTAACAGGGATGACAGAGTATATGGGCTCCAGTGGGGGGGGCTATGTGAGGGTGCCATTTGAGATGTGGGTATAAAGATGAATAAGATTGCTTGGGGTGTTCTGTATGAAACAAAAAAAATCGATAAAAGAAAACATGAAAATAAAACAAACCCTGGTACTGACTCAGCAGATAAATGCTTCTGCAGTCAAATCTGAGGATGTGAGTTGGATCATAAGGAAGTACGTGGTGTAGGAGAGAACCCACTCTGGTTAGGATGGCAGTTAATCTCTGATTGTCACACACGTACACACACTTATTAGACCACATTTACACACTTATACCCAAACAAACACACAGATACACACAGGGACAGGCCCACAAAATCACATACACACACACACACACACACACACACACACACACAAATAAGATTTTTGTTAAAAAGAAATAGTGAGATGGCTCAGCTGTTCATAGTGTCTGCCCCCAAGGGTGATGATGTGAGTTCAGTCACTTAAACCCAGGTGGTGAGAACAGCAGAATTTGATGTGGTGTCCTGTAACCTCTAGAGACTGAAAACACACTTGCTCTCTCTAGCCACTCTCCTCTCTTACTGTCTCTCTCACATATCCTCACATACATGCTAATGAATAAGTCAATAAATAAAGATGCAGTAAAATTTTTTGATGATTGAAAATTAGGTCGGGGTGGTGACTCACAGGGTAGCTCTCTACCATCCTGATGGTCTGAGCTCAGTCCTGATAAACCGTGTGGTGTAAGGAGAGAGCACACTCTGCCGAGATTGTCATAATGACCTCTTATTGCAAGAAAACACACACACACACACACATACAAAGAATAAATGTGGGGTTTTTTTCTAAAATATTTTTTAAAAAGGGGGTGGTGAGAGGTCTCAGTTGGTAAAGGAGTCTGCTGTTAATCTGAAGATCTGAATTTGCTCACTGATTAGCACATAGTAGGAGAGAGAAAAATCTGTGGGCACAACCACTCACAGGCACACACGTAAAATGATTTTTCTTCCTTTTTCCTTCTTTTCCTTTCTTTCTTTTTATATTTTTATTTATTTTTTGAGACAGTCTCACTTTGTAGCCGTGACTTCCCTTATTTCACTAGATAGACCATGCTGGCCTCGAAATTACAGAGGTATACCTGCCTCTGCCTCCCCTCACATGGTGGGATTAAAGGCCTGAGCAACTATGGAAGGCTAATTTTCAATTTTTCTTTATGTGTGTCTGTGTGTGTGTGTCTGTCTGTGTGTGTGTGTGTGTGTGTGTGTGTGTGTGTATCTGCGTTTGTCTGAGTGAGGGTATGCTGTGTGCAGATTTCTGCAGAAGCCAGAAGCATCATTTCCTCAGGAGCTAGAGACACAGATGGTTGTGAGGTGCCGGACCTTGGTGCTGGGAACCAACTCTTGTCCTCTGCAAGAGCAGTATGCTTTCTCAACCACTGAGCCAACTCTGAATACACTTTCTTTTTCAAGGAAAAAAGAAATGGACATAAAGATGTATCAGCAGGTAAAGGTACTTTTCTCTACTGTGAAGGTCTTAGTGAGATCCCCAGGACCCATGTGGTGGAAGGAAGCCACTCTGGCAGGATGTCATGTAAACTTGCTTGGGGGACCCCTTTCCTGCAACTAAATAAATACACATGCAAAATACACGCTATCTTCTGACTTCCTTGGGCATTGTATTACACGGGTACACTTACATACATGCAGGCAATATGCTCATACACATAAAAAAATAAAAATAATGAATAAAATACTGAAAAACCATCAATAACACTGCTTCCAGTGAATCCATTAGCCTCTTCTGGTCTCTGTGGACATTGCATGGACAGGTACACATATATACATGCATTTAAAATACTCCTACAGTTAAAATAGTAATAATGAATAGTAAAAATAAAGAATAATAAATATTTATTTACTTTTCCTTGTGTTTACCCATGCAAAATCTGAGGACACTTGAACATATTTTCCACTCTCCTTCTACAATGGGATTCACAGACGTAGATGTCAGATATTCAGGCTTGGCAGCAGACACCTGTACCTGCTGACACATTTCACCATCCTTTTAGTTTTTTACATGTGTATTCATTCATTCATTCATTCATTCATTTTTTTCGTCTTTTTGAGACAGGGTCTCCCTGTAGTCCCAGCTGACCTGAACTCACTACATAGACCAGGCTGGCCTTGAACTCACAAAGATCCACCTGTCTCTGCCTCCCAAGTGCTGGTATTAAAGGCGTGTACCACCACATTCACTAATTCATTCAGTTAGTGAGTTGAAAGGGTTCCCCCTGGGCTAGTTTACATGGCATCCTGCCAGAGTGACTTTCTTCCACCACATGGGTCCTGGGGAATCTAATTATGGTCTTCACACTTGGTGACAGGTACCAATACCTGCAGTCCATTTCTTTTATCCATGAAAAAGAAACTGTCTCCAGAGATGACTCAATGGTTAAGAGATCATACCGCTCACACAGAGGGCAGGAATTGGTTCCCAGGACCAAGATCTAGTAGCTAACAACAATCTGTATTTCCAGTTCCTGAGGAAATGATGCTTCTGGCTTCTGCAGAAATCTGCACACAGTCAGCATACACTCACTCAGGCACACATAGACACACATACATAAAGAAAAACTAAAAATTAACCTGGCATAGTTGCTCAACCTTTAATCCCACCAAAGGAGGGGGACACAGAAGCAGATGTATCTATTATTTCTAGGCTATCCTGGTCTACCTAGTGAGATCAAGGGCAGCCACGGCTACAAAATAAGACTGTCTCAAAAAAAAAGAAAGAAAAGGAAAGAAGGAAAAGGGAAGAAAATTTATTTGTGTGTTTGCCTGTGAGTGGTTGTGCCCATAGAGTTTTCTCTCTCCATCCACTAGGTGCTAATCAGGGAGCAAATTCAGATCTTCAGATTGACAGCAGACTCCTTTACCAACTGAGACCTCTCACCACCCACCTTTTCAAAAAACCTTTTTCAAAAAAACACGTGTTTATTCTGCATGTGTGTGTGTGTGTGTGTGTGTGTGTGTGTGTTCTTGCAATAAGAGGTCATAGGACAATCTTAGCAGAGTGTGCTGTCTCCTTACACCATACCTAGCCTGTGAGTCACCTCTCTGACCTAATTTTCAATCACTGAAAAACTTTTATTGCATCTTTATTTACTTATTTATTGGCCTGTGTGAGGGTGTATGTGATGTAATAGGGCACCTCCTTGACCATAGCTATAGCATGTTAAAGTTTTGTGTGAGGGTGTATGTGATGTAATAGGGCACCTCCTTGACCATAGCTATAGCATGTTAAAGTTTAGGCTGATCCTAATCTCTGAAATTATCAGGCAGTTGGCCTAGGGTATGGGAACACACGTCAGCAGGGCCCAGTTGTCTTGGGAACAGGTCAGTTTGTCCCAGAGTGCACCTGCTAACTGCAGATTTATGGCTTCTGTAGGTTACACTTGGCTTGATTCTCCAAAATAGTAATTATTACTTAATACAATAGAAATTGTTAAGGGGACTCTCCACCTGTAAGCTTGGGAACTTAAACTTTTCACCCCTGGTTATAGTTTTCTCTGTATAAAAGCTTACCCTAGAGATGGCTCGGGCTACACACTTGGGTTCCGACACCCTTGTGTAGTAACCCTGGCCAGCAACGACTTTCATTCTGCAAAACTTTGTCTGAGTGGTCTTCTCTGGTGAAGCACCGCATAACAGTGAGAGAGACAGTGAGTGAGAAGAGGGGACAGAGAGAGCAAGTGTGTTTTCAGTCACCAGGAGGTTACAGGACACTGTATCAGATGCTGCTATTCCCACCACCTGGGTTCAGGTTGATTGAACTCACATTATCAAGCTTATGGGCAGACACTATGACCAGCTGAGCCATATCGCTATCCCTTTTCATCTTCTTTATTAAAAATCTTATTTGTGTGTGTACGTGTGGGTGTCTGTCCTGTGTGTGTGTGTGTGTGTGTGTGTGTGTGTGTGTGTGCATGTGTGCATGTGTGTTTACAGTCTGAGGTCAGCTGTCCACCTAACCAGAATGGGCTCTCTCCTACACCATGTGCTTCCTGACGATCCAACTCACATCCTCAGAATTGACTGCAGAAGCCTTTACCTGTTGAGCCAGGACCAGCATTTGTTTTATTTTCATGTCTTCAAAAAATGCATTTATTTATTTATTTATTTGTTTATTATTTATTGTGTGTCTCTGTGTGTGAATGAGAGTGCATTCTTTTACTAGAAGGTAAGAGGACAATACCCAGAGTCAGGTGTTTCCACCATATGGGTCCAAATTATCAAATTCACATGAACAGTCTTGGCAGAAAGGAATTTTGCTTGTTGAGGCGTTGAATAATACCATTTTTCTCTAAGATTTTTAAAATGTTATTCATATATTTATTATTGAGTAAGTGTGTTTCCTGTTAGGGGCAGACCAGGACATTACAGAACAACATGGAAAAGAGGGTCCCTTCCACAATGTGGGTCCTGGGTACTGAAGTCACACAATGAGGCTTTGCTGTAGTCACACATACAAGATGAACCATCACACTATTCACTTTTTAAATTTAGTTTTAGCATTTATCACCTATTTACTTTTCTCCATTTTTCCTGTGTAACTATATTCTGCATATGGTGTGTGTGTGTGTGTGAGAGAGAGAGAGAGAGAGAGAGAGAGAGAGAGAGAGAGAGAACATATATGTTTGCATGCACTTGTATGTGAAGGCCCAGAGTTCCCATCAGTCTTCCTAGATTGCTCTCCACTTCATTTATTTAAGCAGGGTCTCTTGCTGAATCTGGAACCCCCAATTCCTGCTAGTCTAGCTGGCCAGCTTGCCATGGGAGTCCTGTTTCTGCTCCTGAGTACAGCCATTGCAGGAGGGCATCCTTATATGCTAGGATTTTATGTGGGTTTGGAGTTTCAAGTTCCCATCATCTCCCTTTATACAGAAAGCATTGTACAAATGAACCATCTCTGCAGCCCTGTGATTAAAATTTTTAAGGAATAGATTTGTGAAATTTTCTTTTGTGGAAAAGGGTACATACTCTCAATTCAGAACATCTTATTACTTATGTTAACTTGAAATATTTTTCATTGGCCTAGGCAATAATAATGAACTTAGTGGTATCAGAGCAAAGGATGTTTGTATGAGACCATAGAAAGTCATCAGCTGTACTCAGAGAAGTTTAGTTTTCAGAAGGAAAACAAACTCTGCCTGAGTTGATTGGCTTTGCTCCATATTATGTATCTGTGTGCCATTATACAAGTTAGGTGCAGAGCTGGGGTGGTGTTCCAGAGAATTAAAACACAGTTTGAATAAATATACCTAAAATCTTTCTCCACAATTACTCCAGTGATGTTCCTGCTTCAAACTTGGCTGCAAATTTTCCACTAGGTGATCTCACACAGCAATATCCTCTAACACTGAGAACGCCTTTACTTGACTCCCATTGATTCACAATTTTATGTCAGATACACTACATAATCTTGGATTCCTCACAGTACATTACCAAAATTTCTAGGAAAACTGGGCCACCATGAGCAGATATATCCAGATCAAGGGGTGGTTTTCTCTAGGGAACAGTTTAGCTAAGAACACATGACTAGTTCTTTCTATTCTGCAGGCCATGGAAGTTTTCTAAGATTTATCACACACTGGGGAACAAAATAATTCTCAACAATTAGAAAGAAAGAAAGAAAGAAAGAAAGAAAGAAAGAAAGAAAGAAAGAAAGAAAGAAAGAAAGAAAGAAAGAAAAGAAAGAAAGAAAGAGAATAAGAAAGGAAGAAAGGGAAGAGGGAAGGAAGGAAGGAAGGAAGGAAGGAAGGAAGGAAGGAAGGAAGGAAGGAAAGAAGGAAATACCCATATTATGGAGTTGGGTGTAGTGGCATAGGCCTTTAATCCCAAGAAAAGAAAAGAAAAAAGAAAGAAAAGAAAGAAAAAAGAAATAGTCCATGCATTCTATCAGAACACAAAGCAATAAAACTTAAAAACATTAGCAAAAGAAGCACTAGTAACCACAGGAACTCATGGAGAGTCTTTTAAGGGGGTGAAGTAAGTCAACCAGGCCATGAGGGGTGTACCCAAAACAAATGGCATTTGGGGGTGCAAATTTGACTCTATAGGCCTTTATATATATGGAATTGGGCAGAGGAGGGAAAGGAGGTATGTAGGTAAGGGAGGACACCTAAATATGATCAAAACAATGTGTGAATTTCACAAAACATCAATAAAAGAGCAAAAACAATTTTAAACATGGGATGAGGTGGGATTACCCCCTCCCTTTAAAAAAATGTTTTTGGGCCCCGGCTGTTGGTATATGCCTTTAATCCAAGCACTCGGGAGGCAGAGGCCTACTAAAAATACTGGCATTTAAAAAGAGTTGATAAAATATTCCATTGCATAGTAGAAATGGAGATCATTGATGGACAAGGTGAATGACAACTCTCACTGACTTCCTTCTCTTCAGCTTCATCAGAGGCCAGACTCTCTGTTTTCACGTTCTCCATTTTCTGCAGGTAAATGTCCTTTTGATTCTTGGCTGGCCAATTCAGCCTATTTTCCTTCTGCTCCCTTCTTGTCATGCAGGCACACATATGCATTAAAAAATAAATAAGGTGGCTAGAGAGATGGCTCAATGTCCAAGAGCACCAGCTGCTGTTGCAGAGGACCTAGGTTCGATTCCCAGCACCCACATGGCTGCTAACAGCCAACTCCAGTTCATCTAACAACCCCTTTGATAAGTGTGAACAACAAAAGCCATGTTGCTGGACCTTGTTTATACTTTTCTGTCTGAAGATTTATCATGTTCTGCTGCGTTTTTTGGCTTCCTTTACAATTTCACAGGAGCGAATTTAGTTACAAACTGTCCTGTTAGTGCATGTTCCCCACCTTCACAGCCCATTAGGCTGAGCTGACCTTCCTCTTGAGCATCTAGGAAACAGAAGGAAAAACGATGTTTCCATCCACAATTGGCCTCAGGCACCCTTCATCACTTCCTGTGTCCTATAAAGATTCTGTGGACCATCTCTTGGAAGTTTACATGAAATCTACTGCAAAATGCCTTTTTGTTTGTTTCAGTAAAAGCTCTCACTTTGTAACACAGACTGCCCAGGAACTCATAATTTTCCTGTTGCAAACTTCTGTGTCCCAGGGGGAGGGAGTCAGCCAGGGGTGAGGAGGTTGTGTGACACCTGCCACAGCTGGCTTTCCCTTTCCATCACATGGTTCACGGGAATCAAATCAGAACTTCACATTTGGCAGCAGACACCTTTACCTACTGATCGATTTTTCCAGCCATTTTGAAAACAAAAAAACAAACAATCAAAAAAATCCCCAAAAACTCTTGCTTAAAAAAGCATTTGTATATTTTATGTGTGTGTTTCTGTGGGTAAGGAGTTGAAGTTGAAAAGGTAAACTGGAAGTTTGCTCTCTGCTTCTACCACTTGGGTTCCATAATCAAACTCCCATCTTTGGCTTGGCTGCAAGTACCTTTACCAGGGAAGACATCTCACCTTCCTCCCCCCTTTAAAAATCTTTCTTTTGGGGCTAGAGAGATGGTTCAAGGATTAAGAGCCCTGGCTGCTCTTGCAGAGGGTCTGGGTTCTGTTCCCAGCACTCACATGGCAGCTAACAACTGCCTATAACTCCTGTCCCAGAAGATCTGACACAGCTCTTCTGGCCTCTGACTGCATTGCAGGACACGGGTGCACTTACATATATGTAGGTAAATTACACATTACATACATACACATTAAAATTTTTTTTTAAACTCATTATGTGTGGTCTGGAGAGATGCCCCAGGTATTAAAAGCACTGACTGCTCTTGTGGAGAGAGAACCCTAGTTTGGCTACCGGCACTAATGTATTCACAACCATCTGTAAGACCAGTACCAGGGGATCCGATGTCCTCTTCTGGCCTCTGCCGGCACTGCTCTATAAGGGTGCATTTATGAAACATTCAAGGAAAACTCTCACAAAAGTTTAAAATCCGCGCGCATGCGTGTGTGTGTGTGTGTGTGTGTGTGTCTGTGTGTCTGTGAGTTCATGTGTGTAGACAGGCAGCCATGCCTTCCATCATCTGAAATAGAGCTCAACTCCTTAGTCTTGGTAGCAGGCAGCTTTACCTGTTGAGACATCTTGATCACCCCTTTTGTCTTAATATTTTTTTGTTTCATTTTTTTGCTGTTGTTTGATATTATTTTTGTTTTGTTTTGTTTTGTTTTTGAGGAGGAACATTTCTCTAACCACAGCTGGCCTGGAACTCCCTATGTAGATCACACTGGCCTTCATCACCTGGAGATCTGCCTGTTTCTATCTATCCAGCTCTGGTATTAAAGGTATACACCACCAAGCCTGGCTTTTTTTTTTTGTTTTTTTTTTTTAATCTTTTTAGCAAAGCATTTATTTATTTCGAATATGTTTTCAGTGCTAAGGAAGAAAGAGAATACCTCTTCACAAGGGGTACTGCCCTTCTACTTTGTGCCCTGAAGATGGAACTCAAGTCTTCGGATTTAGCAGCAGGTGCCTTTACCATCTGAGACATCTCTTCTGCCCATGCGTTAAAGAAATCCTTTCCAAGATTGATTTTATTTCAGTTATGCATTTGCATGTGGCATGTGAGTGCCAGGGCCCTTGGAGTCCTGGGGTGTCAGAAGCATTTGGAGTGAGAGTGACAGGCAGTTAGGAGATGCCTGACACAAGTTCTTGTAATTGAACTCAGGGCCTCTGCAAGAACAGTGTGATCTTTGAACCTTTGACTCTTCAGAACTCATGCCCATGCTCCTTCAGAGAACTTTTTCTTAAATCATTTTTCTTTATATATTGTGTATGTATGTGTGTATGGGCATGTATGTAAGTGGGTGGTTGTGTACATGCATAGCAGGAGGTTAGAGTGGATTGTCTGTCCCACCATTTGGAATTTGGATGGAAATAAGTTCATTAGACTTGGCAGCAGTTGGGTCTACTCAGTAAGACATCTCACTAGCCACCCATCCATTTTAATTTTTTTCAGTCTTTTTAAAAAACACTTAAATTTCGTGTGGGCCCCTGTGTGTTTGAGCTGATGCCAAGAATAGAGAACATCTCTCAAGAGTTGGCTCTCTTCTTTCACCATGAAGATTCCCAGGATCAAACTCAGATCATCAGACTTGGCAACAGGTGCCTTTGCCTTTTGATCCATCACACAGGCCCTTGAAAACAATTCTTTTAAAAATCATTAGTTTGTGCTGGCAAGTGCCTGTAATTTCAGCACTTGGAAGGTGAGGCAGACAGATCTCTGTGAGTTGCATGCTAGCCTGGTGTACTTAGAGAGTCCTGGCCATGCAGGGATGCATAGTGAGAACATGTCTCAAAAAACAAAAGGATTGACATATTCAATAACAATTTCCAGAGCTAAGATGCTTCTCTTTCAAAATTGGCTGTAAATTATTAGGTTTACAATTGAATTAATGCAGCTACACAGTATTGTACTCTGTATAAACCCTATAAGATATAAAATTAAATGAGGTTTTAAACTTTGAAAAAGATCTCCATTTCATTATTAAAATACACAGTTTCATACAGAAAAATTCATTTTTAATACAACTGACACTAAGATGCATATGCGTTTCTAATCTTTATATATCTGATTATTACTAGACACAGTCGGTTACTTTCTGAGCTCCTCAGCATCTGAGCATAGATATAAAGTCATTAGGTAGATTTCAATGGTAATGTTTTTCACATCTACTTGTTATCAAGGAGCAAAATTTTATGCTTTGAAGAATTTTTTTATAGACCCACTTCCCAGGTAGCACCCTCCTATAGCCTCCCTCCACCTACTAGAGCCCTTACACTCTGATATCCCTACTAGTGTCTGGTGTGTTGTTGGCACCCCAGCCATTCCCCACTACTTGTCTTTCTGGTGAATCTAGTCAGCCTATCTAGAAGTCTTTGTTTTAGGAGGGTCAGCTGTTCCTCATCTAGCGGTATTCAGTTGTCAATATTCCTTTGGATAAGATTGGGGTCTGCTGTTCAATTTCCCAGTTCTATGCTGGGTTACTATCTGGGAATCCCTTTGGCCACCCTGGCCAACAAATCAAAAGAAGGTATCTCCTATCTGGCATTGTTGCTTGTTATGTAGCCTTTAGCTATGCATATGGACTCTTAAGAAATTATATTGGTTAATCTTTGGTTATACTTTCCTTTTGGGTGTTTAAGGCCATACAGTTGGTCCAGATAAACTGATTTATTTTTATTCTTAAGGTTGTTTAAGGATCTGTTCCTTGGTGGTCACATGGGCTTGGGAGGAGTCCCTGGCTCCTTTCTTTTACCAGTTCTGCCTATGTGAAGATAAGTCAAAGGTCCTGCTCAACCATGGTTGGCTTCGCTTGGAAGCATGGAGGAAATGATTCCTCTGTGTTTACCCTCAACTTTATAGACTGGACACTGGTTCAAGTCCTTCTGGTGGGGTCTCCTCGGCCTCCTTGATAAAGAGGTCGGTTGACCCACCACCATTACAGGACATTTTGAGAGATGCTCATAGTTCCCTGGAACTAGTCGACCTAGGAGGGCAAGGAGCAAAAAGTGTCCTTTATGTCCCTCTGACCAAATTATTATAGACCTCAAAGTATGTCTGTTAAACATGCAAGAAGGTTGGTTCCACCAGTCTGGTATTTTTAATTACTGTGTGTCATGTAGTTAAATCTTAGGCGAAGACCAGTTGCTCTCAGATAAACCTTACCTAGACATATATTTCTTGATCTGCTATGTATAATTTGTCAGTAGGTCGTAGGAGTAATATGGTTCTCACTGGTTTTCAAAGCTAGCTAGGCATTGTTTATCTGTCACATTGTCTCACCCCTCCATCATGGTTTTCCCTCTTAAGGCATCCCCATTGCCCTCCTTTCTCCCTTACTAATAACCTTCTCCTATGGTCCTACCTCTCTTGAGCTCCTTCTTTCCCTTTATGCCGTAGGTTCCTTGTGTACCCTTCCTTCCCCCCTCCCTTAAACTAACCCAATTTTTATCCATATATCCCTTATTAAGGCCTGTTTCATACCGTTTTTCTCTTTCAGGTTATTACTTTTCCTTTACCTCCCTGTTTCCTTTCCATTATCCTGGTTTCTGTA
This sequence comes from Nannospalax galili, assembly GCF_000622305.1. Lineage (NCBI taxonomy): Eukaryota > Metazoa > Chordata > Mammalia > Rodentia > Spalacidae > Nannospalax > Nannospalax galili. Next base: position 29,218 of record NW_008331666.1, read on the forward strand.
GTTGTGTCTGGTTGCATACTTATTTATCAGAGTCTGGTTCTAGGATCCACATATGAGGGAGAACATAGGTTGATTTTTTTTTCTGAGTCTGTGTTACTTCACTTAGTATAACAGTTTCTAGTTCCACCCATTTACCTGCAAATTTCATGATTTCATCTTTCAGTAAAACTCTATAGTATATATGAACCACATTTTCATTATCCACTCATCAATTGAGGGACACTTTGGTTGCTTCCATCTCTTAGCTATTGTGAACAGAGCAGCAACAAACATGGATGTTCAAGTGTCTCTGCAATGGGATGAATTCTTTGGGTATATGCCAAAGAGTGCTATAACTGGGTCAAATGGTAGGTTCATTTGTAGTTTTTTAAGAGTTCTCCACACTGCTTTCCATAGGGGTCAAACCAGTATGCAGCCCCACCAGCAGTGGATGAGTGTTCCCCTTTCCCCACATCCTATCCAATATTTGGTATCATTTGCTCTCCTGATCTTAGCCAGTCTGAATGGGATAAGGTGGAATCTTAAAGTGGTTTTAATTTGCATTTCCCTAATTATTAGGGATGTTGAACATCTTTTAAGATGTTTCATAACCATCTTTACTTCTTCTTTTGAGAACTCTCTGTTCAGCCCCTTAGCCCATCTTTTAATTGGGTTGCTTCTTGTCTTGGTTCTCTGTTTTTTGAGTTCATTATAAATTCTGGTTATTAAACCTCTGTCAGATGTGTCACTGGTGAAGATTTTCTCCCATTCTGTGGGTTTTCTGTTTGCTTCCTTGGTTGTCTCCTTTGATGTACGGAAGCTTTTTAGTTTAATGAGGTCCCATTTGTTAATTCTTGCCCTTGTTTCCTGGGCAATTGATGTCCAGGTTAGAAAATCTTTTCCATGCCTATATCTTGTAGGTTATTCCCAATGTTTTCATCTAACAGTTTCAGAGTTTCAGGCTTTACATTGAGGTCTTTGAGCCATTTGGAGCTGACTTTTGTACAGGGTGAAAGATAGGGGTTTAGTTTCATTCTTGTAGAAGTGGGATATGTCAATGCTATTGTAATGAAATGCCTCTTCTAATCATTTGGTTATGAAATAAATAATTAAAAAATAATAATTAGTAGATGTGAAAAATATTACCATTGAAATCTACCTGATGAGTTTATATCCATGCTCAGATGCGAAGAAGCTCAGAAATTAACTGACTGTCACTAATAATAATCAGATATATAGAGATTAGAAATGCATG
>NW_008331666.1:30820-40742 GCF_000622305.1 Nannospalax galili
ATTTCTGTCACCAGGATGTTGGAGAACAAACAGTCATAGAATGCTGCTTCCAAGCTATTGCTCCCAAGGACGGAACTCCTACAGACAGACTTCGCTGCAGGTCCCTCTTTGCTCTGGTTATCTCCAAGCCCCACCCCCGTTGTAAAAAGTATTCTTTCTAAAATATTTCCTTATTTTGTACTTGTGCTCAGGACAGGGTTAGAGGGCACATTACCAGAGTTTGCACTCTCCTTCTACCACATGGATCATGAAACAGGAACTGAAATCTTTAGGCTTCCGCAGGAGCCACTTTACCTGCTGAATCATCTCGCTGTCCAATTTTTTTTAATCCTGGAAAAACATTTTATGATCAAGGCCTGGTGGCACACTCCTTATTGCCTATACTTGGGAGGCTTTGGCACAGCAGGCAGAATGCTGTGAGATCAAGACCAGCTTGGTCTACACAGTGAGTTCCAGTTGAGGCTACTGGGAGACCCTGTCTCAAAAAGACCAAAACAAAAAAAGAAGGAAAAAAAGAGGTTTTCAGAGATGGCTCAGTGATTAAGAGAGCTTACTTCTGTTGCAGAGGACACAAGTTCAGTTCCCAGTACTTTAACTTCAGATCCACCAGACCTCACTCTCCTGGCTTCTGCAGGAATCTATACACAGGCAGCATACAGTCACACACACACACACACACACACACACACACACACACACATGCACACACACACACACACACAAATATTAAAAATTGACAGCATAGTGGCAGAGGCCTTTAATCCCAGTACTGGGAAGCGAGAGGCAGGTTAATCTCTATGAGCTGTAGGCTAGCCTGTTCTGCATGGTGAGTTTCAGGCAATAAAGGGTTAATAGTGAGACATTGTCTCAAGAAAATGGAAGGAAGGAAGGCAGGCAGGCAGGCAGGAAGGAAGGAAGGAAGGAAGGAAGGAAGGAGGGAAGGAAGGAAAGAAGGGAGGGAGGGACATTTATTTATTTTGTATGTGTGCTTGTGTGGTTGTGCCCAAAGAATTTTCTCTCTCCTCTCACCATGAGGTACTCAGAGAGCAAACTCAGATCTTCAGACTTGGCAGGAGACTCCTTTACATACTGAGACCTCTTGCCACCTCTTCTTTTTAAAAAAATTTAGAAAAAAATGTTCATTGACTGTGTACATGTGTCTTTGCTTAGAATCAGAGATCAGAGGATGACCTCAACAGAACACATTCTCTCCTTACACCACATAATTTGGGAAGACTGAGCTCAGACCATCAGACTTAGAGGCAGGCACATTTACCCTCCCAATAAATCTCTCTGGCTTTTTTTTTAGTATTAAATTTTTATTTATTTACTTAATCGTTTACTTGTATGTGAGAAAGAGAGTGAGGTACAGAGAGTGACTGTTTTATACACATACACACAAATAAAAATTGTAAAAAAACTTTCTAATACCCAGCCTGCTGGTCTTGTTTAGTTACTTCAGCTTGAAGATGGGCTTATCAGAAAAGAGGCTGCTCAACTTATTATCACTTTAAGCAAGGGGCACATTGTGCCACACTCAGCATCTTTCATGATCCTAAATGACAGAGCAAAGCCAGCTGGACCACCTCGTGGTTGACTGTTCTGGTTTCTTCAGCCTATCCACGGGCATAACAGTAGCAGTAGCAGTGGTACGCATATTGTCAGATAAACTTGCATCTAAGAGCACGTAGAAAAAACCCCACTAATATTCAATGTGGAAAAAGAGAAACCAGGTATGGTGACCAGATATCTTGACACTGAGGAGTCTGAGGCAGGAATATAGTGAGTTTAACATCACTCTGGAGTCCATAGTGAGTTCCAAGCCACAGGGCATCCTAGGATCCATAAAAACATTGTCTGAAAAGGCTGTTAAAGGTGGGGTTAAGGATATAGCTCCTTTGGTGAGGTGCCCAATGTGCATGAAATTCAGGTTTCAATCCCCCAAGTACAGCATCAACTGAGCATAATGGTATATACTAGGAATCTCATCACTCAGGAGGTGGAAGCAGGAGGATCAGAAGTTCAGTGTCATCCTCCCTACAAAATCCAGGTCCAAGCAGTCTGAGAGATGAGACGTAAACTGCCTGACATGATGACACATATATATAATACCAGCACTGGGGAGGTGGAGGAGAGAGGATTAGCAGTTCAGGTCATCCTTAGTCTGAGCTAGAGGAAAAGCTATCTAAAAAAAAGCAAAACAAATGTGGGAAGGAAGAAACAAAACAGGACGCCTGCTCTGCATATGAACTGAAGGGAGGGTATGCTGCATTAACTTCACTAACATTTAAAAATGAGGAAATGGCCTTTCATACACATAAAGAAATGCATATTATAGAGCTTGTTTGTTGATGTTCATTGTTGGAGATGCTAAAACAGCCTCTTTTCTCCTCATATATAAGATGTAGTTGAACAATCAGAAGGTCATAGTGCAGGATGTGTCATAGGATACTCATTAATGTTCAGAAATCTGCCACCACTTCCCAGAGCCATGCTGTGGGTGCAATCTCAAACACGCTTCGTGCTCCCATCCTTATTCTGAGGCCTAACTGGAGATGGAGTTCTTCTGGAGCCAGTGTCCGCCAGGCCACATCCGTCATCCCTGCCTCCTCTGCTCTTGCCCCTCCACTCTTGCTTTCCATTGGCCTCAACTGTCCCGGGGTGTCCCCTGTTTCCAGCACTTGTTCTCTAGTCCTCTCCTCCTTTTGGTTCGGTGGCCTAGAAATCACAATGCAGCCCAGGCTGGCCTGAAGCTTGTGAGTCTCCTCCCTCGCACATTCACAGTGCTACCATGACAAGAGACAAAACCTTACATATCTTTCAGGCCCATTATTTTGTTTATGTTTTCTTTGGGTTATATTAATATTTATTTTTAAATTATATTTCAATTTTGGCACAATTCTTTTTACATTATATTTACTTTTGTGTGTGTGTGTGTGTGTGTGTGTGTGTGTGTGTATGTGTGTGTATGCAGAAGTCCACACAGGTTAGAAGAGCTTCAGATGCCCTGCAATGCACATTATAGGCAAAAGTGTTCCAACACATGACTGTTGGAAACTGAACCTCTGAAACACTGAGCCATCTGTCCAGCTCTCACACACAGTTCTTAACACATGAAACAACATCTAAAGAGCCATATACTGTGTTTCTTTCTCTAGTTATTCCAGTGATGTTCCCGCTTCAAACTTGGCTATAAAATTTCTACTAGAGGACCTCACACAGCAATATCCTCTAACACTGAGAACCCTTTACTTGACTCCCACTGTATTACAATTTCATGTAAGATACACTACATAATCTTGGGTTCCTCACAATACATTATCAAAATTGTTAGGAAAACTGGGCCACCATGAGCAGAGATGTTCCAAAGGGCACACAGTTCTGATAGGGCAATGATCAAGGGGTGGTATTTTTCTAGAAAACTGTTCAACTAAGAACATGTGACTAGAAGCCATTAAAATACTCAAGACACGGGGCTGGAGAGATGGCTCAGTGGTTAAGAACACTGGTTGTTCTTGCAGAACAAATCCCAGCACCCACATGGCAGTTAAAAACTATTTGCAACTCCAGTTCCAGGGGACCTGACAGCCTCTTCTGGTCTCTGTGGGCATTGCACAACACGGGTGCACTTACCTACATGCAGACAATACACATATACACATAAAATAAAAATAATAAATAAAATTTTAAAAATACTCAAAACACATCAAATGCTCCACTGAGACTTGAAATTGCCATTTAGAATGCTCGGTACTGTAAAATATAAAACTGACTGCTCAGCAGATGGAATGACACCCAAGACAGTCTCAGCCTCCCATCATTCAGTAGCCTGCTGCTTAGTGGATGTATGAAAAAAAAATAATAATCGAGCACTGTATCATTGTACATGCCTTTAATTCCAGCACTTAGGAGGCAGAGAAAGGTCGATATCTTCGAAATTGAGCTCAGCCTGGTCTGAATAGCTAGTACAGGTCAGCTGAGCTCATATTAAAATAATAGCAAAAATATATTTATTTTATATAACTTTGGGAAAGGGAGAGAGGGGGAGAGAGAGAGGGAGAGAGAGAGAGAGAGAGAGAGAGAGAGAGAGAGAGAGAGTTTTCTGTCAACAGGAGGTTAGAGGTCTCCAAATCATAGTTAGCAGGCTGTTTCCATCATGTGACTCCAGGGGCTAGAACTCAGATCACCAGAATTTACTACAGACCCCTTTACCCTTTAGTCCATATCTATACCTCCCCTTTTAAATTTTTGTCTGAACTATTTCTTTATTTTGTGTTTGTGCTCAGGACAAGGTTACAGAAGTCCTTGCCAGAGTCAGGGTTATCCTTCTACCATGTTTTCTCATAGATAGAATTGAGTCTTTAAGATTCCTGGCAACACTTATAGCAATCAGACATTTTGCCAACAGTTTCGTTGTTCTCACTAAAAAGTTTTTATTTATTAAGTTTATTCTCTCTCTTTCTACCGGCCCTGTGTGTGTGTGTGTGTCTGTGCATGTGTGTGTGTGTCTGTGTGTGTGTCTGTGTGTGTCTGTGCATGTGTGTCTGTGTTTGTGTCTCTGTGTCTGAGGGTCTGTGTCATAGTGAACAGCAACAAGGAGGTTAGATAATACCCTGAGTGGACTCTTTCCTTCCACCATGTGTGTCCTGGGAATGGAACTCAGATCTTCAGACTTGATAGAATACACCTTTACCTAAATATTGATTTTATTATTTGTGTATAATGTGTGCGTGTTTGTGTGTGTTTGTGTGTGTGTGTGTGTGTGTGTGTGTGTTTCCTCTTGGAGTTCAAAGAACAACCTCACCAGAGTGGGCTTTCTCTGTATAATACGCGGTTCACTACGACTGAGCTCAGATCATCCCGTCTGACAACAGGCATGTTTACCTGAGTTACCTACTCAGCTTGTTTGTTTGTTTTGTCATCTTTCAGATGTTAAAAATGTTTATATTTATTCATTCATATATTTATTCTTATTTATTTATTATGCTTGCCTGTATGTGAGACTGTTTTCTGTCACTGGGAAGTTAGAGGACAGCCCTCCACACTACTCAGCTCCTTCTACCAGGAGTGTCCTGGGCAGCAAACTCAGAACTTCAGATTTGGTTATGGGTGCCATTACCTGCAGATTCTTCTCCACACACTTAAAATTAAAAAAGAAAACCAAAAAACAAACATTTAGTTCTTTCGAATGTGTGTCAGTGTGTTTGTGGGGTCAAGTTCAGAGGGTATCCTGAGAGTTTGCTCTCTCTGTTCATGGATCCTGGGGATCAAACTCAGATCTTCAGAGTTGGAGTCAGGGCCCCTAACTCTCTGAGACATTTCCCTCCTTTTTGACTCTTAAAAAAAAAAACCTAATTGTGCATGTATGTGTCTTTGTGTTTCGCTGTCTGTGTCCTGGTGCTGACCAGCAAGAAGGTTAGATGTAAACTACTAGAGTGGGCTATTGTGCTCTGCTCCTACCAGGCAGGTCCCATGGATCAAATAGATCTTCAGACCCATGGGAAAGATGCCTTTACTCATGGATCCATCTCTTCAGTCTTGAAATAAAGTATTTTTTTAAAAAAATATATTTGAGTATGTTTATTCTCTCTCTCTCGGCAGGATAAATGTTTTTACGTGGATTTAATATTTATTTGAGTATGGGTATATCTCTGAGTATGGTGAGTATATTTTCTGTCAGCTCTCTCCACCATGTGGGTCCAAGGGATCAATTACAGATGGTCATATTTGGCAGAAGATAACTTTACTAACTGAGCCATTGACTACCTTATTTTTCTTTAACACTTTTGAAATATTTGTTTATTTGTTTTTTATTTATTTCATATGTGTGCTCCAGGAGGGGGCACCCAAGCACTTAGAGGACAACCTGAAAGCCTGGGCTCCTTCCATCATGTGGGTCCACAGGAACTCCCGTCCTCAGGCTTGGGTGTAGTCACCTATTCCCCCTGAGCCATCTCACTAGCCCTTATGCTTAAGTGTTTTTGTGGCATTATATATTCTTTTTCTTATGTGGGTGTGTTGTACATGTACACGTGTCTGTGTGTGTCCATGTGTATGGTGCATGCATGCATGTAGCATGTGCATGTGAGCACATGGATATGAAAGTTCAGACTTTCCTTGGGTGTCTTCCTACATCACTCTCCACTTCATTTATTGAGGCAGGCTCTCTCGCTAAACCTGAAATCCTCCAATTCCTGCTAGTCTAGCTGACCAGCTTGCCCTGGCTATCCTGTTTCTTCTCCTGCCTGCTGTTGTTACAGGAGGTTGCCTTGTGTGCTGGGATTTTTAGTGTAGTTTGTGGAGTTCCAAACTCCCATCATCACACTTTGCACAGAAAGCATTTCATTCTCTGAGCCATCTCCCCAATTCCATTTATAAAGAAGTTTTGTCAAATTTTGTTTGTTAGACGTGGGTAGAGGCTCTCAGTTCAGACCATCTTATTATGCTACTTTGAAATATTTTTTCATTGACCCAGGCAGTAATGATGATTTGAGACCATAGAAAATTGTATTCAGGGAACATTTTTTTTCAGAAGAATGAACAAAGCCTAGGGTGAATTTGTTGTCCTTTCTCAATTGTGTGTGTCTCTGCACCATTACAAAGTAGCTGCAGAGAAGGTGGTGATTTTCAGTAAATTTGGGCAGAGTTTGATTAAATATTCCTAAGCCCTGTGTATAAGTGATGGCTAAGTGGTTAAGAGCATTTGTTGCTCTTACAAAAGCCCAGAGTTCAGTTCCCAGCACCCACGTGTAACAGCAATTCCAGGGGATCCCATGACTTCATCTGGCCTCTGAGGGCATGGGCACACAGGTGAGTACGCACACATCCATAAACTCTCTCTCTATAAAAATTTAAACATAAAGATCTGCATATATATATATATATATATATATATATATATTCCACAGGCTGAAATATCAGAGCACGTGTGCAGGGTTCAGCAGCACTCCTATTGCAACTAGACAGGCCAGAGGCTCCAGGTACCACACAATCAAGATTGACTTGTTAGAGCATTTTTTTTACCTCACAAGTGTCAGGACGCATGGTCCCAGGTCATCATTGAGCAAAACCTGCTTAAAATCCAGCCTGAAGTCAGTGAGATGACTGTACAGTAAAGGCATTTATCGCCAAACCCGGTGACCTGAGTTCCATCCCTGGAACCCACGTAGTAGGAAAGAACTGACTCCTGGAACTTGTCCTCTAATGTCCACACGTTTATCATGGCACAAGTGCTTTCGCTCTCACGTGCTCCTACTCCTGCTCTCATTCTCACACAAATTAAAAGTGTAAAATTATATTCAGCCGGACGCCTTTAATCCCAGCACTCGGGAGGTAGAGGCAGGCAGATCTCTGTGAGTTCAAGGCCAGCCTGGTCTACATAGTGAGTTCCAGGACAGCTGGGGCTACAGGGAGACCCTGTCTCAAAAAGACCAAAACAAAAGTGTAAAATTATTTGAATATCCATCTTGCTGCTGTGGTTTAGTTACTTCAGCCTGAAGATGGGCTTTCTCCAGGTGAGAATGTTCCACTTTGAATCACTTTAAGTAGCACCCACTTCACACCATACTCAAGGTCCTCCATCATCTGAAATGAGGGAGGAAAGGGACATAAACAATCTGGCAGTTGATTGTCCTGATTTTTTCCTCCTAGTCCCAGGAATAGCAGAGTAGGAATGGAATGCAATATCAGATAAAAAAAAAATAGGATGACATGGCTAGAGATGTACTGCTTCTGCAGAGGACCTGAGTTTGTTTCCCAGAACCCCTATCAGGCAGTTCACAGCTACCTGCAACTGCAGTTCCAGGGGATCTGACACCCTGGACTCCTCTGCTACCTGCAGGCATGTGGTGCACATAAACTCATGCAGGGACACATATACATAAATAAAAAATAAATGCTTTTAAAAAATGAGATAAAATGATATTCTTCCCTCGTATTAAGAACATTTCTTTTTACAACAGACGGAGATTTTTACAGAGTTCCACAACTGATCCTACAAAGAGAATAAATGTCTGAGAGATGCCTAGCCCTAAGGTACGCATCTACAATGGAACCTCTACACCTAACACTCACAAAACATAATCGAATAAGAGGTAGAGATAATATTAATGCATCTCTCAAATCTCACCAGTGAAATTTCCTCATTCAACAGAGGTCGATGACACAGAAAGCTACAAAAAACCAAATTGTGGAAAATAAGACACTGCAGAGTGTGTGTCCCTGGATATGACTCCTATATTAAACCTGACCTACTCAGGGCTCAGGGACCATTGCAGAAGAGATGGCAGAAAGATTGTAAGAGCCAGGATTGGTGCATGGTCATAAGGAAACAGAGTCTTTCAGACTTCTGAGAACTTGCTCATATGAACTTACAACAATGGTGACAGCATGCACAAGACCTATGCAAGGTCAATCAGACAAAAACCAGCATAGAACTGGGGAAATGGGCAGCAGGCCCTAACCTTAGCCAGGGAACTATTGGTGGCTGATCACAGCTGGGTGAGGGAGAGTTGATCTTCTTTAAGGGAGTGATGCTAGATAGGCTGAACAGGCTTCAGTGGGTGAACTCACACTGAGGGACCTCTGGGTACACAAACTTGACTCAATAGGCCTTAACGTATATGACAGAATGCATGTCATTCTGTGGGTGGGACTCGAAGGTGAAGATAGAGGAGGGGGCCTAAATATGATTAAGATGTATTGTATGAAATGTACAAAAAGTCAATGAAAATATACATTGTGGAAAAAATAATATTTACAGACCTATTAAAATTCACATTTAAAAAAATAGTTGAAATATATTCCTCTGGACTGTACAAGAAAAGATAGTGACCAGTGATGGACACAGTGTATGACGATTCTGACAGGGCTCCCTTCTCCTCTCCTTCATCACAGGCTGAACTCTTGTCTTCACTTTCTCCAATTTTTGTAGATAAATCAACTTTAGTTCTTGGTTACCTGATTCAACCTGTTTTCCCTATGCTCTCCTCTTTCCTTTTATTTATACATTTCTAAAAATAAATTTATTTACTGTGTGAGCGTGCGTGGATGCACTTCTTTGCTCTTGAAGGCCAAAGGAAAACCATGCCAAAGTGTATGTTCTCTGAATGCCACATGGCTCCCCAGGATTGAGCTAGGACCATCAGGCTTGGTGGCAAGCACATTTACCATCTGAATCAGCTTCCTGGGCTTTCTTAAAATCTAAAGAAAATTTTTTTTATTTGTTTGTTTGTGTGAGGGTATGAGAGAGAGGAAGAGAGAGATTTCCATCACCATGTGCTCAGGGAACACTCTGCCACAGTCAGCTTCTTTCGCCATGTGGGTGCAGGGAATAAAACTCACATCATCAGACTTGGCAGCAGCCACCTCCACCAGCTGAGTCATCTCACTATCAACTGTTTTTTAAACCTTTTTATTTTAAAAACTAGTATATTTTTGTGTTTACCTGCCCCTGTACCTCTCAGTGTGCATGCATGTGTGTGTGTGTGTGTGTGTGTGTGTGTGTGTCCAAGTTCTACCTTGCAAGGTGGCTAGAGGGCACTCCAGGAGATTGAGCTCTCTCTCTCCTTCCAACAACGGAGGCCTGGGTATCAACTAGATCTTCAGAGCTAGCAGCAGACATGTTTAAACTGATCATCTCTCGCAATTACAAGAGTCGATTCTCTTCTTAAACCATAGGGCACCTGGGGATACAATGCATATTTCACATCCACAGGCCTAACTGCAGATGACTTTACGAGCTCAACCATCCCTCTGGTTTGGGTTTTTTAAAATTTAAAAGCACCATCTGCATTTATTTCTATTTATTTATTTATTTATTATTTATTTATTTATTTATTTATTTATTTATGTATTTATTTATTTATTTGGTCTTTTTGAGACATGGTCTCCCTATAGCTCCAGCTGTCCTGGAACTCACTAT
>NW_008331666.1:40905-49818 GCF_000622305.1 Nannospalax galili
TATTTATATGACTCTGTGCTTCTCTGTGTGTTCTCTGTCACCAGGAGGTTAGAGAACACTCTCCTACCTGGTAGTTTTTTCTATCTTGTGGCACCCCCCCCCCTTGCCCGAGTGAGCTCTTTCCACCCTGTGGGTCCTACGAATCAATTTCACATTGTATAAAAATTTGCAGAAGGCACCCCTACTCGTTGATCAATCTAACTATATAGATTTTCATTATTATTTTTAACACTATTTATTTATGCATGAGTTTAAGTATTTATTTGGTGTTTAGGATTGTGCATGTCCATTTGGAATGCATTGTATTAGAGGATATAAAACTAACTGCTCCTCATGGGGAATGTTAAACTGACACCCAAGATACCCACGGCATCCCATCATTCAATAGCCCATCATTGTTGGTCCTTCTGAAAATAATAATAAACCAGAAAATGATCTTACCTATTAGAAAGCAAATCATTTACACTTAAAAAATAGAATGACATGCCTGGAGAGATGTATTGGCTGTTAAGAAAACTTAGTGTGCTGAAAAGGATGAGGGTTCCGTTCCCAGCACTCAGATCAGGCAGCTAACAACTGCCTGTAACTCAGGTTCTGGGAGATTCAACACCTTCTGGCCCCCTTGGATACCTGCTTATGTAGTACACATAACCTCATGTAGGCACACAAACACATTTAAAAATAAATCTTAGGAAAAAAAGCAAGGAAAATATCTGTTTTTCAAATGGGATGAGATGGACTCCACCATTTTAAAAATATTTCTAGAGTTACTAAAAAAAAACATCACATTTAGAAATAGTTGATGGGTGCTGAAGAGATGGCTCAGCAGTTAAGATATTGTCTGATCCTTCAGAGGACCCAGATTTGGTTCCCAGCACCCACATGGTAGCTAAAAAAATCATGTATTTATTTTGCATATTTATTTGATGGACAAGAGGTGAGAGAACAAACTGGAAGGGTTTTCTCTCTACTTCCACTATGTAGCCCCAGGGATTCAAATTCATCCTTAGGCTTTGCTTCAGGCAGCTTTACTAGGGGAAAAGGTCCACCTTCCTCTTTTCTGAATTATTTTTAAAACAGTGTGTAGGGCTGGAGAGATGACTCAGTGATTAAGAGCACTGTCTCCTTATGTACAGAACCCAAGTTCAGTTCTTAGTACCCACATGGCGACTCACAATTGTATGTATCTCCAGGGGATCCTTCCTCCTCTTCTGGACTCTCCAAGCATTGCAGGAAATGAGCCCACATACATAAATGCAGAGAAAAGATTCATACACATAAAGAATAAACAAATAAACAAATTTAAAAAATTAAAAATCATGTGTGTCTGTGTCTGTGTTCATTTGTGTGTCTCCTTGCAACTGGAGTTTGGAGGACAATCTGGTCAGAGTGGACTCTCTCCTTATACAACAAGGATCTCAAGAATAGAGTTTAGATGCTCAGGCTTGGTGGCAGTCACCTTTATCTGCTGAGATATATGTTTCCCTTTTTGTCTTAAAAATATTCATTTATTTCTATGTTTATTATGTGTGTGTGAGTGTATGTGTGTGTATTCTGTCATTAGAAAGTTAAGAGAATCCCCGGGCAGAGTCAGCTCCTTCCATATTGTTGGTCCCAGGATCGAACTTACAACTTTATACTTGACAATAGTCAAATTACTCAGTGGGTGGACACTGTTCTTTTTAAAAATGGTTTATTTATTCATGTGCCTGAGTATATGTGTGTGTGTGTGTGTGTGTGTGTGTGTGTGTGTGTATGTGTGTCCTGGCACACATAGGCAAGGCGGTTAGAAGACACCCCAATATAGTGCCCTCTCTCCTCCTACCATGTGAATCCCAAGATCACAGACAGATCTTCATCCTTGGCCACAGACCCCTTTGCTCTCTGATCCATTCCGCCACCATTTTGTTAAAAATAAAAACATTTCAGCAAGGTGTGGTGGCACACTCCTTTAATCTCAGATCTTGGGAGGCAGAGGAAGGCAGATCTCTATGAGTTTAAGATCAGTCTGATCTACAAACCATTTCTAGGCCTGCCAGGACCATATAGTGAGACTCTGTCTCCAAAAAAATTCTGATTTTTTTCATATTTAATGTACAACCATCCATGTGGGGTTTTTTTAAAGGTCAGATCAGAGGAAAATTTGCAAGAGATTGCTCTCTGCTTCTACTAGTTGGGTCTCCAGATCAAGCTCAGATCCTCAGACTTAGAGGTAAGGGACTTACACACTGAGACATCTCTCTGACCTTTTTTTTATAAATGTTAAAATTTATTTATTTATTTATTTATTTATTTATTTATTTATTTATTTATTTGCTTTGTGTGGGGAGAGGTGTTTGCTTACTTGGGAGATCAAAGAACCACCTCAATAGAGTGTGTTCTCTCCTTACACAACCTAGTTCATGGGACTCGAACTCTGTCAGGTTTGTCTGCAATCACCTTTACCCACTGAGTCATCTCTCTGAAGTACCTCACCAGGGATTGTTCTCTTCCTCCACCTTGTGGATCCTGGGATTGAACTCAAACCATCAGACTTGGGAGCAGGCACCTTTGCTACCTACTCCATCTCATGGGCCCTTTAAAAAATCATTTTAGGGTGGCACATGCCTTTAGTCCCAGCACTTGGGAGGTAGAGGCAAGCAGATCTCTGAGTTCAAGGCCAGCCTGGTCTACATAGCAAGTCCATGCCAGTTGGGGCTACAGGGAGACCCTGTCTCAAAAAGATCAATCAATCAATCAAAATCCTTTTAGAAACTCATTAATTTATTCAAACAGAAACCCTTTATTCTTTAGTCCTAGCACTTGGCGGCAGAGGCAGATGGATCTTTAAGCATTCCAGGTCAACCTACTCTACTTAGTAAGGTCCAGGCAAGCCAATTTTAAGACTGTGTCTCAAAAAAAAAGTAAAAGAAAAACAAAAATATTATCTATTTATTTGTTTAATTAATCAATTAATTAATTAATTTGTGTATTTATGTATTTATTTTATTTAAGTTTGAGAAAGTATGTTTGAGTGAGAGAAGTTACAAGAAACTCAGCCCTAGCAGGCTCCTTCTACCATGTGGCTCCCAGGAATTGAACTCAAACTGACAACTTTGCTCCAGGACCCTTTACCTTCTCCTCCATCTCAGCACCTTCCACACCCTTTGAAAATACTTTTTCAAAATGTGTTTCCTTATTTTGTGTTTGTTCTCAGGAGGAGGCTAAAGGAAACCTCACCAGAGTTGGCGCTCTCCTTCAGCAGGAGTTCACAGAGAGGGAACTCACTCCTTCAGGCTTGGGGAGACGCACGAATGCCTGCTGAGACATTACAACAGCACTGTTTCTTCATCTTTAAAAAATGTATTCATTTACTGTGTGTGACTTCTGTGTGTGTGTGTGTGTGTATGTGTGTATGTGTGTGTCTGTGTCTGTGTCTATCTGTCTGTGTCTGTGCGTGTCCTGGTGCACAATGGCAAGGACATTACAGACATCCTGCCATAATGGACTCCCTCCTCCACCATGTTGGTTCCAGGAATCAAGCTCATCTTCAGATTTGGTTACAGGCACCAATACTCACTGAATCATCTCATTTCCATTTGTAGAAATAACATTTACTTCTTTTCACTGTGGGCCTGTTTGTGTTTGTGGGGGCAAGAAGATCACAGGAAAACCCACAAGAATTTGCTTTCTCCATTGACATTGTGGATCCCTAGGATTAAACTTACATCATCGGGCTTGGTGGCGAGCACCTTAGCCCACCTCACTACACTTTTTATCTATAAGTTTTTAAAAGTTTTATCTATAAGTTTTTAAAAACAGTTTTAACTTATTTTTTTACTCCTGAGTGCATTGGGTGTGTGCATGTGTGCATGTGTCCCATAGAGCAGGGAGAAGAGTCTTGCAATACCTGGCTCCTTCCAGAAGGTAAATCCTAGAGATGGAACTCCAGTTGTCAGACTGTGGCAAGCATCTTTGCCCTCTTACCATCACCCAGTTCCTGTATTTTTCCTGCTTTATTTTATTATCATTATTTTTTTAATTTTTAATAACTACATGATTAGAAGAAGCATTTCATTACAGCTTTAACATATTCAGTAACACACTCCAGAGCAAGAGTACATCTCTTTCACAAGTGGGAGCAAATTTCTAGGTTCACAGTTGAATTAATACAGTTATACAATATTGAACTCAGTATAAGCCCTGTAAAACATTAAATTGAATGAATTTTTAACCTTTAAAAAAGATCTCCATTTCATTTTAGAATATATTGTTCCTTGCAGAAAGACTCGTTGTTTTTGCTACTAACACTGAGATGTTGGCGCATGCATCTCTAATCTGTATGTATCTGAGTATTACTAGTCAGAATGGGCTGCACTTGGATCCTTGGTTCCTGTGTATGTCTATAAAGTCATTGGGTAGATTTCAATGGTAATGTTTATCACCTCTACTTATGAGCATGATGTAAATTCCCATGCTTCCTCCTCAAATACATTTTGTAAAATTTGCTGATTTTTTCTGTGTGTCTATCACACAGAACATCCCAAAGCATCTTATTCAACTATACGCCCACTTCCAAGATGGCACCCCCCGTAGTCTCCCTCCCCCGACTAGAGCCCTTATACTCTGATATCCCTGCTGCTGTCTGCTGTGTTGTTGGCACCCCCAGCCATTCCCCACTACTTACCCTTCTTCTGCATCTAGTCAGCCTATGTAGAGGTCTTTGTTTTATGAGGGTCAGCTTTTCATTACCTAGCAGCAATTAGTTGTCAATATTCCTTTAGATCAATTGGGGTCTGCTGTTCATTTTCCCACTTCTATGCTGGGTTACTATCTTGGAATCCCTTTGGCCATCCTGGTCAACAACTCAAAAAAAGCTGTCTCCTATCCGGCATTGTTGCTTGTTATGTAGCCTTTAACTATGCATTTGGACTCTTAAGAAATTATATTGGCCCCTTTAATCTTTGGTTATACTTTACGTTTGGGTGTTTAAGGCCATACAGTTGGCCCAGATAAACCAATATTTTTTACCCTTAATGGCATTTGAGAATATGTTCCTCAGGGGTCACATGGGCTTGGGAGGAGCCCCTGGCTCCTTTTTTTTTTTTTTTAACTGTTCCACCTATGTGAAGATAAGTCAAAGTTCCTACTTGACCATGGCTGGCTTCGCTTGGAAGCATGGAGGAAATGATTCCTCTGTGTTCGCCCTCCTCTTTGTAGGCTGGACACTGGTTCAAGTCCATCTGGTGGGGTCTCCTCAGCCTCCTTGATCAAGAGGACAGGTGACCCGCCACAATTACAGGACATTTTGAAAGATGCTCATAATCCCCTGGAACTAGTCAACCTAGGAGAGCTAGGAGCAAAAACTGTTCTTTATGTTCCACTGACCAAATTATTATAGGCCTCAAAGTATGTCTGTTAATCATCCAAGAAGGTTACTTACACCAGTCTGCTGTGTGTCATGTAGATAAATCTTGGGCAAAGATCAATTGTTCTCAGATAAATCTTACCTAGACATATATTTCTGGATCTGCTATGTATAATTTTACAGTAGGGTGTAGGAGTAATATGGTTCCCTATGGTTTTCAAAACTAGCTAGGCTTTATTTATCTCCTGCATTGTCTCAACCCTCCATCATGGTTTTCCTACTTAAGGTGCCCCCATTTCCCCCTTTCTCCCTTAATAATACCCTTCTCCTATGGTCCTACCTCTCTTGAGCTCCTTCTTTCCCTTTATTCCCTAGGTTCCTTGTATACCCTTCCCTCCCCCTCCCTTAAATTAACCCAATTTTTATCCGTATCTCTCTTATTAAGGCCTGTTTACTACTGTTCTTCTCTTTCAGTTTCTTTTCCTTTACCTCTCTGTTTCCTTTCCATTATCCTCGTCCCTGTAGTTATGTCTGGATACAGACTCACTTATCAACATTTGGTTCTAGGATCCACATATGAGGGAGAACATATATCAATTTTTTTTTCTGAGACTGTGTTACTTCACTTTGTATAACAGTTTCTAGTTCCATCCATTTACCTTCAAATTTCATGATTTCTTTTTTATTGCTGAGTAAAATGCCATCATAAAAAGGAACCACATTTTCATTATCCACTCGTCAATTGAGGGACACTTAGGTTGCTTCCATCTCTTACCTACTGTGAAAAGAGCAGCAACAAACATGGATGTACAAGTGTTTCTGCAACAGGATGAGTTCTTTTGGTATATGCCAAGTTGTGGTATAACTGGTTCAAATGGTAGGTTAATTTGTAGTTTTTTAAGAATTCTCCGCACTGCCTTCCATAGGGGTTGAACAAGTTTGCAGTCCCAGCAGCAGTGGATGAGTGTTCCACTTTCCCCACATCCTCTCCAACATTTGGAATAATTTGTTCTCTTGATCTTAGCCAGTATGAGTGGGATAAGATGGAATCTTAAAGTGGTTTTAATTTGCATTTCCCTAATTATTAGTGATGTTTGAACACCTTTTAAGATGTTTCATAGCCATCTTTACTTCTTTTGAAAACTTACTGGTCAGCTCCTTAGACCATCTTTTAATTGGGTTACCTCTGGTCTTGATCTTGTTTTTTGAGTTTGTTACATATTCTGGATATTAAACCTCTGTCGGATGTGTCACTGGTGAAGATTTTCTCCCATTCTGTGGGTTTTCTGTTCGCTTCCCTGGTTGCCTCCTTTGATGTACAGAAGCTTTTTAGTTTAATGAGGTCCCATTTATTAATTCCTGCCCTTGTTTCCTGAGCAATTGATGTCCAGTTTAGAAAATCCTTTCCTACACCTATATCTTGTAGGGTTTTCCCAATGTTTTCTTCTAACAGTTTCAGAGTTTCAGGCTTTACATTGAGATCTTTGATCCATTTGTAATTGACTTTTTTGCAGGGTGAAAGATAGGGGTTTAGTTTCATTCTTCTACAAGTGGAGATCCAGTTTTGCCAGCACCATTTGCTGAACATGCTGTCTTTCCTCCCATGAATATTCTTGGCCCCTTTGTCAAATATCAGGTGGCTGAAATTACATTTACTCATATTTGGGTCTTCAATTTTGTTCCACTTATCTATGGGTCTATTTTTGTGCCAGTACCATGTTGTTTTTATGACTATAGCTCTGTAATACAGCTTAAAATCTGTTATATAAATCCCCCGATATTGCTCTTAGTACTCAGGGTTGTTTTGGCTATCCAAGTTCTTTTGTGATTCCATATGAATCTTAGGATGTTTTTTTCCAATTCTGTGAAAAATTTCATGAGGATTTTGATTGGTATTGCATTGAATCTGTAGATGGCTTTTGGTAGGATGGTCATTTTCACAATATTAATTCTTCCAATCCATGAGCATGGGAGGTCCTTCCGTCTTCTGATGTCTTCCTCAATGTCTTTCTTTAAAGATTTAAAATTTTCATTGTAGAGCTCTTTAATTTCTTTGGTCAGGTTTACTCTGAGATTTTTTTTGCAGCTATTGTAAAGGGGAGTTCTTCCATGTCCCCTTTCTCTGATTGCTTGCTTTATTATATAGAAAGGCTACAGACTTTTGTAGGATAATTTTTTAACCTGCCACTTTACTCAACTTGTTAATAATTTCTAGGTTTCTGGTAGAATTTTTGGCATCTCTTAGCTATAATATATCATCTGCAAAAAGGGATAATTTGATCTCTTCTTTTCCAATTATTACCCCTTTAATTTCCTGCTCTTTTCTTATTGCTCTTGCAAATTTCAAATACTATGTTAAAGAGAAGTGGAGAGAGTGGACAGCCTTGTCTGGTTCCTGATTTCAAAGGGAATACTTCCAGTTTTTCTCCATTTAGAATGATGTTGGCTCTGGGTTTGTTATATATGGCTTTAATTATGTTGAGGTATGTTCTCTCCACGCCACTTCTCTCTAGGACTTTGAACTTAAATGCATGTTAAATTTTGTCAAAGGCTTTTTCTGCATCTATTGAGACAACCATGTGGTTCTTGCCTTTGAGCTCATTAGTATGATTTATGAGTTTATTGACTTACATATATTGAACCCTCCCTGCATCTCTGGGATAAAGCCGACTTGATCACGGTGGATGATCTTTTTGATGTATGTCTCTATGCGGTTTGCAAGTATCTTGAGAATTTTTTGCATCTATGTTCATTAAGAATATGGGTGTATAGATTTCTTTTTTGGTTGTATCGTTACCTGGCTTAGGTATTAGAGTGAGGCTGGCTTCATAGAAGGAATTTGGAAGTTCTCCCTCGATTTCTATCTTTTTGAATAAATTAAGTAGTACTTGATGTAGATCTTCTTTAAATGTCTGATAGAATTCTGCTGTAAATTCATCTGATCCTGGGCTTTTTATAGTCTGGAGGTTTTGTATTGCTTTTTCAATTTCTTTTTGTGTTATGGGTCTGTTTAAGGTGTTAATCTCTTCTTGGTTTAGTTTTGGTGGTTCCCATGCCTTTAGATATCCATCCATTTCTTTTAGGTTTTCAAATTCAGTAGTATATAGGTTGTTAAAGTATTCCCTTATTATTTTCTGTATGTTTCTGTTGTCTGTTGTGATGTTTCCCCTTTCATCTCTGATTTTGTTGATTTGGGGGTGCTCTTTCTTTCTTTTGGTTAACTGGGGTAGTGGTCTGTCCATCTTGTTTATCTTTCAAAGAACAAGCTCTTGGATTTGTTGATTCTTTGTATTGTTTTCTTTTTTCAATTTCATTAATTTCTACCCTGATTTTTGATATTTCTTCTTGTCTGCTGGGTTTGGGTTTCTTTTGCTGTTGCTTTTTAAGTGTCATGAGTTGCGACGTGAATTCATTTATTTGTGTTCTTTCCAATTTTTTGATGTAGGCACTTAGAGCTATAAACTTCCCTCTAAGGACAGTTTTCAGCATGTCCCAGAGGATTTGTTGTGTTGCATTGTCCTTTTCATTTAGTTCCAGGAATACTTTTATTTCTTTCTTAATTTCTC
>NW_008331666.1:50317-62531 GCF_000622305.1 Nannospalax galili
CCCCTTTCATCTCTGATTTTGTTGATTTATAGGTGTTCTTTCTTTCTTTTGGTTAACTGGGCTATGCCTGCTTTTTTCTTAGTACATTTGCTTGGTATATTTTTTTCCATCCTTTCACTTTGAGATAGTGTCTGTCCTTGAAAATGAGATGGGTTTCTTGCAGACAACAAAAAGATGGGTTTTGTTTCTTAATCCATTCACAAAGTCTGTGTCGTTGAGGAGTTCAATCTATTAATACTTAAAGTTATTAATGAAAGATGAGTATAGAATCTTGTCATTTTTTATTTCTGTTTACATTCTTGATATAGCTGTACTTTTCCACAGTTATACCTTCATTGATTTTCTTTCCGAAACCCCTTGGTTATAGTCATTCCCTTCTTCACTCTGTATTTCTTGAAGAACTCTCTGAAGGGCTGGTTTCATGGACGTGAATTCCTTCAGCCTATTTAGGTCATGGAAGATTTTTCTTTCCCCTTTGACTATAATAGACATTTCGGCTGGGTATAGTAATCTGGGTTGGCATCTGTGTTCATTTAAAACTGGGAATACTTTGTTCCAGGCTCTTCTGACTTTCATAGTTTGCACTAAAAAGTCAGCTGCAATCCTTTTCCTTTATATGTGACTTCTTGTTTCTCTTTTCCAGCTTTCAGTGTTGTCTCTTTGTTTTGTACGTTTAGTGTTTTTACTATGATGTGCTGTGGAGAGTTTCTTTTCTGGTCCTGTCCGTTTGGTGTTCTATATGCTTCTTGTTTTTGTATGGGCATGTTTTTCTTTAGTGTTCTTCCATGATTCTGTTGAGGATCTGGTCTGTGCCATTGTCTTGGGATTCTTCTCCTTCCTGTATGCCTATGATTTGTAATTTGGACTTTTTATTATGTCACACAGTTCCTGCATATTCCATTCTTGTGATTTCTTAAATTTTTCATAATCTTTGCTTCAGAGGTCTAGTTCATCCACTTTATCTTCCAGTCTTGATACTCTGTTTTCCATTTCATTCATCCTATTTGTGAGGATTTCTCCTGTCACTTCTAATTGGCTTACTGAGTGTTTCACTTACATCTTCATTTCAGCCTGAGTATTCTTCAATCTTTCTAACTCTTTTCTGAATTCATTCAGAAGTTTATCCCTATCTTCCTTCAGTTCTTTGATTTCTTTGTGTGTTCTTTAAATTCACTGAATTCTTTTATCATGTTTCTAATTGTTTTTTTGAGTTCCATGTCCTACATTAGCTCTAGGGGGTTCTCACTGTACTCCTCTAGAGGACTATTGGTATTTGGAGGGGATATTTTATTTTGATTTTTCATTTTATTGTTTTTTTCTCTGTGATTTTCACATGTGAATTTGTTTTGTAGTTTCTGATTCTTGTGTGAGACTCAAGCCTTCAAATTTAGGTCTGCTTCCTTTTGTTAACTTTATGTGTCTTTGTGATTTACTTTTTTGGCATGAAAAGCTGGTTCCTCTAAGCTTCCGGTTCTCTCTTTTGATTTTATATTGGAGTGGCCAGATTGCTTTTGTCTTCAGGAGTTCCCAAAGTGGTGCAACTCAGATGAAGATCAGATGCTCTCAGGCCTCCTACAGTCTGGATCCCTCCAGGAAAGATTTTGGCCTCAGGAATTTGGGGGTTTGACTGGCCTGGGAGCCAGGCCCAGAAAAGATGCTGCTCTAGGGCAGCTGGTGGCCTTGCCACCCCAAGATTCAAAGGAAGATGGGATCCTGAATTGGCCCCAAGGGCTCCTGGGTACTGCACTGAGGAGCTGGTTTGGTCTGGATGCAAAGGATCAGGAAGAGGAAAGGTCAGCTCTGGTGTCCAGGAAAGAGGCTGGCAGGTCCTGCGGGCCCAGGGAAGTAGAGGGAGGTGAGGGTGGGGCCAGGCCCAGATTGCTCCTGGGTACCCTAGAAGGAACTGAGTTGGTCTGGATGCAAAGGTTCAGGAAGTAGTGGTGGTTCCCCAGGTGACTAGGGTGCCAAGATAAGGAGTGGGACAGGACCCAGGCTAGGAGCAGAGAACGGCAGGGGAGATGGGAGGGTGAATGAGGCTGGGGAGTCAAGGTGCTCAGGGTGTGATCAACTTGTCCTGTAGAGAGATGCCTGTGGGTCAGAAAGAGCTCTTTATTTATTTTTTTAAACATTTATTCTGAGTTTGTGCTCTGTGTGTTTCTTCTGTCAAAGGAAGTAAGTTACAGGGCACCTCATTAGTACTGGCACTATCTTCTACTATGTGGTTTATGAAGATGGAATGCTCAGACCTTTAGGCTTGTTAGTATATATCTACTGGGACCCAATGAGCCCATCCACCTTCCAATTTAAAAATCTGGCTTTTATTTCTTTTGTATTGGTTTCTGATTTTGAGCAGATGGCCCTAAGGAAAAGTGCTTGTAAGACTCCCAGCCTGAGGGTCCTTTCTCCTTCCACCTCTGTGACCCCAAGAATCCAACACAGACCTTCAGACTTGGTAGCTGGTGCATTTACCTTCCAATCCATCTCAATGATCCTTTAAAAATATTTGAGGGAAGGGGTATAATAATGATTAAGATTGATTGAGTTATTCTGTATGAAATACACAATTTTTTAATTGATTTTTCTTGTGTATTTCATACAGATCTTCTCAAACAATTTTAATCATCTTTATACCCCCATCCCCACTGGCACCTTCTCCTAGCCTCTCCCCCCAACTGGAACCCATATACTCTGTCATCCCTGTTACTGCCCACTTTGTTCTCAGTGCCTCCAGCTGTTCCCTAGTCCAATTCCATACACTGAGTCTAGTCAGCCTATCTAGAGTCCCTTGTTGTAGGAAGATCAGCTCTTCTTCATCTAGCAGCAATCAGTTGCCAACATTCCTTTAGATAAGATTGTTCATTTTCCCAGTTTTATGCTGGGTTACGGTCTGCCTGAGTTTGCATGGGACTTGTGTATGCTGACACCTATGCCACAGAATCATATAGCAGGTTTCTAGGAGCTTGTAGGACTGTGTTTGCGTGTTTTCATGCACATCCTCCCTGGCTCTTACAATCTTTATGCCCCCTCTTCCGCAATGGTCCCTGAGCCTTGGGTGGATGAAGTTTTATAAATGGGTCCTTTCCAAGGACTATTATTTAGCAGACTCTTGATCTCTACTCTTTGGCCATTTGTGACCATTAGCATTCCTGTCCCTCCAATGCATGAGGGAGCTTCATTATTGAGAACTGATTCATTATTATCATCTTCTTTATCCCTGTTCTGTTTCATGAGCCTTAGTGTACAGGTTGCATTGCGGATGTGTCCCTTAGGCCTGAGCAATTCATAGACAATGTCCATGTGTGACCTACTGCATATACTCAAAAATTTAGTGAATAAGTAATGCCGTTTCAGTGAATCCTTCAACCTCTTCTGGCCTCTGTGTGAATTACATGCACTGGTGCACCCAATTACATGTATAAAAACACTCCTTCACATAAAAATTAATAAAAATAAATAATAAAATAGAAGATGATCTAATAAGAAATAGTTGTTGATTTGCCTATGTGTTTTCCCAGGCAAAATGTGAGGAAACCCAGAAAGACATGGTCTGCTCTTTCCACTAAGTGGTTCACAGAGTTTGAAGTCTGGTCTTCAGGTTTGGCAGCAAGCATCTATATCAGCTTAGTAATTTAATCAGCCTTTTATATTTTTTCATGTGTATTTATTTATTTGTGGAGACAGAGGAGTGCACTCATGCTAGGAGTTTTCATGACATCCTGACAGAGTGACCTCATTCCACCACAAGTGTCCTGGGGATCGAACAAAGATCTTCACACATTGAGGCAGGTGTCTTTACCTGTTGATCCAACTCACTGTCCATTTCTTTTTTCTTGAAAAACGTATTGTCCACAGAGATGGCTCAGTGGTTAAGAGAGCAAACTGCTCTTGCACAGAACAGGAATTCAGTTTCAAGTACACAGGTTGGGTAGCTCACAATAACCTGTAACTCCAGGTCCAGGGGACCAGACATAACTGCCTTCTGCAGGAATCTGCACACCATCAGCAAACACTCACTCAGACACACATGTAGAAAAATTAAAAATTGACTGGGCATGGTAACACAAGCCTTTAATCCCACCACAGGGGAATCAGAGCCTAATTTTTAATCTTCAAAAACGGTATTTTTTACTTATTTATTGGCACATGTGAGTGTATATGAGCGAGGCCGTGAGAGATGGGAGAAAGAGAGATCAAGTCTGTTTTCAGTCACCAGGAGGTTTGAGGACACCCCACCATCTGCCATTTCCACCATGTGGGTCCAGGGAATTGAACTCACATCATTAAGCTTGGAGGCAGGCACCTTTATCAGCAGAGCCATCTCATTATTCTTTTTTTTTAAAAAAAAAAAACCCACTTTTATTTATTTATTTGTGTGTGAGATTGTTTGTGCTTGTCTCTGTGTGTGTGTGCCCGTGTATGTGTCTTTGTGTATATGCCTGTGTCTGTACGTGTGTATGTATGTGTGTGTGTGTGTGTGTGTGTGTGTGTTTGTGTGTGTGTACACTTATATGTGTGTGTTTTTGCTTGCAATCTGAGGTCAACATCCAACCTAACGAATGTGGGCTCTCTCCTTACACCATGTGGTTTCTGAGGCTCCAACTCACATGCTGAGGTTTGATTAAAGAAGCCTTTACCCAATGAGCCATGACCAGGGTTTGTTTTCTTTTCATATTTTTAAGAATACATTATTTATTTATTTATTTATTTGTTTGTTTGTTTGTTTGTTTATTTATGATTATGAGTGTGGGGAGTTCTTTTTCTGTATGATTATGTTTTTTGTCACTTGGAGGATAGAGAACAACACCCCAGAGTCAGCTCCTTCTACCATGTGGGTTCTGGAGATCAAATGCACATAGTAACACTTTTCAGAAGGCAGTTTTATTTGCTGAGCCACTAAACTATATCATTTTTCTTTAATATCTTTATCATTTATTTATTCATTTATTATTTTTTCATTCTGTGTTTAGGTGTGTTTCCAGTTTGGGGAGGCCAGGAGGTGAAAGAATAACTCACAAGAGTGGGCCCTTCCAACATGTAGGTCCAGGGGATCGAACTTACATTGTCAGGCCTGGATGTAATCACCTAGACTCTCTGACGTGTTTTGCATACCTTTTGTTAAAATATTTTTAAGGCATTGTTTAATCTTCTTGTGTGTATATACTTATGCATGTCCTTCTGTGTCCATGTATATATGTGTGTGTTAGTGTGTATGTGTGTGCATATGTGCACATGGATGTGATGTTCAAATGCTCCCAATTGATGTCTTCTTAGATATCTCTGCACTTCATATATTGAGGCAGGGTCTCTCACTGAACCTGGAACCTCCCAATTCCTACTAGTCTAGCTGGCCAGCCTGCCCTGGGGATCCACTTCTAATTCTGAGTGTTGCCATTTCAGGAGGCTGCCTTGAATACTGGGTTTTTGAGATGTGGGGTTCCCAACTCCCATTATCCCACTTTGCACAACAGGCACTGTAGCCACTGAGCCATCTGCCCAGCACAGTGGCACAATTTTTAAAGAAGACGTTTTCTTCCACAGACCCAAACCTGTCACTTTCAACCTTGAAAGCCTGGATCTGAATGCTGAAAACATTCAAGGAAAATGCCTTGGTGACAAGGAACTGCTCCTCACTGCTGCACTTGTATAAGTTCCCAATGGTGGCCTGCAGAGCTCTCAGTGAAAAATGTGTGCTGGATGGGAACAACGTGTTGATCCCCATTGCTGTGGGCAGTGCCTTGGCAGGGCTGGTCCTCATCATCCTCATCGCCTACCTCATCAGCAGGAAGAGGCGTCACATGGCTGGCTACCAGACCATCTAGCCCGGTTTGTGGGCGGGTGTGCCACAGACGCACAGGGGCCTACTCTTATGACCCTGACCTTAGATAGGTATGGAACGGAGGCACACTTTCTGGCAAACTCTTTTCAAATCTGCTTTATCAAATGTGAAGTTCATCTTGCAACATTTACTATGCCAGAGGAGTAACTATTGAAACAACGGTATTAATTTTTATAACTAGCTAAATGTTAATATTACCAAAGTAGAGCTCTAAGGAAGGCGAGAGTGCTGTTCTGAATTGGCATGGGCTCCATTCATTTGACTTTTTAAGATTTGGTGTTTGTTTTCTTCATTCTTTACTCAGATTTAAGCCTTACAAAGGGAATCTCTGGTCCAAACACTTGGGCCTGATAAGGGTGACTGATCATTAGGCTGCACGCTTAGGAATCTAGAAACAGGAGAGGAGGGAAGGCCTGCCATGCAAGTGAGAAAATGGTGAATTTCTGGATGTTAAGATTGGGCTGCCTGACCTGGGGGCCTGGTGAGGGCCCCAGCCTGTCATCTGGCTGGGGGTGCATAAGCACTGGTGTTTTCCGTGCTCCGCTGCCCACAAGCTGACACTTTTCTAAATAGAAAAAGGCATTATTTTTATTTACTTTTTGTAATTTCCAGTCTTCTGTTGGTGTTCAGGGTGGCCCTGTTTTTGCACTGTGTACAATAATAGATTCACAGATGCTGACCTGTCCACTGTGGCTTGGGGATCAACTTATGTAACACATTGCCTGTAACAATTGTAATAAAAAGTCTCCTTTAAAAAAAAAAGAAGACATTTTCTGAAATTTTGGTTGGTGCTGGTGAATGGAGATTCTTAGTTCAAAAAACTGATTACAGAAGTTGATGTGAAATACTTTTTAAGTGGCTCAGGCAGGAATAATGAATTTGTGGCCTATAAATCATAGATTATTATTTGAAAACATAGGAAGCCAGTGGATATATTCAAAGAAGTTATTCTTCTCAGAAACATAAATTCTAGAGTTGGTTTATTGGCTTTTCTCAACCATGTGTCCCTGTATGTTACACAGAGAACCTGTAGATTCAGTACTGGTTTTTATGTGCATTTGAATCCAATGTCATTAAATATTCCTTAAGCTCAGAACTGGAAGGATAGCTCAAAGGTTCAGAGCAATTCTTGATCTTGCAAGGGAACAGAGTTCAGTCCTCAATCAGGACCTGTATCCCCAGCTCCAGGGGATTATATGTAATCTACTTCTCCTTGAGGTCACCAGTAGGCAGTGAGTACACATACCCATAAACACATACACATACATAAATAAAACTTCAAAACATTATATATATATATATATATATATATATAAACTTCAGAGGCTGGATCAGCAGAGCAGTGCGCAGGGTTCAGCAGCACTCCTATTGCAACTAAGCAGGACAAAATCTCCAGGTCCCAACCAAGCTTTATTTGCCAGAAATTTTTTTTAGAGTAACAAGTATGAATGGCCTTAGGGTATCCTTGAGAAAAACCTGATTAAAATCCAGCCTGGGGCCAGTGAGGGGACTCAATTGTAAAGGCATTTGCTGCCAAACCTAGAGACTGGAGCTTGATCCCTGGAACCCACATAGTGGAAGGAGAAAACTAACTAGTGTGTATTGTCTTCTGACCTCCACACATACAGTCTCCCCAAACACACAAATAACAAGTGTATAAAATTTCTTAATGTCCACCCTACTGCTACTGTTCAGTTACTCCAGCTAGAAGTTGGGCTTATCAGAAAGGACGCTGTTCCACTCAGTATTGCTTTAAGCATGGTCCACTTTATACCATACTCAATGTCCTCCACCATCCCCAGTGAGGCAGCTGCACCACCTGGTGGTAGCTTGTCCCAATGACTTCATCCTATTTCCAGGCTTAGCATTAACAGCACAGACTGAACTTGATCTGTCAGATAAATTTGCATCTAATAGCAAGGACTTTTTAAAAAACACTAATGAATACTAAACATGGAAAATGAGGAACCAGGCATCATGACCAGGTATTCTGATACTCAGGAGGCTGAGGCCTGGGAATGGAGAGTTTGAAGCGTCTGGGATACATGGTGAGTTCCTGCTATCCTGGGATCCATTATGAGACAGAGTTACGGTTGAGACCAAGGATGTAACTCTTAACAGCTGAGCCATCTCTCTACCTTTAAAACTTTTCATTTTATAAAACATGTATTATGTCTTTTCAGGCATGGAGGAGGATAGAAGACATCTCACTAGATTCAGCTCCTTCCACCATGTGATTCCCAGGGATTGAACTCACATGGTTAGGCTTGATGGCACACACCATTACCCACGGGGGGACCCACTTCCCCTTGTTTTTTTCTAAGATTAAAAAAAACATTTAAAATTTATTTTGGGCTCGTGAGTGCATGGGTGTGTGTGTTTTGCAGCACGCACAGGTGAAGAGGTTGTCTTTTTTTTTTTTTACATTTAGAGGGTTTTTTGTTTGATTGTTTTGATTTGTTCCAGCTTTTTTGGAGGGTGGGGGTTGCACTTTGGAGGAGGGATGTCGTTCAGGCAGGAGAGTTGGCTGAGAAGTTAAGAGCACTGGCTGCTCTTTCAGAGGACCCAGGTTCTGTTTCCAGCACCCATATGACAGTTAACTCATAATGGATTAACTCCAGTTCCAGGACATTTGTCGCCACTTTCTGGCCTCCTTAGGCATTGCATGTACTCGATCCCATGGATCAAACTCCAACTGTCAGAATTTGGGTTGGCCAGATGCTTTTACTCTCTTATCGTTACGCATTTCCCCACCCCTCATTTTTTATAAAACATTTCTTGTGAGTTTGTGTTCTGATGAAGAAGTTACATGACATCTGGTCAGAGCTGGCCTCTCCTTCTGTTTTTTGAAGATGGAACTCAGGTCTTTAGTCTTGGTGTTAGAGACCAGTACCTTCTGAGAACTTGACTATCATTTTTTTTTAACATGTGGGTTTTGTTTGTTTTTGTTTTGTTTCGTTTTGTTTTTTGGGTTTTATTTTTGCATTTGTTGGATGGGGGGCAGGGTCTGAGGAAAAGAGATTAGAAGACACCCAGCTGGGGGGGGATCTCTTCTTCCACCTTGTGCATCCAGAGGATCGAGCACAAATTTTAAGACTTGGTAGTAGTCACCTTTACCTTCTGTCCCATCATATGAGCCCTTTAAAAAGTTTAAGGGGGAAAGAGGGATAACTCAACAATTAAGAGCACTTGCTGCATTATAGAGGTCTCATGTTTGGTTCTCAGCACTCATATCGTGGCTATCAACTCCATTACCAGGGGATCCAACGCCCTCTTCTGGCTTCCAAGTGTATTGCAGACATGAGTGTACTTACATACATACAGGCAAAACATTCATACATATAAAATATTAAAAATATAATAGAAATTAATAAATCCAATAAATATTTATTTATTTTACACCTGTGTTTGAGAAAAATCTGACATCACCCCGCCCTCCACGAACACTTGGAATTGCCTTTCCACCACTTGGTTCATGGAACTCAGACCTTCAAGCTTGGGAGCAGGCACCTATATTTACTGAGACATTTCACCAGCCTTTTAGTTTTTGTTTTGGTTTGTTTCATGTGTATTTATTGATTTAGTTGGGGAAAGGGATACCTGTTGGCCAGGCATTTATAGGACACTAAGCCAGAATGGGCTCCATCTACTAAGTGTCCTTGAATCAAAGTAAGGTCTTCATATTTCTTGGCAGGTGACTTTACCTGCAGCTTCAACTGATTATGAGCGTTTTTTTTTTTTTAATTTTGAAGCTGGAGAGATGGCTCAGCATGTAAGAGCATTTGTTGGTCTTGCAATGGAGCCGGGTATGATTCCCAGCACTCACATGGCTGCTAACAACCGTCCATAACTCCAGTTCTACGGGATATAATTCCTTCTTCTGATCTCTGTGGGCATTGCAGGAGACAGATGCATTTCCATATATGCAGGCAATACACTCATACTCATACAATAAAAATAAAAAATAAAGTATTCTTTTAAAAACCAGGAGTGTCACAGTATAGGAGACGCCATAGATATTAATTAATGCTGAGAAATCTGCCCCCCAAAATTCCCAGAGCCACCTCTGTCATCCCTGCCTCCTCTGCTCTGGACCCTACACTTCTGCTATCACCCTGGGCACTTGGGCTTGTATTGTATAAGAAAGTAGGCTGAGAATGGGTCAGGAGAGCAAGCCAGTACGCAGCATTCCTCGATGGTCTCTGCTCCAGGTCTTGCCTCCAGATTCCTGCCCTGAGTTCGTACCTTGGGCTTCCTGATGAACTGTGATCTGAGAGACGTAGGACAAACAAACCCTTTCCTCCCCAAGTTGGTATTGGTCAGAGTGTTTTGTTACAGCAACGGAGAAACAAGCTAGAATATATTTTTAAGTGTTGTGTGTGTGTGTGTGTGTGATATTTCAGTTAGTTGTTTTTTCATTTTAGTGTGTTTCCAATTAATGGCAAAACTACAAGTATGAGAAGTATGGGTCCCTTCCACCATCTGGGTCCCAGGAATCAATCTGACAACCTCAGGCTTGGTGCGGTCACCTTTACCACTGAGTCATCTCACTATCCCTGTTTAAAAATGATTTAGGCATTATTCTTTCTCTCTCTCTGTCTCTCTCTCTCTCCTCTCTCTCTGTCTCTCTCTCTCCCTCTCTCCCTCTCTCTCATCTCTCTACATATGCCCACCTGTGTCTGTCTGTGTGTGTGCCATTTGTTTTTGTGTATTCATGTGTTTGAGGGCGCATGGATCTGATGGCCCAGTGTTCTCATCTGTGTCTTCCTAGATCACTCTGAATTTCATTTCTACAGGCAAGGTTTCTCAACGAACCTGGAATTTACCAATTCCTGCTAGTCTAGCTGGCCAGCTTGCCCTGGGGATCTTGTTTCTCCTCTGAGTGCCGCCATAACTGGAGACTGCCTTAAATGCTGGGCTTTTTATGTGGGTTGTGGGGTTCCAAATTCCCTTCACCACACTTTCCACGGCAAACATTCTATCCACTGAGCCATCTCCCCAGCCCTATGGTAGATTTTATAAAGAGGAAACTTTGTTTGGTGGGAGAGGTGAGAGAGTCTCAGTTCAGAATATTTTATTACTTATATTAATTTGAAATACTTTTTCATTGGCTCAGGCATTAATGAAATATTCTTCTGTTATAGGATCAAGGGAATATTATTTGAAACCATAGAAAGCAACCAACTGTATTGCAATGAAATTTTTCAGAAGCAAAAACAGACTCTAGGTTGAGTGTATTAGGTTTTCTCCAATGTGTGTTTCCATGTTCATTAAATGAAAAAGCTGCAGATCAGACGTTGGTTGTTAGTGAATTTGGACAAAATTAAATATTCTCAAGCTCAGAAGGAGAGATAGCTCAGTGGGGAAGAGAACTTGCTGATCTTACAAAGGACCCGAGTTCAGTTCTCAGCACCCACCTGCAACTCCAGCTCCAGGGGATCCCAGCCCTCTTCTGGCTTTTGAGTGTGCCAGCAGGTATGTGCGTATTCACACACCCATATACACATACACACACAGAAGTACAAAAATGACAAAACTTAAAAACACATACACTGCGAAGTTCCACAGGCTGAAATGTGACATCAGCGTGTAGGGTTCAGCAGCACTCTTAATGCAGGGAGGCAGGACAGAATCTCCGGGTCCCAAACAACCAAGGTTTCATTGTCAGTACATTTTTAAACTCACAGGTGTTGGAGGATGAATGGCCTTAGGACGTCCTTGAGAAAAATTTGTTTAAAACCTAACTTCTGCACAACACAGGTGCACTTACCTACATGCAGGCAATACACATATACACATAAAATAAAAATAAAAAATATTTTTCTTTCTTTTTAAAATATTTTATTTATTTTTTTACAATTTTTAAAATTATTTAATAACCACATAATTAGAAGAAGCATTTCATTACAACAGCATTGACATATTCAATAACAATTTCCAGAGCTAAGATGCATCTCTTTCAAAATTGGTTGTAAAAAAAAATCAACAAATTGCAAAAACGACATATTTGAGGAGGAAGCATAAAAACTTACTTCATGTTAAATAGTAGAGGTGATAAACATTACCAGTGAAATCTACCTGATGACTTTGTATATCCATACTCAGGTACTAAGGATCCGAGTGTAACTAAATGTGACTAGTAATCATCAGATACATAGAGATTAAAGACACATGTGCAAACATCTAAGTGTTAGTAGCATTAAAAAGGTAGGAAACAGCATATTATAAAATGAAATGGAGATCTTCTTTAAGGGTAAAAACTTACTCAATTTTCTGTCTTACACAGTTTATACTGAGTTCAATATTGTATAACTGTATTAATTCAACTGTGAAGCTAAAAATTTACATTCAGTTTTGAAAGAGATGCATCTTAGCTCT
>NW_008331666.1:62653-72645 GCF_000622305.1 Nannospalax galili
GTTCAGCAGCACTCCTATTGCAGGGAGGCAGGACAGAAGCTCCGGGTCCCACACAACCAAACTTTCATTGTCAGTACATTTTTAAACTCACAAGTGTCAGAGGATGAATGCCCTTAGGGTGTCCTTGAGAAAAATCTGTTTAAAATCCAGCCTGAAGTCAGTGAGATGGCTAAACAGTAAAGACATTTACTGCCAAGCCTGCTGACCTGAGTTAGATCTCGGGAACCTACATAGAGGAAGGAGAGAGCCAACTCCTGCTTACACAAGATTATACAAGTGTCACTATACAGACATTTTTGTTTAGGGATAAGATCTCACTTATCCCAAGCTAGCTTGGAATTGGTTTCACAGCCAAGGATGTCACTGAACTTCTGATCCTCCTGCCTTCACTCCTGAGTGCTGAGATTCCTGGTGCGCTCCACCACGCTCAGTGTA
Organism: Nannospalax galili; assembly: GCF_000622305.1. Taxonomy (NCBI): domain Eukaryota; kingdom Metazoa; phylum Chordata; class Mammalia; order Rodentia; family Spalacidae; genus Nannospalax; species Nannospalax galili. The sequence goes on from NW_008331666.1 coordinate 63,089, forward strand.
CGAAGTGCTGGGACTGAAGCCAGGGCTTCTTGCCTGCTGTGCACTTCACCACCTGAGCTACATCCCTGGCCTTACCCCTAAGCCCCGGTTGAGACAGGTTCTGGCCATAGAGCCCAGGGTAGCCTATGCTTTGAACTCACTCTGTAGATTGGCTTCAAATTCACCATCCTCTTACCTCAGCCTGTAAAGTCTGGCATTATATACTTAAAGGTATATTGTGTATTTAATTTTTTTGGCCTTTTTGAGACAGGGTCTCCCTGTAGCCCTAGCTGGCCTGGAACTCACTATATAGACCAGGCTGACCTTGAATCTCATAGCGATTGACCTGCATCTGCCTCCTAAGTACTGAGAGTAAAGGTGTGTTCCACCACACAGGGTTGTGCGTGTGTGATTTTCAAGCTTAAAAAAAAATTTCCTTTATGTGTATGTGTGTTTATGGATGTGAGTGTCCCCCCCTTACCTGCCAGTGCCCTCGGAGTCCCAAAGAGGGCTTGGCATCCCCTTGAGCGGGAGCTGCAGGTCGGTGCTTGTAACTGAACTCTAGCACTCTGTAAGAGCAGCAAGTGCTCTTAAGCACTGACTTATCTATTCAGTCCTGAGCTTAGGAATATTTAATCAAACTTTGTCCATAGTCACAGAAAAATCACCTCATGATCTGCAGCTCTTTTATTTAAGGGACACCGACACTCACCATGGAGAAATGTCAATAATGTAAAGTCAACCTAGACTTTGTTTTTGTTTCTGAAAAATCTTTTCTGAATACAACTGTTGGCTTTTATTTTTTGGACTCAAATAATAGCCTTTGATCCTATAACCCAGAAATTCATTATTACTGCCTAAGCCAATGAAAAATACTTCAAGTTAGCATATTAATAAACTGAAAGTAGAACCTCTATCCACCTCCAGCAAACAAAGTTTCACAAAACTTCCTCTTTACAAAACAGGGTTGGGGAGATGGCTCAGTGGATAAAGTGCTTACTGTGGACAGTGTAATAATATGAGTTTGGAATCTTTCAACTCCCTTAAAAAGCCCCACATGCAAGGCGACCTCCAGTAATGGCAGCACTCAGGAGCAGAAAACTGATCCCCAGGGCAAGCTGTACAGCTAGATTAGCAGGCGTTGGCAAGTTCCAAGTTCAGTGAGAGACTCTGCCTCAATAAATGAAGTGGAGAGTGATCTAGGAAAAGACCCATGGGAAAACTGGGCCTTCACATCCATGTGCACAAATGCACATGCATGCACACTATCACACCACACCCAGACAGAGATACAGACACAGACATATACACAGACATACACAGGGCCACACACAGACATACACACAGAGAGAGAAGCACCAGCATATCCTCAGGAGAAAAATAAATAATGCTGAAAATATCTTCTTGAAAAGGGATGGTGAGATGGCTCAGTGGGTGTAGCAGACTTGGGTCAAGCCTGAGGGCATTCGATTGATTCTCAGGAGCTACATTGTAGAAGGTGTCCATTCTTGTGGGTTGTCCTCTATTCTCTTGGCCTGCACTAAACTGGAAAAGTATCTATACAGAAAATAACTAACTAAATAAATAATACTTTAAAATGTTTTAAAAACAGTACACTTAGAAGGCTCAACCAATAAACATGCCTGTTTGGAAGCCTGACTATGTGAATTTGATCCCAAGGTCCCTCATGATGGAAGGATCTGACTCTGGGAGGAGGGATTTTCTCTAACACTCTGGTGACAGAAAACATTCACACACAGAGTCACAAACACTTACATAATAAAATAATAAATAAATGTTGTTTTTAAGGTTGGAAAACACCCAGGGGCTGTCTTAGCACGTAGAGTTGCCTTCAGCTGGGTCTGAAGATGTGAATTGGAATTGGTTGCCCAGGAACCCTGTGGTTTTGACAGAGAACCCACTCTGATGAGGTTCAGATTTGATCTCAGATTGCAAGTAACACACACACACACACACACACAAAGTTTTTCTAAAAGTTTTTTTTTTTTCAAGAATGGGGTAGTGAGAGGTCTCATTCGATATAGCAGTCTGCCGCCAAGTCTGAAGATCTGAATTTGCTCCTTGAGTACCTTTTGGTGGAAGGAGAGAGCAAACACTTTAGGTAAGAATATACACAGATGCAAACAAATTGCACATAAATAAATTTACTGATTGATTGATTGATTGATTGATTTATATTTACTTTTTTGAAACAGGGTCTCACTATGTTGCGCTACTTGACCCGGAACTTGCTAAGTAGACCAGACTGGCGTGGAACTCACAGAGATCCATCTGCTTCTGTCCAAGTGCTGAGATTAAAGGGGTCTGCCACCGTAAATTAATGATTTTTTTAACAGGATTTTTAAAAGGGCCCGTGAGATGGATCAGGTGGTAAAGGTGCCTGCTGCAAAGCCTGATGATCTGAGTTCAATCCTGGGAGTCCACCTGGTGGAATGAGAGTATACACTCTGGCAAGGTGTTCTCTAATCGTCCCACCAGTTCAAACACACAGGGGCACACAGGAAAAATAAGTATTTCGTTTAAAAGATTGAAAACAGGCTTCAGAGATAACTCTGAGGTTTACACCACTGGCTACTCTTGCACTGGACCTGTGTATAGTTCTCAGTACCCACTTGGTGGTAACTCCAGTTCCAAGAGATCTGAAGCCCTCTTGTGGCCTCTGTGAGCACTGCACAACATGGGTGCACTTAAATACAAGCAGGTCAAACACTCATAAAATAAAAATAAGTAAAATATGTTTTTAAAACTATTGAAAACAATTTAAAAGTAGGTTTAACTTGTGAGATGTCTCTGTGGGTAACGGCAGCTGCTGCCAAGTTAAAGAACTGACTTCGATCCTAGATCAAAAATGGTGGAAGGAAAGAACACACTTCAGTTGGGAGAGGTGTCACCTAATCTGTTCCTCTGCATGTACACAACACATGACCCACATATAGACACCCATACGCATATACACCCACAGTAAGTAAAGAAAAAAATTATTTAAGAGAAATTTATTTAGAAGAGGGCAGGCAAAACTAGGCTCAATTGTGCATACCTTTAATCCCAGCACTCTGGAGGCAGAGGCAGGCTGATCTCATCTCTGCTAAATCTAGATCAGTCTGGGAGTCTAGGCCACTTGGGGTTACTGGGAGACCCTGTCTCAAAAACTAAAAGTCAATGGCAACTGAAAGCTGAAGAGATGGATGAAAGGTTCAAAGATCACACTGCTTTTTACAGAGGCCCTGAATTTGATTCCCAACACCCATGTCAAGCAACTGCTAACTGCTTGTAGCTCCAGCTCTAAGGGGTTCTGACACCCCCTGTCTCTGGGACACCCACACTTCCTTGCAATACCCACACACATAATGTAATTAAAGGTAAAATAAAATTTAAAAAGGAATTCTTTAAAAAATGGGCCGATGAGATGTCTCAGAGGGTAAAGGTGCCTGTGAACAATTCTGAAGACCTGCTTCACAAGCCTAGTACTCTTGCGGTAGAATGACAGAGCCACTGTGGAGAGATGTCTTCTAACCTCCTAGACACTGTGAACTTAAAGGGACACACATGCAATAGAAAGAAATGTTTTGTTAAAAAATATTAAAAACAAGTCAGGTGTGGTGGCACACACCTTTAATCCAAGCTCTCAGGAGGCAGAGTCAGGAAGATCAAGGCCAGCCTGGTCTACATGAATATTTACAGTCCAGCTGGACCTATAGAGACCCTGTCTCAAAAAACAAAACAAAAATCAGACAGAAAAAAAAACATTAAAATTGGTCATCAAGATTTCTCAGCGGGTAAAGGCGGGCCAAGTTTGAAGACCTGATTTCTATACCCAGGAGTCACATGGTAGGACAGGACCCACTGTTGGGAGGTGTCCTTTAAGCACCTAGGCATTGCAAACACACTGGTGCACACATGCAACATAACAAAATGCTTAGTGGGAAAGATTAAAATTAAATCAGATGTGGTTCTACACACTTTTAATCTCAGCACTGGAGAGGCAGAGACAGGCAGATCTCTAGGACATGTAGGCCACCCTGGGCTACATAGGCAGTTCCAGGGCAGTTGGGGTAGAGGGAGACCCTGTCTCAATAAACAACAAAAAGAAACAACCAAATAAAAAACACAAACTAACAAAAATAAAACAAAAAAGATTAAAAGACAAAAGGAGCCAACAAGATGTCTCAGTGGGCAAAGGTGCCTGCTGCCAAGACTAAGGATCTGACTTCCACTCCAGATGGTGAAAGGACACCTGTTCAGATGGGGTGTCACCTGACCTCCCCTCCTGCCTACCACTCACATGCAGTCATGGACACACACACACACACACACACACACATGCTTACATACCCAGGCACATACATAAATAAAATACTTTTAAATATTAAAAATGGAATGATGAGATGGCCCACCAGGTAAGGTAACTGTTCCAAGTCCAATGTAGTTTAATCCCTGCGACCCACATAGTAGATGGAGCTGCTTCTACAGGGTGTCCTCTAACCTCATCCTGGCAGAACACACATACACAAACACATAAACACACAAATAAGTAATTTTAGGATGGAAATTTTGGGAAGAGATGACTCAGCAGGTAAAAGTGACTACCACCCAGTTAGAGGATCTGACTTCTGTTCCTGAGACTCCTGGTATGTAAGGATACACTTTATTCTGTTCAAGCTGTCCTCAAAAAACTGATTGAAAGGAAACACACACACACACACACACACACACACACACACACACTCAGAGAGAGGGAGAGAGGAAAAGAGAGAGATGAAATTTTAAAATTTTTGTGTATTTTTTTTTGTTTACTTTATGTGCACGAGTGCACATTATGTAAGTGCACTCATTCTCTGCAATGCCTTCAGAGACCAGAAGGGGGCGACAGATCACCTGGAACTGGAGTTATGGACCGTTGTTAGCTACCATGTGGGTGCTGGGAACAGAACCCAAGTCCTCTGCAAGAGCAGCCGGTGCTCTTAACCACTGAGTCATCTCTCCAGTCCCCACATAATGTTTTTTCAGAAAGATTTTTAAAGGGGGAGGAAAGTGAGACTTCTCTCCTGGTCAAGGCATCTGTAGCTGAGCCAAAGATGTGAGTTTGATCCTGGGACCCACGTGGTGGAAGCACAGAGCAAACTCTTCAGGATTATTTTTTCAACTCCTTTTCCACCTGAAATAAAAAATAATAATTATTATTATTAATGTGTATGAGTGTATTGCCTGAATGTATGTAAGTGCATCTGTGTCATGCAAAGCCCAAAGAGGTGAGAAGAAGGTGTTGGATCCCTTGGAATTGGAGCTATTGGTGGTTTTTAGCTGCCATGTGGATGTTGGGAACTGAACCCAGGTCCTCTACAAGTGCACTCAGTGCTCTTAACTGTTGAACCCCATCAATGATTTTTAAACAAGAGTTCTTTTTAAAGGGTCAGCATGAAAGATCAGTGAGGAGTGGTGCCTGCTACCAACTGAGAAGGTCTGGTTCGATGTCTTATACCTATGTGATGGAAAGGGAAAGTCAACTGTGGTGGGGTGTCATTTAACTCCTCACCCCTAGCTGTACTGTCCCCCATGCACAGAAGGTTGCAACAGAATTGTGAGTTTCAGGCCAGTGGGATACTTAATGTGTTTAGGGCTAACCTGACCCACAAAGTGAGATATTTTACAAAAACAAAAATGGCATTTTGCTTTATACGTCATATAAACTGCCAGGAGATGGTCCTCTGAGCCTATTTAGGGTACAGGCAGCAAACAAGGGGCCTGCAGCCAATGAGGGATGGATGCATCACTTTGCCCTCAGTTGTGTTGCTCAGGCTCCTAAGAACAGCTTCAGACCAGTGAGCAGTGAAGGAGGAGAATAAGAAGATATAGGGGAGGTTGTCACTAAATCTACTCCTGTAAAATCGGGAAGGAAGGCAGTGTGAAATGATAAATCTTTGGACAAAAATGTATAACCAAGGCCCGACAACATGGTTCAGCAGGCAAAGGCGTCTGTTGTTAAGCCTTACCAAATGAGTTTAAGAGTTTGATGCCAGGGACACAGGTGAAGAAGAGAACAAACTGCAGAGGACTGTGCTATCATCTTCGAAGACTGGCAAACACACACACACACACACACACACACACACACTATTTAAAAGAATCTTAAAAAGAGGCTGATGCAGTGGGTTAAAGCACTTTTAGTGAAACTTGAGGATCTGGGACAGACCCCCTGTAACCACTCTCTGGAATGAGTGAGCTGACTCAGAAAGGCTGTCCTCTCACCTCTGCATGTGAGCCAAAATTTGGGTACACATAGACACACATACATAAATACACACACACACACACACACATATAGATACACATCTAAGCATATACACAGTAAGTAATAAATGTGCTTTTAAAAACTCTATAATTAAAAAGGAAGAGGGGAGCAGAGGGAAAAAAGGCTGAATTGGCCAAGTAAGAAGCTACAGGACATTTGCCTGCAGAAAATGGAGATATTGAAAAAGAAGGAAAGTCTGGGCTCTGATGAAGCATAGAAAGAAGCCTCGCCAGATTCGTCATCACCATGTTCATCAGTGGTAACCATATCTCTTGTACATCCAGAAGAATATTTTCATCAACTTTTCTTATTTTCTATTTTTAACTTAATTTTTTTCACTTTATGTGTGTGAGCATTTTGTCTGAAAAATGCACTATGTTCATGCAGTGCCCAAAGAGGGCAGAAGAGGGGGTGGGATCCCCTAGAACTGGAGTGATGGAAGATTTTTAGCCACTATGTGGGATCTAGGAACTGAACCTGGGTCATCTCCAGGAGCAGCCAGTGCTCTTAACCACTGAGTCATCTCTGCAGCCCCCATCAAGTATTTTTTAAATGTGCGTTTTTAATTAACTCTAGAAACAGTCTTAGAAAGGTTGAGCCCACATCATGCCAAAATTTTCCTAAAAACATTTATTTAGTTTTTAACGTGTATGTGTGCCTCCATGAGTATTCAGTGCACCACATGTGTGCAGGTGCCCAAGGAAGCCAGAGGCTGTTGGACCTCCTGGAACCTGAGTTATAAGCAGTTGTGAGCTACCTGATGTGGATGCCGGGAAGTGAACCAGGGAGCCTTGTAAGGTAAATGATTTGCTTTTTAAGAGGTAAAATCATTCGCTGGTTGCTTACTTTTTAGGACCAGCAATAAGGGCTGTTCAATGATGGGAGGCTCTGGTTGTCCTGGGTGTCAGCTTCACATTCCAATTGTGGAACACTTAGTTTATAACCTACAATACAGAGCATTCTAAATGGACATGTATACACACACACAGACACACACGGAGACACCCCACAACAGACACAAATTAAAAATGCTAAAGAAAAACTGTATAGATTGATGGCTCAGCCAGCACAAATGCCTTCTGTCAAGCCTGACCTTGTGAATTTGATCCACAGGACCCACATGGTGTTAAAAGCTGACTCTGGTGAGGTGGGGTGTTTCCTCTAATCACTTGGTGACAGAAAACACACTCATACAGAGACACACATAGATAAATGAATAAATAAATGAATGTTTAATTAAATTTAAAATTCCCCAAAGCGAGGAGTATGGCTTACTATGTAAAGGCACCTGCAGTGAGGTCTGATGAGGTAGTTGGATCCCTGGGAACCCTGTGGCTTAACAAGAGAACAGAATCTGGCAGGGTCTGCATTTGATCTCAGATTGTAAGCAAACATACCTACAAACACACAAATAAATAAATACACACACACAAAATAGATGCAGTTTTAAAGAGTTTTTAAAGGGAGATGAGATGGATGAGTCAAATGAGTAAAGCACACTTACCTACATGCAGGCAATACACGAATACACATAAAATAAAAAAAATTTAAAAATGAGTAAAGGATTAAAGGTTCCTCCCACCAGCTCTGAAGACTTGTATTCTAGCCCCTCCCCCCAAGTCTTATGGTAGAAGGAGTTCGCTCACTCTCGTGGGGTGTTATCTAGGCTCCTTGCAAGTGAGAAATAGTACACACACACACACACACACACACACACACACACACATACACACTGGGTAGCTTAACAATGTTTTAAACATGTTTTACGTGCATGAGTGTACTCCCTACATATGTGTAAATGCACAAGTGTAGTGCCATACCTGCAGGGGTCAAAAGAAGGCTTTGGATTCCCCTGGAACTGGAGTTACAGATTGTTGTTAGCTGCCATGTGAGTGCTGGGAATCGAACCTGGGTTCTCTGCAAGAGCAGTCAGTGTGCTTAACCGCTGAGACATCTCTCCAGCCCAGTTTGATATTTTTTAATGTAAACAAACACACATGATGGAGAAAAACCAATAAACTCGCTGTACAGTTTGTTTTTGCTGCTGAAATAAAAATTGTTCTCTGAATACAAATGGTAGGTTTCTGTGGTCTCACATAGTAATGTTGCCATCCTATGATGTACAAATTCATTATTTTCCTTGAACTAATGAAAATGCATTTCAAATTGACATAAATAAAAAGATGGTCTGAACTGCAAACTTCTATTCACCTCCTCCAAACAAAATTTCACAAAACTTCCACTATAGAAATCATACCACAAGACTGGAGATATGACTGAGTGGATAAAGTGCTTTCTTCGTAAAGTGTGGTGATGGGAGTTTGGAACCACACAAAGAAAGCCCAGAATGCAAGGTGCCCTCCAGTCATGTCAGTACTCAGAAGCAGAAAGGGATCCCCAGGTAAGCTGGTCAACTAGACTAGCAGGAATTGGTGAGTGTTCTAGGAAGACAGCAACAGGAGCATTGCACTATCATATCCATGTGCACACATCACACATAGACACACACTGACATGCAGAGCACAGATACACAGAAAAAATAAATGAATAATGCATAAAAATTATTTAAGATAAAGGGCTTAAGAGATGGACCGGGGGTAATGTGACTTCAGCCAGGAGAAGTGGCTGAGAGTGGGAATTCCTGTGGTCCCACATTGTAGGAGGGGCACACACTTGGATGGTGTCCTCAAACCTCCTGGGCTACCACCAACTGGAAACACACATACAAAATAAATAAATAAATTTTAAAAATATGAAAAGAACAGATAGTTTGACATTTCAGTTGGTAAAGGTGCCTTCTGCCAAACCTGACCATGGGAAGTTGATCCCTGGATCCATATGGTGTAAAAAGCTGCGTCGGTGGGGGAGAAGGTTCCTCATAGTGATCTCATAGTGACAGACAATGCACACTCAGAGATATACACATGCTCAAAGAAATAATTAAATGTATTTTTTAAAAACCAAAGATTAATGGGGTCAATATAATTTTTAAGAGTCCATATGTATAGCTAAACTCTGCTTAACAAGAAACAATGCCAGACAGTAGATACCTCCTTCCTTTGAGTTATTGGCCAGGGTGGCCCCAAAGACTCCCAGACAGTAACCCAGCATAGAACTGGGAAAATGAACAGAAGACCCCAATCTTATCTGAAGGAATATTGACAACTGATTGCTGCTAAATGAGAAACAGCTGATCTTCCTAAAACAAGGATCTTTAGATAGGCTGGCTAGATTCAGCAGATGGACAAGCACTGGGGAATGGCTGGGG
>NW_008331666.1:72710-83984 GCF_000622305.1 Nannospalax galili
GGGGAGCTATGGGAGGGTGCCATTTGGGAAATGGGTATATAGATGAATAAGATTGTGTGGGATGTTCTGTATGATATACACACCAAAAAAAAATAATCAACAAATATTTTAAAAAAGAGTTATATTTGAGGAGGAAGCATAAAAATTTACTTCATGTTAAATAGTAGAGGTGAAAAACATTACTAGTGAAATCTACTTGATGACTTTATATCTATACTCAGGTACTAAGGATCCAAGGGTAACCTACTGTGACAAGTAATAATCAGATACATAGAGGTTAAAGGCATATGTACAAACATCTAAGTGTTAGTAGCATTAAAAATGTAGGAAACAGCATATTTTAAAATGAAATGGAGATCTGTAAAGGGTAAAACTCATTCAATTTTATGTGTTACAGGGTTTATACTGACTTCAATATTGTATAACTGTATTAATTCAACTGTGAACCTAAAAATTTACAGCCACTTTTTAAAGAGATGCATCCTTGCTCTGGAATGTGTTACCGAGTATTTTAAAGCTGTAATGAAATGCTTCTTCTAATCATGTGATTATTAAATTTAAATTTTTTAATTAAAAAAAAAGACTAAAGCAAAACCAGAGAATGACTCATCAGATAAACACTTCTGCAGCCCGAGGTTCCTCAAAAACCATGTTGTTGAAGGAGATATCCCACTGTAGTTAGGATGGCTTTTGACCTTAGAGTGCAAGCAACCACACACACACACACACACACACACACACACACACACACTCACTAAAATAAATGTTTAAGTATTTAAAAAAGGTCCATCACCAGAAAGCAAAAGTGACTGCTGTGAATCTGGAGATCTGAGTTCAGTCCCCAGAACGTACATGGTGGAAAGATAGAGTCCACATCCAGCAAAGCTTCATCTAATCTCTTGTCAGGTATTCACCAGGATACAGACTCTCTCTCTCTCTCTCTCTCTCTCTCTCCCTCTCTCTCTCTCAAAATAAATAAGTAAATCGATTTGTTAAGATGAAGAAAATAAAGGGTTGGTGAAATATCTGAGTGGTGCGGGTCCTTGCAGCCAAGCCTGAAGACTGACTGAACTCCATCCCTGGAACACATGGTGGAAGGAGTGCCAACTCTGCATGGAGTCCTCAAAACTCCCCTCAGCGCAAACACAAAATAAGGAAACATTTTTTTAGAAAAAAAAGAAAGGTTAAAAGGGTGAAGGGGTTGTCAACATGGGCCATGTGGTAACCAGACCTGTAGCAAATTCGGACAATCTGAGTTTGATCCCTGGGAGCCACATGGCAGAAGGAGCCTGCTATGGCTGGGTGTGCACTAACCTCCTCCTGACAGAAAACTCTTCTCTCTCTTTCTCTCTCTCTCTCTCTCTCTCTCTCTCTCTCTCTCATTCTCAAAGTTAAACAAAAGAAATAAATATATTTTGCTTTTGTTAAAGATGAAATCCCCCTGTAGCCCCAGATGGTCTGAAACTCATGTGTAGGCCAGGCTAGCCTCAATCTCACAGGGATCCAACTCTCTCTGCCTCTTGTGTGCTGGAATTAAAGTTATGTGCCACCACACAGGGCTTGGTTGTTTAGTTTTTTCATACAACCAGTGAATAGTGGGCTATTGAATGCTGGGAGGTCGAGGCTGTCTTACGCATCATTCCATCTCTACAGCAGTTTTATATCCTACAACACAAAGCATTCTAAAGGACAGCTTGGAGTCTCAGTAGAGTATTTAATGTGTCTTGAGTATTTTAAATGACTTCTAGTCCCATGTTCTCTGTTGAAGTCTTTCCTAGAGAAAACCACCCCTCGATCATTGCCCTGTAAGAACTGTGTGCCCTGGGACATCTCTGATCATGGTGGTTCAGTTTTCTTAATAAATTTGATAATGCGTTGAGAGAGACCCAAGGTTTAAATATGTGCTGTATCTGACATAAATTGTGTGAACCAGTGGTAGTCACATACAGGGTTCTAGGTGCTAGAGGATATTGCTGTGCGAGAGCCTCTAGTGGAAAATTTATTGCCAAGTTTGAAACAGGAACATCACCAGAATAACTGTGGAGAAAGAAGCACAGCACATGGCACATTAGCTTTTTGGTTCATGTGTTAAGAATTGTGTATGGGGGCTTGAGAGATGGATCACTACCTGTTCTTGCAAGGGATCCAGGTTCAGCTTCCAGCATGCACATGGACTCTCACTACTGTCTCTAGCTCCAGTTAACCGGATCTGTGGCCTGTTCTGTGGGCTCCTGAACTCGCACACATACCCCACCACATGCATACACAAAAAATAAATGAAAATAAATAAGATTTTAAAAGAGAATTATGTAAGCCTAGATACATAATTTAGAAGGAAAAATTAATAAAACTAAAACCGAAGACAAAAGAGAATTAAACCTGGGAGACGGGCAATGTTGCAGTCACTTGTAGTGGTAGCACTCAGAAGGGCTGAGGCAGAAGCACCACAAGTTTCAGGCCAGCCCTGGGTTACAAGGTGATTTCCAGGCCACATTTGGCCCAGAGCCTGTCTCACAACAAAATAAACAGAACATGTGGGCAACAGAGGACTAGAGAACGAGTATTGGAGGCAGGGGACATTCCAGGACACTTGTGGCCAATGGAAAGCAAGAGTGGAGGGGCAAGAGCAGAGGAGGCAGGGATGACAGAGGTGGCTTGGGGGCCCCTGGCTCCAGAAGAACCCCATCTCCAGTTAGACCACAGAACAAGGGTGGGAGCACAGGCACATTTGAAATTCCAATACAGTGCAGCTCTCAGGAGTATGGAAAGTTTGGTGCATATTAATTCATGCCCTGTGACATCTCCTATACTGTCCCCCTCTTATTCTTAAACTAAACCTTAAATCTGAGCAGAAAAGGAACTGATTCCCTATCTTGAGATATGAACATGTGTAAAAGCAGCTCAACAATGTGTTATTATTATACGGTGGATTTTTGAGACACAATCTATGTATTCCCAGATGACCTGGAACTGGCTATGCAGACCAGGTTGTCCTGAATCTCAAAGAAATCTGCTTGCTTCTGTCTCTGGAGAGCTGGAATTCAGGGCATGCACCACGACACTTGGCATGATTCACTCTTCTTTATACTTTTGAGTGCTGAGATTATATATGTCACCATGTAGGCATTTTTTTGAGATATACTTCTCTATTTTCCTGTCATGCCCTGAGATGGAAAAATGATCACACATAAAATAACTAGTTAAATAAATAAACAAATAGCCCTTAAAAATGTTAAAGAAAAATGGTACAGTTACATGGCTCAGCCAGTCAATGTGTGTTCAGCCTGTGATCCCTACATCTCACATCAGGGAAGGTCCTGACTCTCAGGGGTGGGGGTTTTCCTCTAACCTTCTGGTGACAGTAAACACGCTTATTCACACACAGAGACATGAATGCTAAAATAAATTAATTTATGCTTTTTTAATGTTAAAAAATGCCCAGAGGGCTGTCAGAACATGTGAAGTTACTTAGTTGCCTACATTCAGGCCTGAGGATATGAGCTGGATGCCGCCGGGTAACCCCATGGTTTAAGGAGAGACTCAGATTGCAAACGCATACACACACACACACACACACACACACACACACACACACCAACAAATAAACACACAAAATCAATAAATGTATTCTAAAGTATTTATAAATATTTAATTTTAATGGGCGATGAGCTGGATCAGTGACTAAAGGTGACAGCTGCCAGCTCTGAAGATCTGTGTTACATACTGAGGACTTTCATGGTGGAAGGAGAGAGCTTACCATGGTGGCCTGTCTTCTAATCTTGCTAGTGAGAGCTGGGGGGAGAAGGGAGAGAGAGAGAGAGAGAGAGAGAGAGAGAGAGAGAGAGTTATCTGAGCAGGCAGAAGTAATTAGAGAGAGGAGGGGGAGAGAGAAGGAGGGAGGGAGAGAGAAAGAGAGAGAGAGAGAGAGAAACAGGTACAGGCGAAAACAAAAATAAATAATGCTTTTATTAACCCCAGGGATCGTGAACTGGCTCAGCTGATAAAAGTGACTGCTGCCAAGCCTGATGATGTGAGTTCCATTCCCCGCACCAACATGGTGGAAAGAGCTGACCCTGGCAGGGTTTCTTCTAACTTCTGGTGATTGAAGACTCTCTCTCTCTCTCTCTCTCTCTCTCTCTCTCACACACACACACACACACACACACACAATTTCTTATGATTAATAAAAGGCAAAAGGCAAGGTAGAGAACTCAGAAGGTGAAAATGCAACAGTCACCAAGCCTGATGTTCTGAGTTCAGTCCTTGTGTATAAGGAGAGAGCACATGTGTATAAGGAGAGAGTACACTCTGGTGAGGTTGTCCTTTCACCTCCAAGAAGAAGGCATCGTACACACACACACACACACACACACACACACACACACACACACAATATCAAGTAATATTTTTAAAAATATTTAAAAAGTCTAGGGAAATTATTCGCTCTGTAAAGGTTTTAGACATGAAGTCTTATAATATGACTTCTTTTAATTAAAAAAATAAGGCCAGCCAGGATTTAATAAAATACTATTTAAAAGCAGAAACAAGAGAACAAAGAATGAAAAAGGAATTCTCCCCACCTCCCTAAACCCCTCCAAAAAATAAAATAAAACCGAAAAGAGGGTCAGTGAGATGGATCACGGGGGAAAAAACTCCTGTTGTTGAATGTGAGGATCTCATTCTGATTTCCAGGACTCAAATGATGGCAGGAGGTGTTCTAATCTGGCGGGCTGTCATGTAACTTGTGCAGCACTCGTGCACACACAGGCACAGGAACACACACACACACAAACACACAAACACACCCCATGTGATGGATAGCTTTATTGTCAAGTTGACACACCTGGGTTGAGGGAGCCTCAGTCAGGGAATTGCCTCTATTGGACTGGCCTGTGGCCATGTCTGAAGGGCATCTTCTTGATGAGTGATGTGGGAGGGCCCAGTCCACTGTGGGTGGTGCCACCCCTGGGCAGGTGGGCCTGTGTTGCATAAGAAAGCAGGCTGAGCAGGGGCCAAGGGAGCAAGCCTGTAAGCAGCGTTCCTCCATGGCCTGTGCTCCAGCTCCTGCCTCCAGGTTCCTGCCCTGAGTTCCTTCCTACCTTGGGCTCCCTGATGAACTGCATGCGACCTGGGAGATGTAAGACAAATAAACCCTTTCCTCCCCAAGTTGGTACTGGTCAGAGTGTTTTGTCACAGCAATGAAGAACAAACCAGGACACCCCATACATTAAATATGTAATGTATTTTGAAAAGGATGAGATAGATGTCTCAATCAGATCCTGGGGACCCCATGGTTGAGGGAAAGAGCTTACTCAAGAGCTTTTCCTCTGGTTTCCACATGTCAGTCCTGGTATATGTACACACACACAGAGACACACACAGAGACATACAGACACACCCATAGTCATATAGACACACACAAATACTAAGTAAATAAATGTAATTTCGATGCATAAATAAAGGGAAGAGGGGAGCAGAGGGAAAACAGGCCGAATTGGCCAAGCAAGAAACTACAGGAGATTTACCTGCAGAAAACGGAGAGAGTGAAAACGAGGAGAGTCTGGCCTCTGATGAAGCAAAGGCGAAGGAGGTATCATTAGATTCATCATGAACCACGTCCATTGTGGCACCCCGTTCCTCAAGAGATAGTTCAATGGCTCAGTTAGTAAGGGCGCCTTCTGCCAAGCCTGACCATGTGAATTTGATCCCTTGGACCCACATGGTGGAAGGAGCTGACTCTTGGGTGTGATCCTCTAAACTCTTCGTGACAGAAAACATATTAATTCACACACAGAGACTCACATACATTCATAAATAAGTGCATTTTTAAAAACACGAAAAGAAAACCAACCCTGGTTATGGCTCAGCAGGGAAAGGCTTCTGCAGTCAAATCTGAGGATATGAGTTGGAGCCTTGGGAAGCACATGGTGTAAGGAGAGCCCACTCTAGTTAGTTTGGTAGTTGACCTCAGATTGCAAGCAAACACAAGAACGTGTACACACCACACATCTAAAGAGGTACATACAGGGACAAGCACAAACACACAAGTAAATAAGTAAATAAATAAATAAATAAATAATAAGGCTTAAAAAGATTTTAAAAGCAAGGGATAGTGAAACGGCTCAGGCTGTGGGGGCATGGAGGGATAGTGAGATGGCTCAGGCTGTGGGGGCATGGAGGGATAGTGAGATGGCTCTGGCTGTGGAGGTGTGGAGGGATAGTGAGATGGCTCAGGCTGTGGAGGTGTGGAGGGATAGTGAGATGCCAAGGCTGCTGATGTGAGTTCGATATCTTGCACCCACATGGTAGGAAAAGCTGACTCTGTTGACCAGTCTTCTAACCTCCTGTTTGCTGAAGACACACTCACTCTTTCCCCCTCCCTTTCTCTCTCTCTCCTTTTCTCTCCTTTTCTCTCCTTTTCTCTCTCTCTCTCTCTCTCTCTCTCTCTCTCTCTCACACACACACAGCTTCACACACATGCAAACAAATAAATATTTTTTTTTAAGTTTAGAAATAAGGCCAGGGAACTGAATCAGAGAATGAATGTACCTGTTTCCACATCTGATGGTCTGAGCTCAATCCTGGTTAACCTTTGGTATAAAGAAAGACTACATTCTGGTGAGGTTGTCCTTTAACCTCTGATTGCAATCACACGCACACACACTCACACACACACACACACACACACACACACACACACAAAGACATTCCCCAAAGGACATTTTTTCTGTTTTTCTTTTGTCAAAAATGGGGTAGTGAGAGGTCTCAGTTGGTACAGTAGTCTGCCACCGATTGAGAGGATGTGAATTTGCTCCCTGAGTCCCTTTTAGAAAAGGAGAGAGCAAACTCTTTAGGCAAAAATCACACACAGGCACAGATGCAACATAATGAATGAGTATTCTCCTTTCCTTCCTTCCTCCATTTACTTTTTTTGTTTATTTAATTATTTAATTAATTTTTTGGAAACAGGGTCTCACTATGTAGCCCTGCCAGTCCTGGAGCTCACTAAGTAGACCAGCCTAAGTAGACCATCATAAATTAATGATTTTTAACAGGATTTTTTAAAGTGCCTGTGAGATGGAGCAAGTGCCTGCTGCCAAATATGATGATCCTGGGGATCCACCTGGTGGAATGAGAGAATATACTCTGGCAAGGTGTTCTCTAATCTTCCCACCAGTTCAAACACACATGAAAAGTAAGTGTTTTGTTTAAAAGATCAAAACGGGCTGCAGAGACGGTTCAGCAGTTAAGAGCACTGGCTGCTCGTGGGAGGACCTGTGTTTGGTTCCCTGCACCCACACGGTGGCAATTCTAACTCCAGGGTATTCATTGCCCTTTTGTGGCCTCTGTGGTCATTGCATGACATAGATGCACTTACATACATGCAGGCAAAGACAATCTTACAAATAAAATAAAAATCATTAGTAAAGTTTTTTAAAAATATTGAAAACAATGATAAAGGAGGTGTGGCTGGTGAGATATTTCCATGGGTACAGGCTACTGCTACCAAGTCTAATAAACTGAATTGATCCCAGACCCTGATGATGGAAGGAGAAAACCCATTCAGGGAAGATGTCATCTAACCTCCTCTTGCACATGTGCCTAATACCCTACTCACACATATACATTCATACACACATTTTTGCACAGTGAATAAAGAAAAAATGATTTAAGAAAAGATTCCTTAAAAGAGAACAGGTGAAGCCAGGCCTGGTGGTGCATGCATTTAATCCCAGCATTTGGGAGGCAGAGGCAGGTGTATCTCCACACATTTGAGGCCAGACTGGTCTCATAGCAAGTCAAGGCCAGCTGGGGCTACACCGAAATGCTTCATCAAAGAGACCCAAAAAGTTGGACGTTGTGGCACTTGCATTTAATCCCAGCCCTCAGGAAACAGAAGCAGGCAGATTTCTGCGAGATCCAAGGAAAAGGCTGAAGAGTAGTAATCGCAGAGGTTCAAAGATCACAGTGCTCTTGCAGAAGCCCTGAGTTCAAGAGGCCAAAGTTTGGTTCCCAGCAGCCATGTCAGGCAACTCCCAACTGCCTATAACTCCTGCTCCAGTGGATTCTGATGCCCTACCCATCCAGGGCATCTGTACTTATGTGCAATAGCCCACTCACAAATGGAATTAAAAATAAATCTTAAAAGGAATTCTTTAAAAAATTTGCACGTGATTTGTCTCAAAGGGAAAAGGTGCCTGCTGCCAAGGCTAAGCACCTGCTTTATAAACCCAGGACTCACACGATAGAAGGAAAGAACCCACTGCTGAGGGATGTCCTCTAACATACTAACCTACTACTAGGCATTGCAACAGGTGCTCACATGCAAAATAAATAAATGCTTTGTTAAAAACTTGAAAACCACGCCAGGCTTGGTGGCATACAACTATATCCCAGCACTTAGGACAGAGACAGGCAGAGCTCAGGTCAGGGAGATGAAGGGCAGCCTGGTCTACATAGGAAGTTCCAGCCCAGCTGGGGTACAGGGAGAATCTGGCTCAAAAAACAACCAACCAATAATAGTTTTTGTTTTTGTTTTTGTTTTTGAGACAGAGTTTCACTAGGCAGCCTTGGGCAGCTTAAAATACATTATGTAGAATAGGCTGGATGCTATCTCACAGAGATCCGCCTGCCTCTGCCTCAGGAGTGCTTGAATTCAAGGCCTCTGCCACCATGCCCAGTCAAGTGTTTATTTTCATTCATGTGTGTCTGTGTGTGTCTGGGTGCTGGGTTCCTAACTTGTGTCCTCTGCAAGAGCAGAAGCCTCTCTTAACCACTGAGCAAGCTCTGCAGATCATAAATGCTGTTTTTAGATGAAAAGAAATAGACAATGAGATGGTTCAACAGGAAAAGTACCTGCTGTGAAGCCTGAAGTTGTGAGTTCCTGTTTCATGAACCCTGTGGTAGAAGGAGGGCACCAATTCTGGAAAGCTGTCCTCTAACCTCCTCCTGAGCAAAAATCACAAGATAAGGAAATACTTTAGAAAGAATATTTTTTTACAAACTTGGGGGAGTGGGAGATCTTGGGGATGGACCAGACTCAAAATAGGCCTGTAGAAAAGTCTGACCATATGATTTCTATCCATGGCAGTATGGACAGGTATCCTCTAACATCCTGCTCACAATGAATGATTTTTTTAAAGGATTGTTTTTTAAAAGGATTGTGAGGTAGAGCAGGAGGCAAAGGCATATGCTGCCACCTGTGATGATCTGAGTTTGCCCTCGGGATCTACATGGTGAAAGGAAAGAGCCAGCTCCTGTGAGATGTTCTCTACCCTTTGTACCAGCTCAATCATACATATACATACATGAAAAATAAGTGTTTTGCTTAAAAGACTGAAAAATAAATAAAAAGGAGGGGTGGCTGTCGAGATGTCTCAGTGGGTAAACCCAGGTGCTGCCAAGACAAATGAACTAAATTCCACCCAGGTCCAAATGATGGGAGGAGAGACTCCACTCTAACCTCCTCCTGCGCAAGTGTGTAACCTGTACCTACACATACACACCCACACCCAAGTACACACACAATAAAGAGAAACGATTTAAGAAAAAGTTCTGTAAAAGAAGGCCAATTGCTTTCAATTTCCTGTAACTCCAGCTACAAAAGTTCTTGACACCTCATGCCTCTGAGGGCCCTGGCACTCACATGCACATACCCACACACATACACACAGTTAAAAATAAAATATCTTACAAAGGACTTCTTAAAGGTATGGGCAGGTGAGATGTCTCAGACAGTAAAGGGGCCTACTGCCAAGTCTGAAGACCTGAGTACTATTCCCGGGACTCACATGATGGAATGACAGGACCCACTGTAGAGAGGTGTCCTATAACCTCTTAGATGTTGCAAACACAGATGCGCACATGCGTAATAAATAAATGCTTTGTTAAAAAGATTAAGAACATGCCAAGTGTGGTGGTGCACACCTTTAAGCCCAACACTGGGGAGGCAGAGACAGGTCAGTCTCCAGAAGATGAAGGCCAGCCTGGTTGACATAGGGAGTTCCAGGCCAGCTGGGGCTACAGGGAGACCCTGTCTCAAAAAACCAAAAATGAAACAACCAAAGAAAACCCACAGAACAACAGAAATAAAACAAAAATGGTTAAAAGACAAAAGGGGCCATCTCAGTGCGTAAAGGAGCCTGCTGTCAAGACTGAAGATCTGAGTTCCATTCCCCATGTTGGAAGGAGAGCATGTGTTATGATGGGGTGTCACCCGACCTCCCCACCTGCCCATTACATGCCCTCACATAAACATGCTCTCTCTCTCTCTCTCTCTCTCTCTCTCTCTCTCTCTCTTTTAGGGGTTCAACAAAAGGGACGATGTCTCAGATGTAAAGATAGCTGCTGCCAATTCTAAAGATCTGAGTTTGATCTGAGGATCCTGGGTGGTAACAAAGACAACCAGATGTCATCTCACTTCTTTGTTCCTGTGTAAGCCAGTAAGCCAGGATACACACACACACACACCACAAGGTGTTTAAAATTTTTATTCATATATTTTTCTTGAAGTGTATAAGTATTTTTTATTTTGTTTTGGTTTTTTAATGGGTATGAGTGTACTGCTTTCATGTATGTAAATGTCCCCTTGTCATGCAGTGTCTTTGCAGGCCAGAAGAGGGTGTCGGAGTCCCTGGATCTGGTATTATGGATGGTTGTTAGCCACCATGGTCGTGCTCAGAATCAAACCCAAGTCCACTGGAAGAACAGCCAAGGCTCTTAAGTGCTGTGGCATCTCTCGAGCCCCATGTATGAATGTTTTGCCTGTATGTATATAAGTGCACCCATGTCCTGCAGTGCCTGTGGAGGTCAGAACACAGTGTAGGATCCCCAAGAACTGAGCCATGTTTCCAGCTTTCGGGCCGCTACACAATTTTTGTTGTTGTTGTTGTTGTTGTTGCTGTTCTGATTTTTAAAATTTTACAAGGGAGCCAGAGGTAAGATGCCTCCCTTGAAAAAGTCACCTACAATGAAGCCTAAGTGTGTGAGTTTGGTTCCCAGAACCCAAGGGGTGGAAGGAGAGCAGACCCTTCAATTTTGTCTTCTCTTCTCCTTGCTTACTCAAATACACATGAAGATTAATTGTGTGTGTGTGTGTGTGTGTGTGTGTGTTTGTGACAGGGTCTCCCTCTAACTCCAGCTGACCTGAAACTCACTATGTGGATGAGAATAACCTTAATCTCACAGAAATCTGCCTGCTTCTGTCTCCCAAGTGCTGGAATTAAAGGTATGTTCTACCATGCCCATCTAAATAAATGACTTAATATATATATA
>NW_008331666.1:84017-89822 GCF_000622305.1 Nannospalax galili
TTAAATTTTTAATTAATGAAATGAAAATAAAAAGTAATGAATACATAAGAAACTACACTTTTTTAAAGAAAAAAATCCTAATACTTATACATTTCATTACATGAATATTATTCATCACCTCTAATAAAATACAAATCTTTTTGTTTTAAAATGTTTACAAACTTCATTTAAAATGGTTCTATATAGCTAACCCCAGACAAAATTCAGATAAATGTTTAATACAGCTGTCTGAGATACACTGTCACTCATTTTTTGTTTCAATAAGCCTTATAAGTTATGGTTTTCAGTTCCAAAATAATCTAATCATCATTATCATCATCATCATAAAAATATTAAATTCTCTTCAACAACTTTTAGGCCATATCAATTGGGCTCAAAATTCGTAAATTTTCTAATTTTGCCTTTCTCTCTTTTTTTAACTTTTGCAAAAACTTTATTAAGAATTTCATACATGCATATATAGGGTGTTTTGATCAAAACCATGCCCACTCCCTCCCCTCCAACACCTCTCATATCTCCCCATCACTTTTTTCTTTTTCTTTTCTTTCTTTTTTTCAGAGGAAAGAATAAACATTGCTATAAGAGTATCTATACAAAGAAAGAACACAAAAATGGGCTGGCTGGGCAGTTAAGATAGGATAGGATAGGAATTTTTTTTTTTTGAGACAGGGTCTCCCTGTAGACCCAGCTGACCTGGAATTCACTGTGAAGACTAGAATGGCCTTCAGCTTACAGAGAGCCACCTGCCTCTGCCTCCAGAGCTGGAATTAAAGGCATGCACCACCACCCCCAGCAGGATAGGATTCTTATATTGAAACTCACCCACCCATGGCTCAGGGACCATTGCAGAACAGGGGGCAGAAAGATTGCAAGAGCCAGGGCTGGCACATAATCTTAAGGAAGTAGAGTCTTCCAGGCCTCTGGAAACTTGCTCATATGAATTTACAGGAATGGTAACAGCATGCACAAGACCCATGCAAACTCAAACCAGACGTAGAACTGGGGAAATGATTAGGAGGCCCCAACTTTAGGTGAGGAACTATTGGCAGCCGATCAGGTGCTAAGTGAGAGCTAGTCATTCGTTTCTTTTAAATAATAAATAAGAGATGTTTTCTAATTTTTAAAGAAAATTATAACATATTAATTCCTCCAGAGTTCCGTGATCCCATAGAAAACAAAGAGTTTCAACCTCCTCAAGGCTCCAGTCTTCCATTCTACAAAATTATAAAACAGATTCCTATTTACTGACACAAAAATAGGTTCATAATGTACTATGTTAAAACATCACAGCACACATAGTGTGTGTGTGTGTGTGTGTGTGTGTGTGTGTGTTGCCTGGATGTGCAGACAGATGATTATGAACATATATATATGTAAGATGTTTCTAATTTTGTAAATAATGCATTTGTATGTATATATCTGTATGAGGGAATAATAAAAATGGTAATGATTTTCATGGACAAAAAATGACTTCTCATTCTTTGTGTTTAGAGTTAAATCCATGTTGCCACCATTTTCAGATACCACTTTCCACATTTTTAGCATTTCTTTTTAAGTTTTACAGAAAATTTATTGAGAATTTCATACATACATATAAGGTATTTTGATCAAATCCATGCTCACTCCCTTCCTCCCAACACCTCCTATACCTCCCCATCACTTTTTTCTTTTTCTTTTTTTCTTCTTTCATTCATTTATTTTTATGGGGCTCTTGGGTACTCTAACATTCTCCCCTCTGAATAGGTAACCCTAAAATCTTCTAAGGATTAGATACAAGCTCCCAAATACTTTTGACATTTTTGGCTTTTGGAACAGAGTATGTTGCTAACAGTCCCAAGGACATTGTGAATTTTAGTCAAGAAACTGGCTCCTTTTCTTTGAGGTCTTTCTACCCTAACTGCCTAGCCAAGTCTTACCTCCTACTCTTATCACACCATCCTCTGAAAAGGTTACCCAAATTGCAAATAGGGAATAGGGACGCAGACTGCTCTGGCTTCTTCCATGCTGAACAGGGATGCAGGATGAGGCAATTGGAGTACCCCTTCAGTGGGTCTATCTAAAAGACACCCAAATTGCATAACTCTTGTTTCTAATGGGAAAAGAAACCCCTTGAATCCTGAAAAGGAGTTGTGAAGGAGAAGTAAAGGCAAGAGTAAGTAGCGTTACAAGTTCTAGACAGGGAAGTAGAAAAAAGTCAGAACAGGGCAATTTTCAAATGTTCATGTAAGATTCCATTGGAATTTCTTGACAAGGGCTTCCAAAAGCGTCCCTTTATTGGGTTCTTCCTCGTTTTTCTTTGATCTTCCAAGGATGGACTCTAGAGTAATAGATTCAGGATTTGCTTTCAAGTATTTTGATATCTGTTGGAGTGGTTAGCATCAGTGTCAGTTATCTCTCAAAGGCTTCTAAATAGAGGGAGAAAACAAATTTATCCATCATTTTGGAAAAATAGCTGGACACTACAGTGTTGGAGACCAAGATTTGAAGTCTTACATCTGAGTAACATTTTCTGGTTAGGAACAAAATCATCAGTGAGAAATAAATGTCTAAATAACTTTTCATATAGACTTAAGCCTAATGTCTGGGAAGTGTAATCCCTTGAACTCTTAAACAAGTATGCTGATGACTTTACCCTTTGGTTATGCTTTCCTTTTTGGTGTTTAAGACCATACAGTAGGTCCGAGTAAATCAATTTATTTTTACACTTAAGGCCTTTTGAGGATCTGTTCCTTAGGGGTCACCTGGGCTTCAGAGGAGCTCCTGGCTCCTTTCTTTTACCAGTTCCATCTATGTGAAGATAATTCAAAGGTCCTGTTTGACCATATCTGGCTTCACTTGGAAGCATGAATGAGATGTTTCTTCTAAGTTGTCCCTCCTCTTTGTAGACTGGACACCGGTTCAAATCCATCTCGTGGAGTCTCCATGTCCTCCCTGAACAAGAGGACAGACTGGTGACTCACCACAGTTACAGGACATTTTGAGAGGTGTTCCATAGCCCCCTGAAACTTGGTTGAACTTTGAGGGCAAGGGGCAAAAACTGTCCTTTAAGTTCCTCTGACCACATTAGTATAGGCTTTAAAGTAGGGTTGTTAAACATCTAATAAGGTAAGTTCCACCAGTATGATACTTTTAAGTATCATGTGCTATGTAGATAAGCCTTAGGTAAAGAACCAAATATTCTCAGATTAACATTGACTAGATTTATATTTTGTTCCTTAAACTAGTTGACTAAACTATGACCATAGATTTTTTAAGATTACGTGTATATTATTTTTGTCTCATCCTTTATATATAACAAACCTAAACAGACCTTCATCACTTGCTTAGGCTTTCTTTTTTTTCTATTTTGGAAAATATCTCCATTCCCATATCCTTTTAACATCTTTTACATTCTCATTTTTAATTATGAGACTTAATAGCATTAACAAATTTTCTATCAGTTGTGAAACTTCTTTTCCTGTGGATGCTAAGCAATGCTTATTCCCTTTTAAAGTTCTAGTGTCAAGCCAATGTTTCATTAAAGTTTTACTGGGGAAGCAATGAATTTATTGAGCTTAGTTACCAAGATAGCTGAGGGGTTGCTGACGTGTATGAATATGCACGCTGTAGAGGCTTTACCCAGCATGCATCATGCCTTCTCCTCCCAGCCTTCCACAGATTGTATACTTTAGCCCTCCCCAAATCCAGGAGGCCATGTGTGATTAGGGTCAAATTACATGCAGTTGGCTGGAAAGAGTGTCTGGATACTCCAGTAAGGGTCCAGTGACAGTGCTTCACCCTCCTTTAATGAATGAGCACAACCTTCAACAAGCCCAATTGTGATAGTGTTTAGCAATAAGTCTCAGCTGAAGTCGTGATGATGGTAGTTTTTGCATGTAGAAGGGAGTGCTGTAGAGCATCATCTTATTAATAGGACCTGGAATTGAAAATGATTTGGTGCCAGGATCCACATATGAGGGAGAATATACGTCATTTGTTTTTCTGAGTCTGTGTTACTTTACTTAGTATAACCATTTCTAGATCCATCCATTTACCTGCAAATTTCATTATTTCATCTTTCTTTACTGTTGACTAGAACTCCATTATATAAATATACCACATTTTTGTTAACTACTCGTCAGTTGAGGAGCACTTAGGTTGCTTCCATCTCTTAGCTACTGTGAAAAGAGCAGCAACAAACATGGCTGTACAAGTGTTTCTACAATAGGATGTCCTTTGGGTATATGCCAAGGAGTGGTATAACTGGGTCATATGGTAGGTCCGTTTTTAGTTTTTTAAGAGCTCTGCAATGTTTTCCATAGAGGTTGCATGAGTTTGCAATCCCACCAGCAGTGAATGAGCGTTCCCCTTTCTCCAAATCCTCACCAGTATTTGGCATCATTTGTTCTCTTGATCCTAGCCAGTCTGATTGGAGTAAGATGATACCTTAGGGTGATTTTAATTTGCATTTCCCTCATTGCTAACGATGTTGAATCCTTTTTGAGATGTTTCTTAGTCATCTTTATTTCGTCCTTTGAGAACTCTCTGTTTAGATCTTTAGCACATCTTTTAATTGGATCATTTGGTTTCTTGCTTCTCTGTTTTCTGAGTTCTTTATATATTCTGGATGTTATATAGGAGTTTTTTTCAAAAGGGCCAGTGAGATGGATAAGTAGGTCAAGGTGACTCCGACCACATGCAAAGGTCTGATTCTAAACCTCCCCCCGACATGTGGTAGAGTGAAAAAGCCACTTGTGGAAGGGTATTACCTAACCTACTCATACCAGGCTCCTGCCAACCCTACTCCAGCAGAAGGATGGGACAGGAAAATTGTGAGTTCTAGGCCAGTTGGACTGCACAATAAATTCCAGGAAAGCCCGGGCTATGAAAGAGATCTGTTTTGTAAAACAAAAAAGGCAATTTGAGCTAGGCTGCCTATAAACTACCAAGGGATGGACCAGACAGCCTACATGGACACCCACAACTAATGGGGGTGGACAGCATCACTTCTCCCTCTTGTGTTGCCCAGATGCTCAAGAGGATGGTCAGCATCTCAATGGGCGGTGAAGGAGGAGTAGAAGCAAAGTTGTCAGTAAATCCACACCTATAAAATTGCATAAAAATTAAAAAAATGAAAATGGTGGCCAGCGAGATGGTTCAGCAGGAAGAGGTGTCTGCTCACCAACCTTATCAAATGAGTTCGGCTTGAAATGTTGAACTCTGCATTCTAGGGTGGGCAAACACACACATACATAGACACACACACACATACACACACACACACCATTTAAAAAAGTTTTTAAAAGGGCTGGTGCAGTGGATTATAGTACTTTAAGCCAAACTGCAGGATCTGAGTTAGAGCCCTGGAACCCCAACTGTGAAAGGAATTAGCTGCATGAAAATGGCTGACCTCTGACCTCCACATGTGAGACATGGTATGGATGCACACAAACACACATACACATGTAAAAATGTACATAAACATGTATACACGCATAGTAAATAAATAAATGTACTTTTTAATGACTATATAAAAGAGAAGAGGGTAGCAGATGAAAACAGGTTGAATCATTCAATCAAGAATCGAAAGGAGATTTACCTGTTAAAAATGGAGAGAATGCCTCCATGCTTCCAAGAGAAGCCAACAATGGTCGAGCAGGACCTTTGACTTATCCTCACATGGATGGAGCTGGTAAAAGAAAGGAGCCAGGGGCTCCTCCCAACCCCATGGGACCCCTGAGGAACAAATCCTCTAACGACCTCAAGAGTAAAAACAAATCAGTTTATCTGGTCCAAGTGTATGTCCTTAAACACCCAAAAGGGAAG
>NW_008331666.1:90433-107335 GCF_000622305.1 Nannospalax galili
AGTTGTGCTGTAAAGTATTCCTTGAGAAATGTTTATAATTCTATGAGAATGTAAATAGTTTCACAGTAATTGTTTTTCAGTTAGAATATTCTAACTTAATTGCAGCGCAGTCTCTTTAATTTCTTGTTCATTAATTTTTAACTAACTTCATAAAAGAATAAGAATAAAAAAAATATGATTTATTTTAGAAAAAGTTACCTGGACTGCTGAAAAGAATGTATATTCCACAGCTGTTGGATGAAATATGCTATAAACATTTATTAAATCTACTTATTCTATGTTGTAATTAAAAAAAAAGTTAAAACCTCATTCAATTTTATGTCTTATAAGGGTTATACTGAGTTCAATACTGTATAACTGTATTAATTTAACTGTGAACCTCAAATTTTACAGCTAATTTTGAAAGAGAAGCATCTTTGCTCTGGAAATTGTTATTGAATATGTTAATGCTGTAATGAAATGCTTCTAATGTGGTTATTAAATAATTTTTAAAAAAATTAAAAAATAATGATTATAAAAAACATTAAACAACAACAAATAAAAACTTATTTGGAAGCACAAAGGATTCCAAACAGCCAAAGCAATTCTGAACAAGAAAGGTCCTACATGTAACATACCTGCAAGTATTTTTTGCAGCAGGCTTCATAATAGCTAAGTTATAGGACGGGCGTAAATGCCCATGAATGAATATGCGGCATATACGCACACTGGAGTATTATTCAGCCACAGAGAAGAAAAGTCGCAGTGTTTGCCAGAAAATGGATCAAACTGAGTACTAACATGTTAAATGAAATAAGCCAGACTCAGAAAAATGAACATGGTATATTTTCTCTCGTGTGTGAAATTTTAAAACAGATATGAAAATACAAGAAGATTGTTTGGAAAGAGGGACTAACAGTTATTGAAGCAGGGACCAAGAGAAGGTGACCTCAGCATAGTAAAGGATATATGTAATGTCAACATGCCTTACATACCTGTACAAAAATGTCAAAATGAAACCATTATTTTGTACATTTAATATATACTAATAAATAGCTTATATATCACAAAAAAAATGGAGAGAATGAAAATAAGGAGAGTCTGGTCTCTGACGAAGCAGAGGAGAAGGAAGACCCTTCAGATTCCTCATCACCATGTCCAGCAGTGATCCCCATCTCTCTTCCTGAACAAACAGAGGAATATTTTTTTTTTTGCAGCAGCAGCAGCAGATGAACTTATAGGCAGAACACTGTGTCCCATTTAAAATTGGCAGAGAGCCCAGCTGGCATTTTGGGAGGCCCTGTCTCCATCCTAAATCCCCATAGGGAACTGGGGCAAATAGTATGTGATCGAACACAGACCTTGAACAGAAGTCGGTATATGGTTGAAGTATAGTATTTTATGAGTTATTTTTTATTTTTAATTTTATTTATTCATTTTAATTTTATGTGTATGAGTTTTGCCTGCATATATGTTAAGTGCAGTATGTACATGAAAAGCCCACAGAGGAAAGAAGTGGGTGGTTGGAGCCCCTGAAACCGAAGTTATGAAAGGGTTTTAGCCACCATATGGGTGCTGGGAACTGAACCTGGGTCCTCTGCGGGAGCAGACATTATCGTAACTGCTGACCCATCTCTCAAATCCCCCGTAAGTATTTTTAAATGTGAGTTTTTTAGTATCTCTCGAAATATTTTTATGTGGTGGAGGCTGCCTCATGTTCCTGCATGAGTTTATGTGCACCTCATGTGTGTAGGTGAATGAGGAGGTCAGAGGGTGTTGGATCTCCTGGAACCTGCATTACAGGAAGTTGTGAACTGCATGATGTGGATGCTAGGAACAGAACCCTGGTCCTCTGCAAGTATAATAAGCTTTCTTAATAGCTGAGCCATGCCTCTAGTCATGTCATTTTATGTTAAAGTGTAAAAGATTACACTTTTTTAAAAGAGGCAAGATCATGAGCTGATTGCATATATTTTTAGAAGGACCAGAAATAATGGGCCATTGAATGATGGGAGGCTGTGGCTGTCTCAAAGTGCCACCTTAACATTCCACATGAGGAGCAGGTAGTTTTATATCGTACAACAGCGGGCATTCTAAATGGACACAATCTTATACACAAAATATATAATAATAAATTCATACTTAAATAAATAACATTAAAATAATAGTGAAAACTATATAGTTAGATTGCTCAGTGGGTAAGGATGTGTTCTGCGAAGGCTTACCATGTGAATTTGATCCACAGGTTTCCCATAGTGGAAAGAGCTGACTCAAGTGAGGAGTAGGGAGCTGTTTCCAGAAGTTGAAAAGAGTTACCTGGGGGGTGGGCTTGTCCTCTAAACTCTTGGTGACAGAAAACACACAGACACAAAGATAAATAAGTAGATAAATGGTATTTTTAAGTTTAAAACCCAAGCAGAGGGATGGCTGAACATGTAAACTCATCTGTAGCTAGGCATGGGGGATGTGGGATGTATATTGGATCTCCAGGAGCTCTGTGGTTTAAGAAGAGAACCCACTCTAGGGAGGTTAGCATTTGACCTCATATTACAGTCAAACACATACACAAATAAATAAATAAACACCCTGAAAATAAATATTTGGAAAAGAGTTTTTTAAGGGGTGATGAGATGGGTCCGTGAGTAAAGATGCCTGATGCCAGCTCTGAAGATCTGTGCTCATTCCTATGACCCTGGCATTGGAAGGGGGGGGACAGCTTAATTTCCTGAGGAGTCCTCAAATCTTCTTGCACGTTACAACTACAACTAACACACATACACACGCACACAGAGAGAGAGAGAGAGAGAGAGAGAGAGAGAGAGAGAGAGAGAGACCGATAGACACATGAAAAAGTATACAAAAAAAATATAAAAACATTTTAATAAACAAGGGATAGTGAGATGGCTTATTTGATAAAGGTGACTACTGTCAAGCCTGATGATGTGAGTTCATTGGATTTCCTGCACCCACATGGTGAAAGAAGCTGGCCTCTGGCACAATGTCCTTTAACCTCCTGATGACGGAGGAGTATTTCTCTTTCTCTGTCTCTGTCTGTGTCTCTCTCTGTCTCTCTGTCCTCTCTGCTCTCTTTCTGATACACACCTGTTGCACACACACAAAATCAAATAAACAAATAGATTTTCTTTAGATTTAAAAATAAAAGATCAGAGAGCTAACTCAGAGGGTAAATTTGCCTGTGACCATTCCTGACTTTCCGAGGTCAATCCCGAGGAACCATGTGTAACCAGAGAACATACTCTGGGGTGGTTTTTCTTTGACCTCTGAGAGCAAACACACACACACACACACACACACACACACACACACACACACACATACACAGAGTACACAAGGTAAATATCTGTATTTTTAGAAACATATGAATAAAAGGGAAGAGGGGAGCAGAGGGAAAACAAGCTGAATCGGTCAAACGAGAAACTACAGATTTATCTGCAGAAAACAGAGAGTGAAAATGAGGAGAGGCTGGCCTCTGATGAAGCTGAGGAGATGGAAGCCCTGTCAGAGTCATCATATACCCTGTGCATCAGGGGTCCCCATTTCTGTTCCTGTAGAAACAGGAATATTCCGTACAACTATTTTTTAAATGCGATTTTTTTTTCAGTAGCACTAGATACATTCTTAAAAGGAGGGGAAATACCACCTCATCTCATTTCTAAAATATGCTTTTAAGAATTTTTATTGAATTTTTGTATACTTCATACAGAATATCTCAAGGTATCTTAGTCATCTTTATAGGCCCTTCCCCACTGGCATCGTCCCATAGCACCCTCCCACTGGAATTCATAATTCTGTCATTTGTCTTAAGGCCTATTGTGTTGTTAGTGTCCCCAGATGTCCCTCAGTGCAAGTTCCTCTACTGAGGTTTAGTCAGCCAGTCTGGAGTCTCTTGCTTTAGGAAGATCATCTCTTCCTCACCCAGCAGTAATCAGCTGCCAATATTTCTTCATCTGAGATTGGGTTCAGCTGTCTATTTCCCCAGTTCTCTGCTGGGTTTCTGTCTGTTTCAGTTTGTACCTTTTATTGATGTGCATGTGTGCCTGCATGGGTTAGTATACACCACGTATCTGTAGGTATCAAGGAGAAAAGAACATAGCAGCATTGAAACTGCAGTTGCAGGCAGTGGTGAGCTGCCCCATACGGAGTCTGAGAAACAAACAGGTCCTATGCTTAAGCATCTTCCTTTCATGACCCCTGAGCCATCTCTCCAGCCATGTCATTGTAGTTTTGAAAACTGTATACATTTTTTTAAAATTTGGTCTTTTTGAGACACTGTTTCCCTGTAGCCCCAGCTAGCCTGAAACTCACTATGTAGTGGCCTTGAATTCACTGAGATCTGCCTGACTCTGCCTTCCAAGTGCTGGGGTTAATGTGTGTGCCACCACCCTCAGCAAGAATTGTATACATTTTTTAAGAGGCAAAAGAATTCCCTTGTTTATTTCTTTAGAAGGACCCGTAATGATGTACTATTGAATAACAGCAGGTTGTGTCTCTTTTGGGTGTCCGTTTAACATTAAGTATGTAATGTAATTGACAGTTTGGGGTTTCAGTTGAGCATTTAATCTGTCTTGAGTATTTTACATGGTTTTTATTCCTGTGTTCTTAGCTGGATTGTATCATAGAGAAAAGTACACCTTGTTCATTGCCCTGTCAGAATTGTGTGCCCTCTGGAACATCTCTGCTCATGGTGGTCCAGTTTTCCTAACAAATTTGATATTGTGCTGAGAAAGAACCAAGACTTGAGTATGTAGTGTATCTGACATAAAATTGAGAAACAGTGGGAGTCAAGTAAAGGGTTCTCAGTGTTAGAGGATATGACTGTGTGAGAGTCTCTAGTGGAAAATTTGCTACCAAGTTTGAACCAGGAACACCACTGGAGTAACTGTGGAGAAGGGAACACAGTATATGGCTCTATAGAGTTTGGGTTCATGTGTTAAGAATTGTTTATGAGAGCTGAAGAGATAGGTCAGTGGTTAAAAGCACTAACTCCTGGGGCAGAGGACCCAGATTAAATTCCCAGCACCCTCGACTATCACTTTGGTTCCATTGTATCTGTAGGCCTGTTCTGACCTCTTTGGGGTCCTCCATCCATATACATCCAGGCACAGATACACACACACACACACACACACACACACACACACACATACACGATAAAATAAATATAATTTTAAAGAGAATTTTGTATGTTCTGAAATATTTGTTCAAAAGTAAAATAAAATCAAACCCAAACACCAAAATTAAAAACCTGGGAGATGGGCAAGGTTGTAGTCTCTTGTAATGATAGCACTGTGGAGGGTGAGGCAGGGGGATCACAAGGGTCAGGTCAGCCACAGTTACATAGTGATTTCCAGGTCACCAGTGGTTTATCCTCTATTTTACAACAAAGTAAAACAACCAAATGTTGGACAGGAGAGGACTAGAACATGAGTGCTGGAGACAGGGGCATTCTGGGACAGTTGAGGGCAATGGAAAGCAAGAATGGAAGGGCAAGAGCAGAGGTGGCAGGGATGACGCAGCTGGCCCGGGGAACAATGGCTCCAGAAGAACCCCATCTCCAGTCAGACCACAGAACAGGCATGGGAGCATGGGGCACGTTTGTGATTCCACCCAGAGTGAGGTTGTGAAAACTGGGGAGCAGATTTCTGAGCATCAGTTCATGCCTGTGACATCTCCTGTATGTGAACCTCTTATTCTTAAAGAAAACCTTAAACCTGGGGAGAAAAGCAACTATTTTAGCACCTCAAACAGTGAACGACAAAGGAAGCTCTGCAACACACAATTCTTTATGAGAAGCCATTTCCTTACTGGTATATATTTCAGAGAAGTTCACGTGGCATTACTTCCTATCAGTTCAGTTGTAAACTTGTTGGTTTGTCTCTCTTCTGTCATATTTGTTTTTTCCTTTTTTTTCTTTATAGACAGAGTCTCCTGTAGCTCAGACTGCAGGTGACCTTGAACTCCTGATCCTCCTGCATTCACTTCCCAAGTGCTGGGTACATGTCAGACATATTTTTGAAATAAAGACTTGTGTATGACAAGTTGTTTGGAATTGGGTTTTGTAGTCAATGTTGTCATTGAACTCTAATCCTCTTGCCTCTACCTGCTGAGTGCTGATATTCCTGGTCTGCACCATCAGGCTCAGTGTACGCAGTGGTGGGAACTGAACCCAGGGCTTTATGCATGTGATGTACTTCACCAACTGAACTATCTCCCTGGATCGACTCTTAACCTTCCTTTGAAACAGCAGCTGTCCAGGCTTCCCTGTGCTGTGCTACTTACCCTGTAGCTCAGACTCACCATCCACCTGCCTCACCCTCTGGAGTTCCACTGTATCTAGTCATGAGGCCTAGTTCCTCTTTTTCCATGTTTACTATACCTTAGTGTTTTTTTCTTCAGTCCTTGCTATGAAATGAAATGTTAGTTTATCTTAGAAATGACATTCCATACCGACTTTTAATGCTGTGACTGGGAATAAGATGAAGAAATCAGGAAAGCCGACCACCAGATGATCCAGCTGCCTCTGCTCCCTCACTTATGATGGTGTAGGACATAGAGGATGGTATGAGGTCAGCCCTGCTTACCAAGGCCTAAGGAGAACAGCCTCCTTTGCAGAAAGACCATCTTCAGCCTGAAGTAATTAAACCAAAGAAGTAGGCTAGATCTTTAAAATTTCCTCACACTTTGTGTGTGTGTGTGTGTGTGTGTGTGTGTGTGTGTGCATGTGTGTGTAAGATAGAGAGCAAGAGAGAGTGCTTGAGTGTTCGTGCCATGGTGAACATTTAGGGGTAAAGTACAACAAGCTGGAGTCAGTCCTTTCCTTACAAGGACTGAACTCAGGTCACCAGGCTTTGCAGCAAAAGACTTTATCCTTGAGCTATCACACTGCTCCAAGGGTGGATTTGAATAGGGTTTTCTCAAAGATACCCGAGGATCAATTATACTCTGAAACGTTTTGAATTAAAAATGGTCTGACATTAGTGGTATACATCTTTAATTCCAGCACTCAGGAGACAGGGTCAGGAGGATCTCTGTGAGTTCAAGGCCATCTTGGTCTACATATCGAGTTTCATGCCAGCATTGCTACAGGAAGGACCTGTCTCAAAAAGAGTAAAAAAATATAGTGTGCTAAGTAAAGCTTGATTGTACTGGACCCTGAGCTTCTGTCCTGCCTAGCCGCAACAGGAATGCTGCTGCCATGCCCACTGCTCTGATAGTTCAGTCTGTTGACTTTGTGTGTGTGTGCGTGTGCATGTGTGTGTGTGTGTGTGTGCACATGCATGTGTGCTTAAGTTTAAATTTTTAAACTTGTGTTTATGGGTGTGCGTAGCTCCACCTACCTGCCAGTGCCCTCGGAGGCCAGAAGAAGGCATGAAATTCCCTGGAACTGGAGTTGCAGATGTGTCCTGACAACTTAACTGTGGTATTTTGTAAGAGAAAAAGGTGCTCTTAACCCCTGAGCTGTCCTTCCAGTCCTGAGCTTAGGAATATTTATTCAAACTGTGACCAAATTCTCTGAAAAATTATCAGTAGATTTGCATCTTCTTTGTGTAATCACACAGATACATCACATGGAGAAAAGTCAATAAACTAACTCTAGATTTTGTTTTTGTTTCTGAAAACAAAATTTCTCTGAATTCAACTGATGATTTTTTATGGTCTCAAATGATTATCATTTGATCTTATAACCAGCAAATGTATTATTATTGCCTGTGTTGGTGAAAAAGTATTTCAAGTTAGCATAAGTAATAAGATGCTCTACACTGAGGAGCTCTACCCACTTCCACCAAACAAAAATTCACAAACTTTACTCTTTAAAGGGCTAAGGAGATCACTCAGTCCATAAAGTGTTAGCTATATAAAGTGCAATAATTGGAATTTGGAATCCCACAACCCACATAAAATCCTAGCACATGGGGCACCCTCTTGTATGGCAGCACTGAGGATTAGAAATGGGATCCCCAGGCCACATTTGGCCAGGTAGACTAGCAGGAAGTGGGGAGTTGTGGGTTCATTGAGAGACGCTGCCTCAATAAATGAAGTGGAGAGTGATCTAGGAAGACTCTGGTGGGAACTCTGTGCCTTCACATTTATGTGCAAACATGAAGATGCATACATAGTTTCTCTCTCTCTCTCTGTCTCTCTCTCTCTCACACACACACACACACACAGATACACACACACACCACATGTACGACCCACATGTTGGAAGGGGAGCTCTAAGGTTGTTCTATTGTCTCCTGGCCTGCCTTCAACTGGAAACACAAGTACACAAAAATAAATAAATAACATTTTAAAATTCTTAGAGAAAAATGCTGTTATTCAATGACTCAACCAGCAAAGTTCCCTTATGCCAAGCCTGTCTGAGTGAATTAGATTATTTGGACCAATATGGTATAAAGGCATGCCTCTGGGGGGGTTCCTGCACCTCCTGGTGACAGAAACAAACATACTCATTCTCATAACAATTAAATAGATAAATAGGTAGATGATAGATAGATGATAGATGATAGATAGAAAGAAAGGTAAACAAATGCATAAATAAATTCTTCTAAAACATTCAAAGAAAACAAATCCTGGTATGGGCTCAGATAGGTAAAGGGTTCTGCAGTCAAGCCCAAGGATGTGTGTTGACTCCTCAGGAACCACATGGTGTAAGTAGAGAGCCCACTTTGGTTAGGTTGGCAGTGGCCTCAGATTGTAAACAAACACACACACTTCTAAGACCACACACCACCCCACACACAAAAAGGCACACACAGTGAGATAGGCACACAGAAGTGCACACATAAATAAATTAATTAATTAAATAAATAAATAAAGATTTTTTAAAAAATGATTGAAAAAGGAATAGTGAAGTGGCTCAGCTGTTAAAGGTGTCAGCCACCATTCTTGAAGTTGTTAGCTCAATCCCCTGGACCCACATGGTGAAGATGGCAGAAACTGATGGAGTGTCTTGTAACCTCCTGGTGACTGAAGAAAACACTCACTCTCTCTGTCTCGTCTCCTCTCTCACTCTCCTCTCTCACACTCACATACACTACACATGCCAATAAATAAGTTTTAAAAATCAGTAATTTTTTTTAAAGATTGAAAAACAGACCAGGGAGCTGACTCAGTGAATAGATGTGCCTGCCACCAAGTCTGAGGGTCTGAGCTCAATCTTGTTAAACACTATGGTGTCAAGAGAGAGCACATTCTGGGGAGGTTGTCCTCTGACCTCTGATTGCAAGTAAAACACACACACATACACACACACACACACACATACACACAATCAAAACGTTTTTTCTAAAATATCTTGTCAAAAGCGGTTGATGAGAGTTCTCACTGGGTAAAGGATTCTGCTGTCCATCTGATGATCAGAATTTGCTCCCTAATTAGCACATAGTGGAAGGAAGGCGAAAACTATGTGTACAATCACTCACAGGCACACACATGAAAGAAATAAATGGTCTCCCTTCTTTCCTTTATCCATAACTTCCCTCCCTCCCTTCCTTCCTTCCTTTCTCTATTTTTTAAGCAGGATCTCACTGTGTATCGCTGGCTGCCCTGGAACTAACTATGTAAACTAAACTGACCTTGAAATAACAGAGATAATCATGCTGCTGCTTGCTGCTTCCCCTGTGGTGGGATCAAAGACTCGTGCCACCAAGCCAAGTCGATTTTGAATTTTCTTTGTGTGTTTCTTTGTGTGTGTGAATGTATGCTCTTGGTGTGCAGATTCCTGCAGAAGCCAGAAGCATCGTTTCTCTAGCAGATGGATTTATAAGTGGTTGTGAGCTACAGACCTGGGTGCTGAGAACCAAACTCCTGGCCTCCGCAAGAGCAGTATGCTCTCTTAACCAAGGAACTCTCTCTGTGGACACTAACTCTTTTTTCAAGAAAAAAAACAATGGACAGTGAGGTGGATCAGGAGGTAAATGTACCTGCCCCCAAGAGTGACGATCTTAACTGGATCTCCAGGACCCACGTGGTGGAAGGAGGCCACTTTGACAGGATGTGATGTAAATTCGTAACCTGGGGAACCCCTCTTCCCCATTAAATGAATAAGTAAATAAAAAATGCACATGCAAAAATCTAAAAGCCTGGTGAGATGTGTCAGTGGGTATAGATACCTACTGCTAAGCCTGAAGATCTGACTTCTGCTTCTGTGAACCATTTAGTAGAAGGAGCCCCAAGTCTTTCTGGGTGTCCTCAGATTTTTCTGGACAAACACACAGGAAAAAATAATAAATATTTTCTATAAGATTATTTTTACTAATTAAAAAAAAATTATGTGTAGGAGATTTTGAATGCATATATGTAAATGCACCAGCACGTGCAATGCCCAAAGAGGCCAGAAGAGGGCCAAAAGAGGACCGTAGAGACAACCCCTCCAAATAGAAAACACAATGCAAAGCAAACAAACAAGAGCCAGATATTTTTAAAAGGACAGTGGAAGGTCTCAACTGGGTCTCAATAGGTATCTATCAACAAGCCTGATGATCAGAGTTCCTTCTTCATAAATCATGTACCAGAAAAAGAGTGCCAATTCTGATGAGGTGGATTGTAAACTCCTTCCACAGAAGAAACCCACAGAGCACAAACTTACAGTAAATATTTTACAAAAATAAAAAAAGAGATGTGTAATGATAAGAGGGTGAAGACGCCTGCCGTGGTCTATCAATTGGAGTTCCATCCCCAGGATGCACTTGGTGAAAGGAGCCAAGTATTTCAAGATGTCCTCTTCTAACCTCCTCCCTGTTGTCCACAGGGACACACTCACATACCCATGCACTCAGGAGCACAAAACCAATTAAAAGCAGTTTGTAAAACCTAGAAACTAAAGGGGTAGTGAAGTGGCTCTGTGAGTAAAGGTGCTTGCCACCAAGCCTGATGATGCGAGTTCTATCCCTGGGACCCACATGGCCAAAGGGGCCCAATTTGGTCGGGTGTTCTCTAACATCTTCCCTCCCTAATTGCAGCTGTGCACAAATACACACACACACACACACACACATTCAATTAAGGTTTTTTTTAATAGTAAATAAAAAGAATATGCAAGCATCTCCATGGGTAAGGCATGGTTTTCAAATCTGAATTTCTGAGTTTGATCCACAGGATCCACAAGGTAGAAGGAGAGAGCAAATTCTAGCAGGCTTTCCTCTTTCCTCTGATGTCTTGCTCCCACAAACGCAAACCATTCAAAATAAGTAAATGTTAATTCTACAAAGGGCAAGAGATGTTTCAGTGGGTATTGGCGCCTGCCACCAAATCTGAAGATCAGAGTTCAATCCCTGGGACCCACATGGTTAAACGTTCCACTCTGGCAGGGTGTCATTTCATCTTCTTGATCAACAGAACACAGACAACAGAAACAGAAACAGACACACACACACACAGACACACACACACACACACACACACACACAAGAAATAAATGAATACATTTCTTAAAGATGAAAAAAAAAATCCGTGTGAAATGCCTCAGCAGGTATAGGTGCCTGTCTAGAAGCCTGAAGATGTGAGTTCTCTCTCTATGGTCTCCTGCTGGAAGTAGAACCTCACCTCTGGTGAGGTGTCCTATAACCTCCTCCTGAGGACAAACACAAAATAAGGAATATTTCGGAAAAATGCTTTTTAAAGCTATGTGGAATGCATTGAGATGAAACAGAGGGTAAAGGGGCCTTCACAAAGTCTTACAATCTGCCTTCAAGTCCTAGGAGCCAAATGGTGGAAGGAGCCTGCTGTGGCTGTATGTCCTCTAAACTCCTGGTGATAGAAAGCTCTCTCTCTCTCTCTCCCCATCCCTCCCTCCCTCACTCCCCTTCCCCCTCCCTTTTCCCTCTTTTCCTCTCCCTGACTCTCTGTCTCCCATTCTTTCAATTTCTCACTCTTTCACACACCCTCTCTCTGAAAATTACATTAAATAAATAAATATTTTGGGTTTTCTTTTACTTTTTTTTGAGACAGGGTCTCACTATGTAGTGCTATCTGGCCTGGAAATTGCTAAGTAGACCAGGCTAGCCTGGTACTCACTGAGATCCATCTGCCTCTGCCTCCAAGTGTTGGCATTAAAGGTGTCTGCCAGCATAAACTAATGTTTTTTTTTAAAGGGCCCGAGGAATGGATCAGATGGGGTAAAGGTGCCTCAAAGGGAATCAAGCAGTATAAAGAGAGAGATTGGGCTACATAGAGTTAACTGGATAAGCTGCTTTGGAAGGTCACAAGCAAGTTGGAGGAATGTCACAAAGTTCCTTGCACACATGGAATTGTGTGCAGATGCCAGCCAGCACACTGATCAACACCACAACCTTCATCTTAGTCTTGTTATTCCAAAGCCCAGAATGTCCTTGAAGATAGTCAGTAGCCATAGCAGGACATTGTACTTAATAATAGCTTGGAAAATGTAGCTGAGAAAAACTTTTGTGTCCCATAAGTAATCACATACTGTGCTTCTGCTTCTCACTCTGTAGTAATTGTTTTGCAAAGCCAATAAAAGGAGAAGTAAAAAGACACTTGGGGCTCTTTCTCTGAAGTTGCTGAGCCCTCTGCTTTCTTGTTAATTTCGGGTCAGAACAACAAGACAGCTGGGGCTACGGGGAGGTGCCGTCTCTCAAAAGGACCAAAAAATAAAATAAAATAAAATAAAATAAAATAAAATAAACACTAAGTTAGAACTCTCAAATTCTCAAGAGTCGTGAACCAAATGTTTATTGGCACATCTTAACTTTTTTTGTCCTGAAGCGATGAGTCCTCTACCTACTTTGTGTCCTTTAGACACTTCTCATGCCTTGAAGCCTAAAGCAACTGTGTTTCTCATCTAGGGGAGCAAGTCAAAGCACGAGTAGAAGTGACATGGAGTGATATCCCAGGGATCCGCATGGTAGAAGGAGAAAACAAACTGTGGCGGGGCGTTCACTAACCCTCACACCAGCTCAAACACACAGGTGTGCGCATGAAAAGCAAATAAATGTTTTGTTTTGAAGATAGAAAAAGTTGAAAAGGAGGGGTGTCTGGCAAGATATCTCAGTGGGCTCAGTGGGTAAAGGTAACTGCTGTCAAGTCTAAAGACCTTAATTAGATCCTGGATCCAAATGGTGGAAGCAAAGAACCCACTCTATCTCTTCTACACACACAATAAAGAAAGGAAAAATTATTTTTTTAAAAAAGTTGTTTAAATGAAGGCAGACGAGGGATGAAGAGATTTCTCAAAGGTTCAAAGATCACACTGCTCTTGTAGAGGCTCCAAGTTCTATTCTCAGCACCCATATCAAGCAGCTCCACCTGCCTATAATTCCAGCTCCAGGGGGTTCTGACACCTCAGGCCTCCATGGGCACTGACTCTCATGTGTAATATCCACACACATACATAATTAAAATAAAATCTTACAGAGGAATTCATTTTTTGATATCTATTTCTAGTTATATAGCACCAAGATCATAAAACATATGATCTAAATTATTTAGGTCATATTAATATTTTATTTATTATTGCTATTTTTTAACAGATCATAGGGTAGGGCTTTATTTACAGAAGAGTGGGTGCCCCACATTTACGGCTGCACTGTAATAAGTGTGTATTTAAGTCCACACTCAAGTAGAGATCCTGTGACCTCCCAACAGCCACACAAAATGGTGAGAGAGGTGCCTCTTGGTGTTCTCAGCTTATATATACTTTGCCCCTCCCCCCACATTCAGCTAAGGTCCACT
The DNA here is from genome assembly GCF_000622305.1 of Nannospalax galili. Taxonomy (NCBI): domain Eukaryota; kingdom Metazoa; phylum Chordata; class Mammalia; order Rodentia; family Spalacidae; genus Nannospalax; species Nannospalax galili. The sequence continues at coordinate 104,126 of NW_008331666.1, forward strand.
GTTTGTGTGGGAGGGGTAACAGACTCCCCCTCAACTCCTTGATGAGCGTGAGGAAGGTGGTATGAACTATAGCTTGCTGGCATAGTGGTTGGAGGACACTTCCAGTTAACACTCCACCCCTTTGTCCAGCTCTTACGTTCTTTCCAGTAACCTCTTCCACAAAAGTCCTTGAGCTTTGCAGGGGGTAGTATGTGTTGAGTGATCTTCCTCCCATTGGGACAAGGCACTGAACTTTTGGGTCGCTACATCTTCAGTTTTCCATGGGCTGTTGGCCAGTTTCAGTGGGATTCCATCTACTATAAAAACACATACAGCATGAAGCAAGAACATCTAAACTGTGACTGTTATAATAACTTAACCTATGGGTGTCAGCACAAATGCTTGGTCAGTACTTTAGCAGGTGCATCATTTCCATCTAACAAAGCAATTGCAGTGACTTCTCACTGGGGCCTATATTCTCCCCTGCCCAGGGGATTGATCTGGTCTACAGTACCAGATATGTCACTCACCCCTAGGAGCAGGCATTATATGCAATCAAAAATTTGCTGGTTGTGCCTACACTAGACATTCCGCTATTGTGCCAGCAGGAACATCTTGTTTGATATGATGGTATTGAAACATGTGGGGTCCATCATTGAGGAGAATTATAGCAGATTATTCTCCCAAGTCATCCTTACAGAGGAATTCTTAAATACATGGGCAACTAAGATGTCTCCAAAGGTAAAATCACCTGCTGCCAAGTCTGAAGATCTGCTTTACACACAGACATACAGACCCATGTACTAAGTAAATGAACGTGTCTTTTAATGTATAAATAAAAGGGAAGAGAGACGCAGAAGGAGACTACTGGAGACTTAGCTGCAGAAAATATAGAGATTGAAAAGAAGGAGAGCCTGGCCTCTGATGAAGGAGAGGAGAAGGAAACCCTGTCAGATTTGTCATCAACATGTCCATCAGTGATCCCCATCTCTCTTTCTGTACAGCCTAGAGGAATGTTTTATGAATATTTTTATTTATTTATTTTATTTTGAATTTTAAATGTATTTTTAATTATGTGTATAAGCATTTGCCTGCACGTAGATTAAGTGCACTATCCACATTCAATGCCCACAGAAGCAAGAAGTGGGCACTGCATCCCTTGGAACTGGAGTCATGGAAGGTTATTAGCCACCATCTGGGTGCTGGTAACCAAACCTGGGTCCTTCACAGGAGCAGACATTATCATAACTGCTGAGCCATATCTCCAGTCCCCATCAAGTATTTTTAAATGGGAGAATTTTAGTAGCTCTAGAAATATTTTTTAAATAGTGAGGGCCACCTCATCACATTTTTAAAAATGTGTTAATGTATATGTGTACCTGCATGAGTTTGTGTGAACCACACGTGTACACGTGCCCAACGAGGCCAGCGGTTATTGGATCTCCAGGAACCTGAGTCATATAGGTAGTGCCAGGACAACTGGGGTAGAAAAATAAAAGAAACAACCAAATTAAAAGATCCCACAAAACAACGACAAAAATAAAACCCAAAAAAGATTAAAAAACAATAGGGGCTGTTGAGATGTCTCAGTAGGAAAACATGCCTATTGCCAAGACTAAGGATCTGAGCTCCATTCCAGACCATGACAGGAGAAAATATGCTCTGTATAGTGTCCCCAGAACTTTTAACCTGCTTGCCCACTCACATAAGCTCAAGGACATACATACATACATACATACACACACACACACACACACACACACACACACACACACACAAAGACAAAAATGGGCTTCTTAAAGATTTTAAAATGCCCAATCAGATGATGGCTTAGTGGGTAAAGAAGTCCAACTTCATGATAAATCTTCAAACCATGAAGTGGAAGGAGAGAACCTACTCTACAGGGTAGTCCTCTGGCCCTGGAGCTCAAAACACACACACACACACACACACACACACACACACACACACACCATACACACACACACATTGTTTAAGAATAGAAAAAAATGTGAAAAGATGGTTCAGCAAATAGTGGTGACTGCTGCCAAATCTGAGGAACTGAGTTCTATTCCTGAGAATCTTGTTCTGCAAAGACAAAGCCATTCTGTCCAGGTTTTCCTCAGACCTCTGATTGCAAAGGAACACACCGAGGCAAACACATACATAGACACACACAGTGTTTTTAAATTTTTTATGTATTTGTTTATTAATTTATTTAGCTCACTTTACGTGCTTGAGTGTTTTCCCTGCAGGTATGTGACTGCAGCCATTTCCTGCAATGCCCATGAAGGCCAGAAGAGGTCATCAGATACCCTGGAACCAGACTTACAGACAGTTGTGAGCACCCATGTGGGTGCTGGGAACTGAATTGGGGTTCTTGGCAAAAGTAGCCAGTGCTCCTGGAGTTATAGACAGTTGTGAGCCACCATGTGGATTCTTGGAATAAAACCTGGGTCCTCTGTAAGAGGAAGCAGTGCTCTTAACCACTGAGCCAACTCTAACCCCTAAAAGATTTTTCTAAAGGGCAATGAGACAAATCGGTGAGTGCAAGTGTGTACTGCCAGCTCTGAAGATCTGTATGTGATCTCTAGGACTCTCATGATAGAAGAAGAGAAAGATCTCACTCTGGCAGGTGTCCTCTAACCTCCTTACCAGTGACAACTAGGACACACACACACACACACACACACACACACACACACACACACGGAGAAGCACATGTACAGACAGACAGCAGAATAAATAAATAAGGGTGTCTTTAAAAAAATGATTGAAAAGATCCAAGGAATAGTGTAATGGCCCAGCCCTTGAAGGTGAGTACTGCAAAGTCTGATGATGTGAGTTCAATCCCCTGGACCCACATATAGGAAGGAACTGACTATGGCAGGATTTCCTCTAACCTCCTGGTGATTGAAATGATAATCTCTGTCTCTCTCTCTGTCTCAGTCTTTCTCTCTCATACACACACACACACACACACACACACACACACACACAATCAATGTTTTTAAAGAAATATTTTAGAGAGGGCTGCAAAGATAGCTCAGCTTGTAAGGCATCAGACACAAAGGCTTACAATAAAAAGTTTTTTAAATAGTGTTTTAAAAGGACGCAGCAAAGGAATTAATTAAATATTTTTTAAATAAAAACAAAACAGCAATCTGTCAGGGCGTCATCTACCAGACACACACACACACACACACACACACACACACACACACACACACA
>NW_008331666.1:107353-125022 GCF_000622305.1 Nannospalax galili
CGAGAGAGAGAGAGAGAGAGAGAGAGAGAGAGAGAGCTAGAGAGAAAGAGACACACACACATCGACACGCACACCAACATTAAATAAATGAATATATTTTAATGCATACGTAAGAGGGAAGAGGGGAGCAGAGGGAAAACAGGCCAAATCAGCCAAGCAAGAAATTAAGAATATTTTGCTGCAGAAAACAGAGACTGAAAATGAGGAGAGTCTGGCCTCTGATGAAGCAGAGGAGAAGGGAGCCCTGTGAGATGGATCACACACTTTGGCCAGCAGTCGTCCCCATCTCTCCTCCTGTACAGTCCAGAGGAATATTTTCACCAACTGATTTTTTTGGTCTTTTTGAGACAGGGTCTCCCTGTAGCCCCAGCTGTCCTGGAACTCACTATGTAGATCAGGCTGGCCTTGAACTCACAGAAATCTGCCTGCCTGTGCTTCCCAAGTGCTGAGATTAAAGGCATGTGCCACCATGCCCGACATTTCATCAACTGTTTTTAAATGCCAGTATTTTCATAGTTCTGTATGCATTCCTTTATATATAATTTTTATTGAACATTTTGAGTTTCAAACAATATATTTTGATCACATTTAGACCCCCTCCCCTATCTGTGCCCCTCTTAGACACCCCTGCCGGTTTTCATGCACTCTGTCATATATATTAAGACCTATCCAGTCCAGTTTGTTTAGTCATTTGAACTTTCAGCAATGGTGACAGCATGCACAAGACCCAGGCAAGCTCAAACCGGACAAAATTCCAGCCCAGCAGTGGACAAGTGGAGAAGAAGCCCCAACCTTCGCTGAGGAACTGTTGGCAACCAATAGCTAATGTGAGAGGGAGAGTTGGTTTTCTTTAAGTGTGTGACACTAGATAGGTTAACCAGGCTCCAGTGGATGAATGCACACTGAACAGCAGCTGAAAACATTCTTAAAAGGAGAACGGAATGCCACCTCATCTCATTGTAAAAAACATTTATTTTTATTTCTTTATTTATGTGTATGTGTGCCTATATGATATTAAGTGCACCACATAGTTGCAGGGGATGAAAAAGGACAGAGGGTGTCAGATCCCCTGGAGCTTCAGTTGTAGACAGTTGTGCAGTTGTGAGCTGTTTGATATGGATTCTGGGAAATGAACCCAGGTCCTCTGTAAGAGCAGTGCCATTTCTTATCTTATGAGCCATCTATTGGACCTTACCTTACTGACTTTTTAAACTATAAACATTTTTTAGAGGAGCAAAATCATTTGCTGATAGTTCCCTTTTTTAGAAGAGCCAGTAATAACAAGATTATTGAATGACATGAGCCTGTGTCTGCCTTAGGTGTCAGCTTAATATATATATATTTCTTTAGCCTTTAATATTTCTTGAGTATTTCAAATGACTTCTAGTCCAGTGTTCTTACTGAAACTATTACCTATAGAAAATCATCCCTTGAACATTACCCTGTCAAAACTGAGTGCCTGCTGGAACATCTCTGCTCATGGTGGTCCACTTTTCCTAACAAATTTGATATTGCGCTGAGAAAGATCCAAGGCTTGAGTATGTTCTGTATGTGACATAAAATGATGAATCAGTGGGAGTCAAGTAAAGGGTTCTCAGTGTTAGAGGATATGACTGTGTGGGATTCTCTAGTGGAAAATTTGCTGCCAAGTTTGAAGCAGGAACATCACTGGATTAACTGTGGAGAAAGAAACACAGCATACGGCTCCTTAGAATTTTGGTTCGTATGTTAAAAATTGAGTTCAAGGTCTGGAGAGCTGGTTCAGTGATTAACAGCACTAGCTGCTCATGCAGAGGCTCCAGGATCAGTTTCCGGCACACATATATGTACACACAACTGCCTGTCACTACAGGTGTGAGCTTCCTGATATGGATTCTGGGAAATGAACCCAGGTCTCCTGCAGGAGGAGCACCCACATGGTTTCTAAGAATGTCTGTACCTCCAGTTCCAGGCAATATGATGCCTTCTTCTGACCTCCATGGGCATTGCATGACACAGGTGCACTTACATACAGACATAATACACATACACAATTAAAAAAAAACCCAAGGGACAGTGAGAGACTCAGCTAAGGAAGATGACTGCTGCATAACCTGATGATGTGAGTTCGATCCCCTGCACCCCATGGTGGAAGGAGCTGATTCTGGAAGGGTGTCTTCTAGCCTCCTGGTGACTGAAGACACATACACATACACACTCTGTCTCTGTCTCTGTTTCTGTATCTCTCTGTCTCTCTCTCTCTCACACACATACAGTCAAACAATATTATTAGAAAAAAATATAAAAATGCACTGTGGAGGTATCTCAGCCTGTAAGGTGGTGCAGGCATAAAACCTTGCTATCAGATTTGAAAAAAATATTTTATTTGTTATTTTTATTTTATGTGTATGAATGTATTATCTGCATGTGTGTAAGCGGTCTCCTGTTATGCAATGCCTGAGAAGGTCGGAAGATGTTATCAAATTACCCTGGAACTGAGTTAGGGGTAGTTGTTAGCAAACTGGTAGGTGCTGGGAATGGAACCCAGGTCCTCTGCAAGAACAGCCAGTGATCTTAACTACTGAGCCGTCTCTCCAGTTCCATAATCAGATTTCTTTTAAAAAGACTTTTTAAAATGGCTAGCAAGGAATTAACAAAATACCTTTTTACCTTTTATGAGAAAAAACAGCAACATAAAAGAACCTTCCCCACCCACCAAAAAAAAAAAAAAAAAAAAAAAAAAAAAAAAACCCCCCCCCCCCCCCAAAAAAAAAAAAAAAAAAAAAAAAAGTAAAAACCTGCAGCCTGGAGGGATGATGTAATCTGAGCTCCTGCACACACAGGCATAGGAACACACACACTTAAACAACACATTAAGTTGAAATATGCTTTTCAAAAAGGATTATGAGATGTTTCAGTCAGATCCCTGAGACACCCATGGGGGAAGGAAAGAGCTGGCTCGAGAGATTTTCCTGTGACCTCCACATGATATCCTTGGTATGAATACACACACACACACACACACACACACACACACACACACACAAACAGATACACACAGACTCGCAAAGAGAACATACAGACACAGATACGTACTAAGTAAGTAAATGTATTTTTAGAAATGTGTAAATAAGAGGACAGCATAATGAAAAAACAGGCTGAACCAGGCAACCAAGAAACCAAAGGAGATTTACCTGCAGAAAACAGAGAGAGTGAAAACCAGGAGAGTCTGGCCTCTGATGAAGCAGAGAAGGAAACACCCTCAGATTTGTCATCACCATGCCCATCAGTGGTCCCCACCCCTCTTCCTGTAGAGAATGCACAAACATGACTGGAATAACTGTGTGGAAGGAAAGAGAGCATATGATTCTTTAGATTTTTGGTAGGGTATGTGACATAAAATTGTGAGTGAGTGGGAGTCAAGTAAAGGGTTTTCAGTGCTACAGGATATTGCTGTGTGAGATCCTCTAGTGGAAATTTTCCAGCCAAGTTTGAAGCGGGAACATCACTGGAATAACTGTGGAGAAAGAAACACAGTGTATGGCTCTTTAGAGTTTTGGTTCACATGTTAAGAATTGTGCATGAGGGCTGGAGATATGGTTCAGTAGTTAAGAGTAGTAACTGCTCTTGCAGAGAACCCAGATTCAGTTTCCAAATCCCACATGGAGGCTCACAACTACCTATAACTCCAGTTATACTGGATCTGAAGCCCTTATCTGACCGTGTGTGCTCCTACACTCACATATGCCTACACACACACACACACACACACACACACACACACACAATATCAAATAAGATTTTAAAGGAATTGTATAATCATTGAAATAAGTTAAAAAATAATAATACAAACCCTAAACAAACATCAAACAAAACGAGAAAAATGGGAGAGGGACAAGGTTGCAGTCACAAGGTTGCATAGTGAGTGATTTCCAGGCCACCTTCTGCCCGGATTCTGTATATATAATACAGAATAATACAAAAGAAAAAGGTGGGCAGGAAAGGACTAGAGAATGAATGCTGGGGACAGGGGACATTCCAGGACAGTCAATGAGAACAGAAAGCAAGGGTTTGGTTCTAGAGCAGAGGAGACGGGGATGACAGAGGTGGCCCAGGGGACAACGGCTTCAGAAGAACCCCATCACCAATTAGACTGCAGGGCAAGGATGGGAGCATGGACACTTTCGAGGTTCCACCCACAGCGTGGCTCTGGGAAGTAGGGGAAATTTTCTGAGAATTAATTCATGCCCTGTGACATCTCTTTTACCATGACCCTCCTATTCTTAAAGCAAACATTCAAATCTGAGGAAAAAGAGACTGCATTAATAGTCTTGAACACTGAGCATCAATAAAGAAGCTCTAAAATACACAATTCTTTACACGTATGAGAAGACATTTCCTTACTGGTAAATATCTAACGGAAGTTAGCGTGGCATCCCCTCCCTTCAGTTACATTGTGCAATACACTCATTGCTTCTCCTCTCACTCTCCTGTCAGGTTTGTTTTTTCCTTCTTTTTTCATTTTGGAAAGGGAGTCCCCTGTTGCTCAAGGTGAGGATAACTTGGACTCCTGATCCTCCTAGCTCTACATGTTAGTATGATATTCATGTATCACCATGTCATACTGCTTTTTTTGTGAGAAAGGGCCTCATTTCCCATCCTGCTTGAAATTGACTTTTGTAGTGAGGATGACATGGAACTTCTGATCGTCCTGCCTCCACCTCCTGAGTGCTTGAGATTCCTGGTGTGCTCCACCATGCTCAGTTAATACAGTGCTGGGGATTGAAGCCAGGGTTTCATGAACACGGGGAACCTTACCAACTGAGCTATATTCCTGACCCCACCCTTTAACCCCCTTTGAGACAGGGTCCTTTATGAGTCCCAGACTGTGGACTCCAGACTGACTTCAAACTCAATTTTCTCCTGCCTCAGCCTCCTGAGCGCCAGGATATCCGGTCACCATGCCTGGTTCCTCTCTTTCTGAGTTTAGTATCTCTTTATGGTGTTTTCCTCCCTGCTCTTAGACTCAACTTTATCTGGCAAATTGTATCCAGTTGCTGATGTTAATGGTAGGCATGTGAATAGGCTAAAGAAATTAAGAGAGCCAACCACTAGGTGGTTCAGCTGCCTGTGACCCCTCATTTGGGATCATGGAGGGTGTTGACCATGGTGCAATGTACACCCTGCTTAAAGAGATACTAAGTGGTACAGCCTCCTTTGTGATAAGTCCATCTTCAAGCTGACGTAACTAACAAGAGCCACAGGCTGAATATTAAAAAGTTTCTTAGAATTTTTCTTTCTCTCTCTCTCTCTCTCTGTGTGTGTGTGTGTGTGTGTGTGTGTGTGTGTAGAATCATGTGCCATGGTGAACATGTGGAGATCAGGATAACTTGCAGGAGTTGGTCCTCTCCATCCACTATGTAGTTCCAGGGATCAAACACCAGTGCTCAGGTTTGGCAGCTCTGACGTTTACTAGTCAGTCATCTCACTGGCCCCAGGCTGGATCTTAAACAGGTTTGTCTCATGGTTGCCCTAGAGCATTCATCCTTTGAAACTTGTGATTTAAAAATGGCCTGGCAGTTGGAGCTATGAAGCTGTAACTGACCTGGAAGCCTTCTCCCTGAAGACTAGCTCTTATAGTTCTAGAGGACACTATGTAAACTGCTAAGGGAGAAAATCAATCAAAGGTCCAACTCAACTCTGAAAACTAATAACCACATCAATTGGCACAGCAAACTACCTCTGTGGGTGCAGTAGTAGCATTGTTATCTAGCAGGGTAATCAACACTTATATAGTTGGACTTAAAGTCCTCTAAATGGGAAAGAACTCATGGGTGGCACTGTAAATATAACCAAATACACAGAGCTGAAGAAGTCATAGATCCGAAACAAAACCTTATCTCTACATAATTTTAGACAAATGAAATTTCTTATTATGTACTAAAAACAGATTCTTATATTTATAGACATGTATGCAATACAACACTAATCAAGCAACCTTCTTTTTGCAGTAGATGGGGGCTATTACAGAGTTCCAGAACTGATCACACACAGAGAATATACGTCTGAGAGATGCCCAGCCATAAGTGACACATCTACAGTGGAACCACTAGATGTAAGGCTCATGAAACTTAGGAGAACACTGGGTATAGAGAATGCTAATACATCCCTCAACTCTCACCAGTGAAGCTTCCTGCAAAGAGTAGGCCACAACTGGCTAACTTTTAGATAATAAGACACTACAGAGTGTGTGTTCATGGATAGAATGCCTATATTAAAACTCTCCCACCCACGGCTCAGGGACCATTTAGGAAGAGGTGAACAGAAAATTGTAAGAGCCAGGGTTGGTGCATGAACATAAGGAAACTGAGACTTTCAGACCCATGGAAACTTGCTCATATGAGCTTGCAACAATAGTGACAGCTTGCCCAAGACATATGCTGACTCAGACAAAAACCCATCATAGAATGAGGGAAATGGGCAGCAAAGCCCATCCGTAGCCTAGGAACTATTGGCAACTGATTACTGCTGGGTGAAGGACAGTAGATATTCTTTAAGATCTCAGAACAGGCTGCGTAGACACCAGTGGATGAACTTGCACTGAAGGACATCTGGATACAAAGGCTTGACTGAATAGGAAGACTTAACATATACTACAGAATGCATGAAATCCTGTGGGGAGGTAAGGGAGGCATGGATGGGATCAGGGTTCTAAATTTGAATGGGAACTATTATATGAAATGTACAAAAACTCAGTAAAAATATTTTTAAGTATTAAAATTTAAAAAATGGACTGATAAGTAAATCTTGGTTGTGTGGGACCCAGGGTTTCTGACCTGCCTAGCTGCAATACAAGTGCTGCTGAACCCTGCACACTGTTCTGATATTTCAGCCTGTAGTGCTTAGGAATATATATTGAGCATAACACAATCAATCTCTCACATACATACAGACATGCATGCAAATAAGTAAATAAATAAATAATGGTTTTTGATGATTAAAACTATCCAGGAAAATGACAGAGCGCGTAAATGTGTGTGCAACCAAACCTGATGGTCTGAGCTCAATCCCGGAGAAACATGAGGTTTACAGAGAGCGCACACCCTGGTGGTGTTTTCCTCTGATCTCTGACTGCAATCAAAAACACATATACACAATAAATACCCTAATTTTTTTCTAAAAGATTTTTTTGAAGGAGGTGGGGTTGAGTGGTCTCAGTGTGTAAACAGAGACTCCAGCAAAGTCTGAAAATCAATGTTTGCCTCCTGATTCCCTTGTGTGAAAGGGAAGCATAAAGTCTTTTGGCACCATTGCATGCATACACACAGGGAAAATAAATAAATGGCCTTTCCTTCCTTTGCTCTCCCATCTGTCGTCTGTCTGTCTGTCTGTCTTTATTCTTTCTCTTTCTTTGAGACAGGATATGTATGTAGCCCTGGGTGGCCTGAAACTCACTATATGTGGAACAGCCTGGCCTGGAACTCACAGAGATCTGCTTGCCTCTACCTCCTGAGTGATAGGAGCAAAGTCCTTTGCTACCACACCCAGTTGGTGTGTGTGTGTGTGTGTGTGTGTGTGTGTGTTGTCTGTGTGCATGTCGTGTCTGACTTAGTGTATGCTGCCTGTAAACAAATTTCTGCAGAGAACAAGAGAATCAGGTCTGCTGACCATCGAAATTCTTTTAAGATTAAAACGTTGACAAGATGATTCCACAGGCAAAGTGCCTACTGCAGTGAAGCCTGAAGATGTGAGTTCCTGTATCTTGAGTCATGTGGTAGAAGGAGAGCACCCACCCTGGAAAGCTGTCCTTTACCCTCTTCCTGATCACAAACACAAAAGAAGGAAATATTTTATTTTAGAAAGAATATGTTTTTTATGAAGGAGGGGAGCTTGGAGATGACCAGAGAGAAAAGGGGCCTGTAGCAAAATTTGACACTATGAGTTCGATCCCTGGGAACCACAGGATGGAAAGAACATTCTATGGCTGCGTGTTCTCAGATCTCCTAGTGGCAGAAAACTCTCTCTCTCTCTCTCTCTCTCTCTCTCTCTCTCTCTTTCTCTCTGTCTCACTCTCTTACACTCTCAAAATTAAATTAATAATATAAATAAATATTTTGTTTTTCCTTTTCTTTGAAAAAGGATCTCACTATGTAGCCCTGTCTGGCCTATAACTTGATATATAGATCAGGCTAGCCTGCAATTCACAGAGATCTGACTGCCCCTGCTTTCAAGTGCTGAGATTAAAAGCATCTGCCAATATGAAATAATGATTTTTTAAAAGGATGGTTTTAAAGGTCCTGTGAAGCGGATCCGGCAGCAAAGGCACCTGCTGCCAAGTCTAATGATCTGAGTTCCATCCTGGGGATCTACATGGTGGAAGGAAACAGCCAAGTCTGGTGAAGTGTTTTCTGAATTCCCATCAGATCAAACACACAGGTGGTCACATGCAAAAGAAGAGTTTCATTTACACAATTGAAAAAAAAGTTTAAAGAAGGGGGTCTCTGAAGATTTATCATTTCCTACTGCCTTATTTGGGCCCCTTTCCAATTTACAGAAGTAGATTTAATGACAACTTTGCCTATGTGCCCTTGAGCCCATCCTTCAGCTCTCATTGGGCTCCGCTGACCTTTCTCCTGGGCTTTTGGGCAACACAAGAGGGAAGAGAGAGGCTGCCCACCCCTACTGGGTTTGGGCCCTCTTGTGTGTTGCCTGTGCCCTGAATAAGCTCTGTGGAATATCTCTTGGTAGTTTATATGAAGCCTACTAAAAACTGCCTTTTTTTGTTTTAGTAGAAGCTCTCACTTTGTAGCCCAGGCTAGCCCGAAAGGCATTATGTAACCCAATTGGACTTGAACTTAAAATTATCCTGTCCAAAACTTCTGTGTGTGGTGGAGGCGGGGGTCAATGTAGCCTGGGGTGAGGAGGTTAGGTGACACCCTGCCATGGGTTCTTTCCCTTTCTACCACGCAGGTCCTAGGTATTGAACCAGACCGTCACATTTGCCAGCAGGCAGCTTTTCCCTGCTGATCCATCTCACCAGCCCTTTTGAAAAAACTGTTGTTTAAAAAAATCAGTTATTCATTTTCCTCCTGTGTTTGAGTGGGCAAGGAGCTGAGAAGACAAACCAGAAGAGTTTGCTGTCTCTCCACCACGTGGTTCCTGAGACCAAACTTGCATCTTTGGCTTGGCTGGAGGTGCCCTTACCAGGGTAGACTTCTCACCTTCCTTCCCTTAAAAAAAATCTTTCTTTGGGTCTGTTCCTGCTCCGTTGTTTCAAGTCCTGCATCTGAAGCATGTCCTGTCTTAAGGAGTAAGGTTTCATCTACTAGTTCTGGGAGATAACCAAGAGGTTTGGCAATAGCCTCTGTTATTTTGAGAGTCTCCTAGACCACACTCACCAAACCACTCAAAGGGAGGTCTAGTCTGTCTGGCACTGTGTTCCTTGCTAAGCAGCTCCCGGGTATACATATGCACTAAAGTTCCGATACTGTATGGGCATTTCTCATGGGATTTCTCTTGGGGAGGCTTTCTACCAGATGTTTAGCTATCAAAATTCTAGATGATAATATGCAAACAGTCAAGGGAGAAAAACAATCAATGGTCCAACCCAGCCCTATATTGAACCTGACCCACCAATGGCTCAGGGACCATTGCAGAAGAGGGGTGGAAAGTTTCTAAGAGCCAGGGCTGGTTCATGAACATAGGGAAGCAGAGTCTTTCAGACCACTGGAAGCTTGCACATATGAACTTGTGGCAATGGTAGCATTAAACAGAAGGCCCATGCCAACGCAATTAAACAAGGGCCCAGAAAGCAGAAGAGAAATGGGTGATGAGCCAAGCCTAGACTGAGAACTATTGGAGACTGATTGATGCTGGATGAGAGAGAGTATGCCTTACATACAATCTCTAGATGAGCTGACTAGACTCCAGTGGATGAATTTACACTGAAGGACATCTGGGTACAAATGCTTGACTGGATGGGACTTAACATGTATGGCAGAATACATGCAGTCCAGTGGGGGAATGGGGGCATGGATGAGGGACTAAATTTGATTAAGAACTGTTGTATAAAATTATACAACATTATACAATATTGTACAAAACCTCAATTAAAAAAAATAAATAAAACAAAAACCCCCCAAAACCTTTCTTTAAAATACAATGTGTGTGGTCCAGAGAAATGGTTCAGCAGTTAAGACCACTGGCTACTCTTCCTAAGAACACCAGTTCAGTTCACAGCACCCACATGGGTGCTCACAACTGTCTGTATCTCCAGGTCCAGGGGATCCAATGCCCTCTTGTGGCCTTCATGGGAACTGCAGAAAATAGCTGAAGTCACATACTTGCAGGCAAAAGATTCAAGCACATAAAGTTAAAAATAAATGAATACACAAAAATTTAAAAACACTGTGTGTCTATGTATGTGTTTGTCTCAGTGTGTTCCCTTGCAATCAGAGGTCTGAGGATAACCTGGACAGAAAGTCTTTGTCCTTACACGACAAGATTCTCAGGAATGGAACTCATATCCTCAGATTTGACAGCAGTCATCTCTATTTGTTGAACCATCTCTTCACATTTTTTTTCTATTTTTTCTATCCTGAAACAATGTGTGTGTGTGTGTGTGTGTGTGTGTGTGTGTGTGTGTGTGTGTGTGACTTCTGAGCTCCAGGGTCAGAGGACTGTACTCTAGAGTTGGTTCTCTCCTTTCACTTCATGGTTTGAGGATTGATATTATGAAGTTGGGCCTCTTTACCCACTGAGCCAATATCTCATTGGGCAGTTTTAAATCCTAAAAAGCCCATTTTTGTTTTTGTATGATTGTATGTATCTTTGAGCTCATGTGAGTGGTCAGGCTGGTTAAAAGTTCAGGGGACATGAAATGGAAAATGGAAACTCAATACTGGAGGATAAAGTCGAAGAATTGTAGTACTCAAGAGAAGATTATGAAAAGTTTAAAGAATCACAGGAATGGACTATACAAGAGATGTGGGACATCATGAAAAGACCAAATCTATGTATCACAGGCATAGAGGAAGGAGAATAATTTCAGATTAATCATATTGACCAGATCTTATATAGGATTATAGAAGAGAGTTTCCCAAAATTAAGGCAAGACATCCCCATACAAATACAAGAAGCACATAGAACATCAAATAGACAGGACCAGGAAAGAAACTCCCCATGGCATAGCAGAGTAAAAAACTAAATGTACAGAACAAAGAGAATACTGAAAGCAGCACAAGAAAACAAGTCACATATAAAAGAAAGCCCATCAGAATTACAGGTGACTTAGCAATGCAAACTATGAAAGTCAGAAGAGCCTGGACCAAGGTATTTCCGGTTCTACATGACAATAGTTACCAGCCGAGAACACTTTAACCCAGAAAAAAAATGTCTGTTATAGTTGAGGGGAAAATAAAAATCTCTGACACCAATAGCCTGAAAGAATGTCCCCCAAACAAGCCTTTCGAAGAATATAGAAACAATACAAAGAATGGAAAAAGGAACAACTATACCCCAGGGTCAACAAAAGAAAATAAATAAAGTTATAACTGAGGAAACACAAAAACAGATGAAGAACGAAAACAGTAATCAAAATGATGGCAACCAATACATATCTTTCAATAATAACTTCAAATATCAAAGGACTGGACTCCCCAGTCAAAAGACAAAGGCTAAGTGAATGGACTAAGAAACAAAATCCATCTTTCTGCTATCTGCAAGAAATCCATCTCATCTTCAAGGACAGGCACTACCTTAATGTGAAAGGAAGGAAAAGAATATTCTAAGCAATGGCATTAAGAAACGAGCAGGGATTGCAATTCTAATATGTAACAAAATAGATTTCAAAGTAAAACTAATTAGAAGAGATATGGAAGGTCACTTCATTCTGATCAAAGGAAAAATTAACCAAGACGATATTACAATCCTGAACATGTATGCACCAAACTCTGGTGCACCCGAATTCATAAAAACAACACTATAGGGCTTTAAGAAACAAATTAACCCCAACTCAGTAATAATAGGGGACTTCAATACTCCACTGTCTCCATTAGACAGGTGAAATAGGCAAAGAATAAACAGAGAAACATCTGAATTAACTGACACCATACCTCAAATGGACCTAACAATCATCTTTCGAATATTCTACCCAAGCACCAAATAATACACTTTCTACTCAGAAGCCCATGGACCTTTCTCAAAAATTGACCACACACTAGGGCACAACACAAACCTCAACAAATATTAAAAAACTGAAATAATTCCATGCATTCTATCAGACCACAATGCAATAAACCTCAAAATCAACACTGGAAGAGGCTCTAGTCACTACAGGAACTCGTGGCGATGAAGCAACACACTCTTAAACAATGAGTGGGTCAAAGGAGAAATCAAGAAAGAGATAAAAGAATTTCTAGAATTCAACGAGAAGGACAATACAACACAACAAAACCTCTGGGACACTATAAAATCAGTCCTAAGAAGGACGTTTATAACTCCAAGTGCCTACATTAAAAAATTAGAAAGAGCCCAAGTAAATGACCTGACACTGCAACTCAAGACTCTGGAAAGGCAAGAACAAGTGAAACACAAACCCAGCAGAAGAGAAGAATTAACAAAAATCAAAGCAGGAATTAATGAAATAGAAACAAAGCAATAAAACGTATCAATGAGTCTAAGAGCTGGTTCTTTGAAAAGCCAAACAAGATAGAAACACCCTTAGCCCAGTTAAAAGAAAGTAAGAGCACTTCCAAATCAACAGAATCAGAGATGAAAGGGGAAACATCACGGAAGACGCACAAAATATCTAGAATATTATAGGGGAACATTTTAAATAGCTATACTCTACTAAATTTGAAAATCTAAAAGAAATGGATGGATATCTAAAATCATTGGAACCACCAAAGTTAAACCAAGAAGAGATCAGCAGTTTAAACAGACCCATAACATATAAGGAAATCGAAACAATGATACAAAGCCTCCTGACTAAACAAACCCTGGGCCCAGATGGATTTACAGCAGAATTCAACCAGATCTTTAAGGAAGACCTCCAACCAATACTATTTAAATTATTCAAAATGGTACAAACAGAAAGAACTCCCAAATTCCTTCTATGAAGCCAGCATCACTCTAACACCCAAACCAGGCACAGACACAATCAAAAAAGAAAACTATAGACCCATATCCTTAATGAACATAGATGCAAAAATTCTCAACAAAATATTTGCAAACCACATACAGGTGTACATCAAAAATATCATTCACTATCATCAAGTAGGCTTTATTCCAGAGATGCAGGGATGGTTCAATATACAGAAGTCAATAAATGTCATCAATCATATAAACTGACTCAAAGACAAAAACCCCATCGTCATCTCAATAGATCCAGAAAAGGCCTTTGATAAAATTCAGCATGCATTCATGATAAAAGTTCTCAAGGCAATTGGCCTGGAGGGAACATGCCTCAACATAATTAAAGCTATATACAACAAAGCCACAGCCAACATCATTCTAAATGGAGAGAACGGGAAGCACTTCCATTAAAATCAGGAATCAGACAAGGATGTCCACTATCTCCACTCCCTTTTCAACATAGTGCTTGAAACTCTTGCTAGAGCAAAAAGACAAGAGAAGGAAATTAAATGAGTACTAACTGGAAAAGAAGAGGTCAAGCTATCACTTTTTGCAGACAATGTGATACTATACCTATGAGAACCCAAAAGTTCCACCAGAAAACTCCTAGAACTTATCAACACTTTCAGTATAGTGGCAGGTTATAAAATCAATCTACAAAAATCAGTAGCCTTGCTATATACCAATAACAAGCAATTGGAAAAGAGTACAGGGAAACACTCCCACTAAAAATAGCTGCAAAAAATGTCTTATAATAAACCTGACCAAAGATACCAAAGATCTCTACAGTGAAAATTTTAAATTGTTAAAGAGATTGAGGAAGACACCAGGATATGGAAGGGCCTCCCACACTCATGGATTGGAAGAATTAATATTGTGAAAATGACCATCCTACCAAAAGCAATATAGAGAGTCAATGTAATACCAATAAAATCCACATGACATACTTCACAGAATTAGGAAAAATAATCCTTAAATTCATATGAAAGCAGAAAAGACCCTGGATAGCCAAAGCAACCCTGAGCACAAAGAACAACCCTGGGGGAACTACTATACCAGATCTCAAAGTATACAACAGAGCTATAGTCATAAAAACACTGTGGTACTGGCACAAAAAATAGACTCATAGATTAATGGCACATCACTGAAGCCCCAAACCTGAGTGCATGCAATTTCAGCTACCTGATATTTGACAGTGGTGCCAAGAACACACAATGGAGGAAAGACAGCAACTTCAACAAAGGGTGCTGGCAAAACTGGGTCTCCACCTGTAGAAGAATGAAACTAGATCCTTATTTTTCACCTTGCACAAGTCAACTTTAAATGGATCAAAGACTTCATTGTGAAACTGGAAACCATGAAACTATTAGAAGAAAAAATTGGCAGTAACCTACAAGATAGAGGTGTAATAAAGGATTTTCTAATTTGGACAGAAGTTGCTCAGGAATTAAGGTCAACAATCAACAAGTGGGCCCCCATTAAACTAAAAAGCTTCTGTACAGAAAAAGAAACAATAAAAAAATCTTGTGTGGTTCTCTCCAAAGCTATGAGAATTAGCCTACATGGGAGGTGGCTTCCAGGTCAGTTCCAGCCCCATTGCTCCAAATCCCATGTCCAAAGTATGTCCTGTCTTCAGCAATAGGGTCTTACCGTCAAGTTCTGGTAGGAAATCAAGGACGGTGGCTGTAGCCCAAGTAATTTTGGGAGTCTCTTGGACTACCCTGGCCAACAACTCAAAAGAAGATTTCTCCTGTCTGACACTGTTTCTTGTTATGTAGCCTTCATCTCTACTCACAGACTCATGTATAGATAATGTATGTGTAATTTTTCGGTAGGTTTTTGGACTAATAGCATTATCTGTTGCTTTTTTATACTAGCTAGGCACCATTTGTCTCTCCTCTTTCTCTCTCTGTCTTATTCTTCCTCCCTGCCCTCCCAATTTAAAGTGTCCACATTTTTCCCATTTCTCTCTTGATAATTTGTGTTTGCTATGGTCCCACCTCCAAGAATTTTTAAGTGTCGATGGTGTATGTTAAGGTGCTTTTAGCCCTACACGAGGATCTGAATAGGATTCCTGGGACTCTTGTGGAGAAAGGAAAGAACTGTCTCAGAAACGTTGACCTCTGACCTCCACATGTGACACATGGTGTGGGTGCACACACACTCATACACACATGTACATACATATGAATGTACAGACATACATAGACACATATACATAGTAAGTAAATAAATGTACTTTTAATGAATAAATAAAAGGGATGAGGGGAGCAGAGGGAAAACAGGCTGAATCATCCAAGCAAGAAGCTACAGGAGATTTGCCTGCAGAAAATGGAATGAGTGAAAACGAGGAGGGTCTGTTCTTTGATGAAGCAAAGAAGGAAATCTTGTCAGATTTGTCATGCACCATGTCCATCAGTGGTCCCCACCTTTCTTCCTGTACAAACAGAAATATTTTGTCAACTCTTATTTATTTATCAATTTATAATTTTCTGATTTATTTATTTTAATTTTATGTGTATAAGAGTTTTGTTTGCATGGATGTAAATGTACTGTGTTCACGCAATGCTTGCAGAGGCAAGAAGAGGGCATCCTCTATCCTGGAAGTGGAGTTATAGAAAGTTGTTAGCCACTGTGTGGGTGCTTGGAACCAAACGTGGGTCCTCTGCAGGTGCAGACAGTATTTGAACCTCTGAGCCATCTCTCCAGCCTCCATCAAATATTTTTAAATGTGAGATTTTTAATATCTCAAGAAATAATTTTTAAAAAGTGGGACCACCTCATCCCATTTTCAAGAATACTTTTTAAATGTGTATGTGTGCCTGCATAAGTTTATGTGTACCCCATGTGTGTAGGTTCTGAGGAGGTTCCTGGAACCTGAGTTACAGGCAGTCGTGGAGGTGTCTGATCTGGATCCTGCTAATGAAACCCTGGTTTCTACAAGTATATTAAGGTTTCTTAACAGCTGAGCCATCTCTGCAGTCTTGCCATTCTATTTTGTAAGTGGGAATAATTTTTTAAGAGGCAAGCTCATTGGCTGACTGCATATTTCTTTAGAAGATAAGCAATAATGGGCCATTGAAGGACAGGAGGCTGTGGCTGTCTTGGGTGTCACCTTAATATTCCACATGTGAACCAGTTAGTTTTGTATCCTAAAATAAAAGGGATTCTAAATGGACACAAACAATTCCAAGTCTGATGTTTGAAGTTTCATCCCTGTGCTCAGAGCTGACTCTGGAGGGTGCCCTCTGAACTCCTCCTGACAGAACACACGGACACAAACATAAACACAAAAACATATAAGTATTTTCAGAAGAAAAAATGTGGGAGAGATGGCTCAGCAGGTAAAGGCGACTGCCACCAAGTCAGAGGATCTGAGTTCTATTCCTGAGTCTAGTTATGTAAGGATGCAGTCCATTTTGTCCAAGTTGTCCTAGAACTTCTGATTACAAAGAAACACACACAGACACAGACACGGACACACACACACACACACACACACACACACACACACACACAAAAATGATATTGGAAACTCACATCACAGATACACACGAAGTTTTAAATTTTTTCTCAATTTTTAAAAATTTCATGTGCTTGCGTGTTTTGCTTGCATATTATGTAAGGACACCCATATCCTGCAATGCCTGTGAAGGCCAGAAGAGGGTGACAGATTCCCTGTAACTGGAGTTAAGGACTGTTCTTAGGCACCATGTGGGCGCTGGGGACAGAACCAAGGTCTTCTGCAGGAGCAGTCAGTACTCTTAACTGCTGAGCCATCTCTCCAGTCCCCTTAAAAATATTTCTTTAACAAATTTGTGTGGGGCCTAGAGAGATTCGATGCCCTTCTCTAGCCTCTGCAAGCATTGCACAGATACACCTACCTATATGCAGGTATTACATACATACACATAAAATTAAAAAGAAAGAATGATTTTTTAAAAGAGGAGGAAAGTGAGCACCTCCCCTGGTAATGGCATCTGCAGCCATGTGGAAAAGGTGATTTTGATCCTGGGACCCACGTCCTGAAAACAGAGCACAAACTCTTCAGGATTGTCTTCTTAGCTCCTTGTCTACACAAAATAAATAAATGATATTATTATTATTATTATTACTTTATATGCATGAGTGTTTTGCCTGCAGTATGTAAGTGCACCTATGTCATGCAATCCCCTGGAGCTGGAGTTATGGATGTTTGTTAGCCACAATGTAGGTGCTGGGAACTCAACCTGGGTCCTCTGTAAGAGCAGCCTATGCTTTTAACCACAAATTCCCATAAATTTTTTTTTTTTAAACAAGAGTTATTTAAAAACGGCCAATGAGATGAGTCAGTGGGAAAAGGAGCCTGCTGCCAAATTCAAAGGTCTGGTTCAACGTCTTTGACTCAAGTGATGAAAAAGGGAAAGCCAACTCTGGTGGGGTGTCACCTAACATCCTCACCCCTGGTGGCACTGTCCCCCATACACAGAACGTTGTGACAGAATAGTGAGTTTGAAGCCATACACACAAAATAATAGTAATAATAATAATAATAATAATAATATCACCTGTAGCTG
>NW_008331666.1:125036-167758 GCF_000622305.1 Nannospalax galili
CGATATGAAGGCTGTCCTGGGTATGTGGTAGCATGGTGCTAAGGCGCTGCAGCTTCTCTACCCCTGGCGCCAGGAGGAGGCTGAAAAGGAGAGGGGAGGAGGAACAAATAAAATATTTTTCTTTTGTCTTTTTGAGACAGGGTCTTCCTGTAGCCCCAGCTGGCCTGGAACTCACTATGAAGACCAGGCTGGCCTTGAACTGACTAAGATCCGCCTGCCTCTGCCTCCCAAGTGCTGGGATTAAAGGCCTGAGCCACCACCCCTGGCAATAAAAGATTTATTTTAAGTTAAAAAACCCCTACGAAAATGTCTCAAGATTCCTAGTTGCCTTCAGCCAGGTCTGAGGACATTAACTGGATGCCTGGGAACCATGTGATTTAAGGAACTGCAGTCTGGTGAGGTTCGGATTTGATCTCAGATTTTAAGTGTGCATATGCACACACACAAACACAGACAAATAACCTGTCAGTCATTTAATCAATAAATCAATAAGTAAACACTAAATAAATATATTTTTAAGTATTTTAAAATATTTCACTGTAATGGGAGATGAGATGTATCACTAACTATAGGTACCTGCTGCCATCCCTGAAGATCTGTGTTCCATCCCTAGGACTCTCAAGGTGGAAGGAGAGAGAGCTCAGTCTAATGGGGTGTCCATTAACCTCCTTGCAAGTGAGAGCTGGGACACACACACACACACACACACACACACACACACACACACACTCCTCAAATGCTTTTTGCAAAAGATTTTTTTTTTTTTTGCAAGAATGGGGTAGTGAGAGCTCTCAGCTGGTAAGGCAGTCTGCTGCCAAGTCTGAAGGTCTGAAATGTGCTCCTTAAGTACCTTTTGGTGGAAGGAGAGAGCAAACACTTCAGGCAAAAATACACACAGGCATAACCACAAAATCAATAAATTCTTCCTCCCTCCCTCCCTCCCTCCCTCCCTTCCTTTATTGAAAACAAGGTCTCACTGTATAGTCCCACCTGACCTGGAACTTTCTAAGTAGACCAGGCTGGCCTGGAACTCAGAGATCCCTTTACCTCTGTTTCCAAGTACTGAGATTAAAGGCATCTATCTATCTACCACCATAAATTAATGAGTTTTCAACAGGTTTTTTTAAAGTGCTTGTGAAATGGATCAGGTGATAAAGGTGCCTGTTGCCAAGTCTGATGATCTGAGTTTGATCTTGAGGATCTACATGGTGGAATGAGAACATACTCTGGTAAGGTGTTCTCTTATCTTCCCACCAGCTCAAACACCCTGGGGCACACACACAAAACAAGTGTTTTGTATAAAATACTGAAAACAGACCGGAGAGATGGCTCAGTGTTTAAGAATACTGGCTGCTCTTGTGGAGGACCAGTGTTTGGTTCTCTGAACCCACAAGGTTGTAACTGCATGTCTAAGGGATACTACGCCATCTTGTGGCCTCTGTGGGCATTGCATGACATGGGTGCACTTACATGCAGGCAAAATTCTCATGCACATAAAATTAAAAATGTATGTATTTTTTAGAAAGTTTGAAAACAATTAAGAGAGGAGGCGTGGCTGATGAGATTTTCCCTGGGTAAAGGCAGCTGCTGCCAAGTCTAATGAACTTAATTCCATCCCAGATCCAAGTGGTGGAAGGAGAGAACACACTGTATCAAGATGCCATCTAACCTCCTCCTGTGAATGTGCACAACTCCCCATACACACACACACACACGCACGCACACACACACACACACACACACACAGAGTAGATTAATAAAACATGATTTAAGAAAAAAGTTCTGTAAGGAGGGCTTGTGAAGCTGAAACTGGTGGAGCACACCTTTAGTACCAGTACTGGGGAGGCAGTGGCTGGCAGCTTTCTGGGAGATTGAGGCCTTGTTTACATAGTGAGTCCAGGCTAGCTGGGGCTATAGGAGATGCTGTCTCAAAAAGACCAAAAGAAAAAAAAAAAGGTGGGGGGTGGGAGCGGAGGAGTGAGAACTGAATAGAAGGAGGAGGTTCAAAGATGACACTGCTCCTGCAGAGGGCCCAGTTCGATTCCTAGCACCCATGGCAGGCAATTCCCAACTGTCTACAACTACAGCTCCAGGAAATTCTGATTGTCTACACATTTAGGGAACCCACACTTATGTGCAATGTCCACACACATAAATTTAATTAAAAATAAAATAAATCTTAAGGCTGTGATGGTCTATTTAAGGAATTGGACTCAAAAAATAAAATAAATCTTAAAAAAGAATTGTTTTAAAAAATGGGCTGGCAAGATTTCTCAGAGGGTAAAGGGGCTTATGGAGCATTTCTGAAGACCTGCTTTACACATCTAGGATTTTTGTGGTGGAAGGACAGATCCTACAGTGGAGAGCTGTCACCTAAACTACTAGGCATTGCAAAACCAACAGGCTCACACATGCAAAATAAATAAATGTTTTGTTAAAAAAGATTTAAAAAACAGGCCAAGTGTGGTGGTGCAAGCTTTTAATCCTAGCACTCAAGTGGCAGAGCCAGACAGATCTCTGTGAGACTGAGGTGGGACTGGTCTCTATAGAGAGTTCCAGGCCAGGCCATCTGGAGCTACAGGAAGTGTCTCAAAAACATTAAAAAAAAAAAAAAAAAAAGAAAGAAAACAAAAACAGAAAAACTGAAACAAAACAAAAGATTAAAAAAACAAAGGAACCACCACAATGTCTCAGTGTGTAAAGGCATTTGCTGTGAAGACTAAGATGTGTTCCATTCCAGATGGTGGTAGGAGCACTTGTCTTCTAATGGGGTATCACCTGCCTTCCATACCTGCCTGCTCTCCTGCCCTCATGGAATCTCTCTCTCTCTCTCTCTCTCTCTCTCTCTCTCTCTCTCTCTGTCTCTGTCTGTCTGTCTGTCTCTCTGTCTCTCTCTCTCTGTCTCTCTCTCTGGACTGAAAAGAAGGGGAAGATGTCTCAGGTATAAAGTCGGCTGTTGCCAAGTCTGGAGATCTGAGTTTCATACAAGAGTGACCCAAGTGAAAGAAGAGAGCTGGCTCTGGCAGGGGGTCATCTGACCTCCTTGCTGGTGTGTGCCAGGATATACACAGACACACACAGACACACACAGACACACACACACACACACACACACACACACACAGGATCTTTAAATTTTTATTTATATGTTTTTATTCTCTGAGTGTTTTGCCTGCATGTATGTAAGTGTACCTGTGCCCCATGTTCTTCAGTGCCTGCAGAGGTAAGAAGAGGTTGTTGGATCCCCTAGAAATGGATTTATGCATGGTTAGCTACCACGTGGGTCCTGGGAACCTAACTGGGGTTCTCTGCAAGAGCAGCCAGTGCTGCTATCTTTCCAGCCCCCACACAAGGTTTTAAAGATGTTAAAAGGCAGAGGAAGGTGCAATGTCTCCTTTGGAAAAGGCACCTACAGGAAAGCCTAAATGTGTGAGTTGATTCCCAGACTCACAAGGTGGAAGGAAAGAGCAATCTCTTCAGGTTTGTCTTCCCTTCTCCTTCCCCATGCAAACACACATGCAAAATATTTTATTTTTTTGTTTTTGAGACAGGGTCTCCCTGTAGCACCACTGGCCTGGCACTCCCTTTGTGGATGAGGCTGGCCTCGATGTCACAGAGATCTGCTTGACTCTCCTTCCCAAGAGCTTGGATTAAAGCTGTTTGTCACTATGGTCAGCTAAAGAAATGACTTTTCTTTTCTTTGTCTTTTTGAGACAGGGTTTCCTGTAACCCCTGACCTGGAACTTGCTGTGTAGATCAGGCTGGCCTCGATCTCACAGAGATACACATGCCTCTGCCTCCCAAATACTGAGATTAAAGGCATGCACCACCATGCCTGGTGTAATAAGTGACTTTTTAAATATCTATTTTTAGTGAGCTCTTAAAATTTCATATATTTCCCACTCACATCCAGACCCCTCCCCTATCCAAGCTTCCCCCATCCACCCACCAAACCCTATCAGCTCTGCCATACATGCTGAGTCCTATTCATTCAGGTGTTTGTACCCAAATGTCCTTCAGTGTAATGTGTCCAATGGAATCTAGTCAGCCCATCCTCTGAAAAGGTTACCCAACTTGCAGATAGGGAATCAGGTCACAGAACACTCTGGCTTCTTCCATGCTGAACAGCACCACAGGGTAAGGCAATTGGGGTACCTCTGCAGAGGATAGTGTGATGAGAATAGGGGGTAGGAATTGGCTAGGCAGTTAGGGTGAAAAGACGCCAAAAGAAGTACCCAGTTTCTTGGCTAAAGGTCAAAATGTCCTTGGGCCTCTTAGCAACATACTCTGTTCCAAAGGCCAAAAATGTCAAAAGTATTTGGGAGCTCTTACCCAATCCTTAAAAGATTTTAGGGTTACCTCTACAGAGGGGGAGAATGTTAGAGTAGCAAAAAGACCCCCCCCCCAAAAAAAAAGAAAGAGTACATGAAGTTATCAGAAAAAAAGTGATGGGGAGATATGGAAGGAGTTGGAGAGGAGGGACTGGGCATGGATTTGATCAAAACACCTTATATGCATATATTAAATTCTCAATAAATTATTACAAAATAATAATAATAAATAAAATAGGGCTAGGCATTTTCGTGCATGCCTTTAATCCCTGCACTCAGGAGGCAGAGGCAGATAGAGATCTGTGAGTTCAAGGCCAGCCTTGTCTACATATTGAGTTCTAGACCAGCTAAGGCTACAAGGAGACCCTGCCTCAAAAAAATCAAATAATAATAATAATAATAATAATAATAATATTTTAAAACATTTAAAAGAAACTGTCTTTCAATTCTAAAAGGAGCCAAAATTGTGTACCTGTTACATATTTCCTTCCAAAGTGATAAAAAACTATAATTTCAACAAAATCAGTCTTTGGCTTATATTTGAGTGTTCACAGCAGTTTACTCATAATAGCCTGAAAATGGTATCAACCCAAATGTCCATCAACAGGTGAATGAACAAAATGAAACTTATGCACACGAGAATATTATTCAGTCACAAAAAGGAATTAAGTACTGATATGTTGTACAGAATGGACAAATCTTGAGAAAATTATGCTAAATGAGAGAAGCAGATCACAAAAGACCACCCCTTCTTTGTTTTTTCTTAAAAAACAGTCATGTGGGCCAGGCGGCTGACCTCAAACTTCCTCTACAGCTGAAGATGACTCTGAATTTCTGATCCCCTTCCTACTTCCACCTCCTGGGTATTGGGATTACAGGCATTTACCATCGCAACTGTGCTACATCCACAACCTAGGTCGCATCTTATTTGATTCCATTATATGAAATCATGTCTAGAGAAGGCACAACCATCCAGAGATATAGAACAGACTGTCAGTTGCCAAGGGGTTCAGGAAAAGTGGGTGTGATAGACTGGATTAAGAAACACCTGGGGCATTAATGAGGTTCACCTCTGGGCACATCTGTAAGGCATCCCCAGAGATGGTTAACTGAGAAGGAAGACCTGTCCTGCATGTGACCAGCTCCATCCCAAAGACTGGCATCCTGCCAGCTGAGAGTCAGTGCTCCCCTCTGTCTGCTTCCTGATCCATGGAAATGTGAACAGGTAGCTTCCCACTGCTGTTGACAGAAGCTGGTCCCCAGACCATGCCTTCCCAACATGATAGACTGCATCACCTGAACATGAGCCAAAATAATCCTTTCCTCCACAGCTGCTTCTTGTACTAGGTGACAGTGATGAGAAGGGCATCCAGTGCTAGAATGGAGGTTGATGACTAAGGAACACTGGAATTCTTTGGGAGTGATAGGGATGTTCTAAAGTTATTGTGGTAATGATTGAACTTCATGGAGTGAATATACTAAATAAACATTAATTATAAAAAAAATTTAAAGTATCATGTATGTGTGTGTGATGTGAGGGGGCCTTTGTTTGTCTGTTTTTCCTTGTAACCATAAGATAGAGGATAACTTTGACAGAATGGACTGTATCCTTGCATAACTAGATTCTCAGGACTAGAACTTGGATCCTGCAGCTTGGCGGCAGTCATCTTAATATGCTGAGCCATCTCTTTCGTAGTTTTTATATCCTAAAAAATACTTATTGATTTGTGTTTGTGTGTTTGTTTCTGTGTGGTCTGTCAGGCGGAGGCTAGAGGACACCCTCCAGAGTCAGCTCTGTCCACCATGTGGGTCCCAGGGATCAAACTTACAACATCAGACTTGGAGCAGTCACCTTACCCAGCAATCCATCTCACTATTCCATTTTTAATATTCATTTAAAAATTTATTTATGTGCCTGAGTATTCAAGCCTCTCTCTCTCTCTCTCTCTCTCTCTCTCTCTCTCTCTCTCTCTCTCTTTGGTGTCTGTGTGTGTGTGTATTTATGTGTGTGTGTACTAGAACACATGGATATGGAGGTTGGGGGAAACCCCAGTAGATTGTCCTATCACATCCTACCATGGGAGACTAGGAGATCAAACGGATCTTGATTCTTGGCCACAGTCCTCTTTATCCTCTGGTCTCTCTTCCTGCTCTTTTGTAAAAAAATATATATATATATATTTCGTTGGGCATAGTGGCACATTGTTTCAATCTGAACACTCAAGAGGCAGAAACAGGTAAATCACTATGAATTTGAGCCCAGCCTGGACTAGAACTAGCCAGTTCCAGATCAGTCAGGGCTGCATAATGACTCTATCTAAACTTAAAAAAAATTTTTCCCCATTTTGAATGTGGATCCACATGTGCTTTCTAAGGCAAGATCAGAGGAAAACTTGCTACAGTTGCTCTGTCCTTCCACCATGTGGGTCTCCGGGTCTAAATCAGATCTTCAGACTTAGAGCCAAGGGTATTCTTCCTGGCCTGTTTTATTTTTTACATTAAAATAGTTGTGTTATGCCCAGATCACGCAACCCCCACTGACCACCAAGGAGTCCGGAGAGTATGCAAAAGCAAAGAGCCTTTATTTGGCCTTAAGCTCCAGCCCTCAGATTTCACCAACGCAGCAGATCCATACTGGGAGCCCCAAACCAGGGTGGGGCAAGCTTCTTAGAGGGGGTTTTGCTGAAGCCCGCGTGTGCCAGATGCACTTTAAAATGATTGGCATGCCCTGGCTTGCTTAATCTATGGCTTGGGGGGGGGTAGCAACTGGAGATTTACAACATGCCTGGGCTTGTCCAGGCTTGCCTGAAACAGCTAGCCAAAATGGAGTCAGTGTATTCTGTCTCTTGCATTTGACTCTTCAGTTGCTTTTCTCATTTTTTTGTGTGGGCGTGTGTTTCTTTACTTGGGAGGTCAGAGGATGTCACCAGAGTGTGCTCTCTCCTTCCATAGTCTGCTTGGGAATTGGTCAGGCTTGTCTGCAGGCACCTTTACCACTGAGACCTCTCCAAAATTGTTTCTTTTTTAACCTAAAAAAAAAAAAAAATAGTACCGCTCACCTCTGTCCTGGTGCACACTGGCAAGGAGTCGTCCTTATCTGTCACCACACAGGACCCTTGGGATCAAAAGCAGATCAGCACACTTGACTGCAGCCAGCCTTACATCTGTGACATCTCTCCCTTTTTTAATCCTTAAAAGAAACTCTGTGTGTGTGTGGGGGGGGGGTGAGCACATGTGAGTTGCCAAGCAGGTTTGGAGGTCAGGTGACACCCCATCAGAACACATGTTCTCTTTCCACCATCTGGAATGGAACTCAGATCCTTAACCTTGGCAGCAGGCACCTTTACCCACTGAGACATTTTGAGGGCCCCTTTTGATTTTTAAATTTTGGTGTTTTTTTTTTTTGAGTTTTGCTGGCGTTGTTTTGTGTTTTCCTTTTGTTTTTTCCCTTTTGTTTTTTGAGACAGACTTTCCTGCTAGCTCTAGCTGGCCTTCATCTTCCAGAGATCTGCCGGTTTCTGTCTTCCACAATGCTGGGATTAAAGGTGTGCACCACCAATGCCTGGCTTAATTTTAATCTTTAACAAACCATTTCTTTCTTTTCTTTTCTTTCTTTTTCTTTCTTTCTTTCTTTATTTCTTTCTTTCTCTTTCTTTCTTCCTTCCTTCCTTCCTTTTTTCCTTACTTCATTCCTTCTTTCTATCTTTTGCATGTGTACGTCTGTGTTTGCAATGCCTAGGGGTTAGAGGACATCTCTCCACAGCATGCCTTGTCCTTCAACTATGTGACTCCAGCGGCTGGAACTCAAATTTTCAGACATGGCAACAAGTGCCTTTCTTTACCCTCTGAGACATCTCAACTGTCCAATTTTTGAGTTCTTTGTACGATTTATTTTATTGTTAATTATGTGTATGTGTGGTTATGTGCATGTACGTTCCAGGGCCCTCAGAGACCTTGGATGTCAGAAACTCCTGGAGCTGGAGTTACAGGAAGTTGGGGCTGTAACTGGGAATTCTGGCAATTGAATTTGGGGCCTCTGCAAGAGCAGTGTGATCTTTGAACATCTGACCGTTTCTTCACACCTCAACATGCCCTCTTTTAAAGAACTTTTTCTTAAATAAATTTTCTTTATTTATTGTTTGTGTACGTATGTATGGGTGTGTATGTGTGTGGTGGGGATGCACATGTGTAAGAAGAGGTTAGTTGACATCTCCCTTGAGTGGGTTCTCTCCTTCCACCATTTGGAGCCGGGATCAAATTAAGTTCCTTAGACTTGGTGCAGCCGCTTTTACCAACTGAGGCATCTTGCTAGGGACCCCTCCTTTAATTTTTTTTCAATTGTGTAAATGAAACATTTATTTTTCATGTGAGTTCCTGTGTGTTTGACCTGATGGGAAGTTAGAAAAATACCCCACCAGACAAGGCTCTTTCCTTTAACCATGTAGATTCCCAGGATGGAACTCAGATCATTGGATTTGGCAGCAGGGGCGCTTGCTGCCTAATCCACCTCACATGCCCTTTAAAACCATACTTTTAAAAATATCATTATTTTATATTGGTAGATGCTTTTAATCTCAGCACTTGAAATCAGAAGCAGGCAGATCTCTGTGAGTTGCAGGCTAGTCTGGTCTACATATCAAGGTCTAGGCCAGACAGGGCTACATAGTGAGATCCTGTCTCAAAGAAAAGGAAAAACAAAGTATTTATTTATATTAGTAATTTAATTTTGAGAATGTAAGACAGTGAGACATACAGGGAGACATAGAGAGAGACAGAGACAGAGAGACAGAGTGTTTTCTGTCATTAGGAGTTTTGAGGACACCTAGCCATAGAATGCGCCTACAACCCTGTGGTTCCCAGGGATTGAACTCATAGTGTCAAAATTTGCTACAGGCCCCTTTTCTCCCTGGTCATCTCCAAGACCCACTCCTTTGTAAAAAATATTTCTTTCTAAAATATTTCCTTATTTTGTGTTTGTGATCAGTAAGAGCGTAAAGGGCAGATTGCCAGGGTTGGTGCTCTCCTTCTACCACATGACTCAAGAAACAGGAACTCACATCTTCAGGCTTCGCTAAAGCAGGCACTTTATCTGCAGAATCATCTTGTCAATTTTTTGATATTAGAAGAGCTTTTATGGTTAGCAGGCCTGACTCTCCTGTTCTCTGCAGAAATTTGTTCTCAGGCAGCATACACTAACTCAGACACACACAGACACGCACGCAGACAAAGACAACACAGTCAGACAGACAGACAGACAGACAGACAGACACACACACACACACACACACACACACACACACACAAATTGACTTGCTGTTGTGGTAGAGGCCTTTACTCCCATCTCTCAGGAGGTAGAGGAAGGCAGATCTCTGTGAGTTACAGGCTAACTGGTTCTACATATTGAGTTTCAGACCACCCAGGACTACATACATATCCTGTCTCAAAGAAAGAGAAAGAATAAATACAGATAGACAGACAGAGGAGGGCAAGTGAAGGGAAGGACATTTACTTATTTTCCCTCTGTACATGCATAGCCAAAAAGAGCTTATGCTCTCCTTCCACACAAGGGAATCAGGAGGCAAACTCTGCTCAGACTTTGCGGGAGACTCTGTTTACACACTGAGACCTCTCAGACACACCTTCAAAAAAAAAAAAAACTTTTAGAAAAAAATGAGGGTTATTTATTGTGTATATGTATGCTTGATTGCAGTCAGAGGTCAGAGGACAATATCACCAGAGTGTGGTCTCTCTGTAACCCACATGCTTCTCCGGGATTGAGCTCAGACCACCAGATTTGGTGGCAGGCACATTTACCTGCTCAGTCATCTTCTTGGCCATATTTTAATCTTCAAAAACATATTTATTTATTTATTTATTTATTCACTTCTTTATATGCATGCATATGTGTATTTGTGTGTGTGTGAGAGAGAGATTGATTGTGATGTGATGTGTGTGCGTGTGTGTGTGTGTGTGTGTGTGTGTGTGTATGCCTAAGCTCCACAGCCTGAAATATCACAACAGTGGTCAGGGTTCAGCAGCACTCCTATTGCAGCTAGGAAGGCCAGAAATCTCAGGTCCCACACAACCAAGCTTTACTTGTCAGACAATTTTGTAAATTTATAGTTTAAAAAACATTTTACTGAATTTTTGTGCATTTCATATTAATAGTTCCTATTTCAATTTAAACTCCTGACCCCATCCATGCCTCCCATTCCCCCCCCCACAGTATTTCATGCATTCTGTAATGTATGTTAAGTCCTATTCGGTCAAGCATTTGTACCCAGATGTCCTTTGGTGCAAGTTCATCTACTGGAGTCTAGGCAGCCTATTTGGAGATCGTAAAGAATATCTACTGTCCTTTTACCCAGCAGTTGCCAATAGTTCCTAGGCTAGGGTTGGATTCTGCTGCACATTTCCCT
The DNA here is from genome assembly GCF_000622305.1 of Nannospalax galili. NCBI lineage: Eukaryota > Metazoa > Chordata > Mammalia > Rodentia > Spalacidae > Nannospalax > Nannospalax galili. The sequence continues at coordinate 135,787 of NW_008331666.1, forward strand.
AGTTCTATGCTGGGTTTTTGTCTGATTGAGTCAGCATATGTCCTGTGCAAGCTGTTGCTGTTGTTGCAAGATCATATGAGCAAGTTTCCATAGGCCTGAAAGTCTCTGTTTCCTTATGCTCATGAGCTAACTCTGGCTCTTATGCTCTTTCCTTCTCCTCTTCCTAAATAGTCCCTGAGTGGTGGGTGAGTGAGGTTTAATATATGTATCTTATCCAAGGACACACACTCTGCAGTCTCTTATTCTCTAAAACTTAGCCAGTTGTGGCCTAGTGTGCGCATATCTGTTGTATAAGAAATCGTCGGTGGTGAGAGTTGAGGGACGTATTAGCATTCTCTCTACCCAGTGTTCCCCTATGTTTCAAGAGCCTTAGATGTAGAGTTTCCACTGTAAATGGGTCACTTAGGGCTGGGCATCTCTCAGACATATATTCTCTGTGTGTGACCATTTGTGGAACTCTGTAATAGCCTTCATCTACTGCAAAAAGAAACTTTTTTGATTAGTGGTGTATGGTATACTCGTCTATAAATATAAGAATCCGTATTTGGTACACAATAAGAAATTTCATTTGTCTAGAAATATGGTAGAGATTTAAAGTTTTCTCTAGGATCTATGACTTCTCCAGTCATGTGTATTTGGTTATATTTACAGTGCAAGCCAGGAGTTCTCTCCCATTTAGAGGACTTTAAGTCTAATTATATATGTGTTTATTACCCTCCTAGATAACAGTGGCACTACTACACCAATAGAGATAGTTTGCTGTGCCAATTGTTGTGGTTATTAGGTTTTAGAGTTGAGTTGAACTGTTGATTGATTTTCTCCCTTAGCAGTTTACATAGTGTCCTCTAGAACTATGAGAGCTAGTCTTCAAGGTCTTCCAGGTCAGCTCCAGCTTCACTGCTCCAACTGCCAGACAATTTTTAAATCACAAGGTTCAGAGGATGAATGGTCTAGGACATCCTTGAGACTAGCTTGTTTAAAATCTAGCCTAGGGCCAGCGAGATGACTGAAAAATAAACCCCAGAGCTGCCAAACCTGGGGACTGGAGTTTGATCTCTGGAACAACATAGTGAAAGGAGAGGACCAAGTCCTGCAAGTTGTCCTGATCACCACATGTTCACCACGGCACAGGATCCTATACACACACACACACACACACACACACACACACACACACAGAAAGAAAGAAAAAGTCTAGGAAACGTTTCAATACTCAGCCTGTTGCTATTGTTTAGTTAATTCAGCTTGAAGATGGGCTTATCAGAAGGGAGGCTGTACTGCTAAGTATCACTTTAAGCATGGTGCATGTTGCACCATACTCAATATAATCCATGATCCCAAATCATGGGAGCAGAGGAAGCTGAAGCACCTAGTGGTCAGTTCTCCTGATTTCTTCACCCTATTCACACGCATAGCATTAACAACAGGAACTCGATCAAATTTGCCAGATAAACTTACATCTAAGAGCATGGAGGGAAACATCACTAAGAAACACTAAATTCAGAAAAAGAGTAATGAGCCATGGCGACCAAATATCCTGGGAATCAGGAGGCTGGGGCAGGAGAACAGTGAGTTTTAATTCAGTCTGGAGTCCACAGGCTGGGATTCATAAAAGACCCTGTCTCAAAAGGGGGTTAAAGGGTGGGGTCAGGAATGCAGCTCAGTTGGTAGGATGCCCAGTATTCATGAAACTGTGGCTTCAAACCCAAGCACTGCATGAACTGTGCATTGTGGTACATACCAGGAATCTCAGCACTCAGGAGGTGGAAGCAGGAGAATCAGAAGTTCAATGTCATCCTCACTACAAAAGTCAATTTCAAGCAGCTTGGGAAACAAAGCCCTTTCTCATGTAAAAAAATCAGACATGGTGATACATGCATATCATACCAACATGTAGATCCAGGAGGATCAGGATTTCAAGTTATGCTCAACTTGAACAACAGGAGACTCTCTCTCTCTTCAAATAAAAAGAAAAAAAAGGAACAAAACAAATGTGACAGGAGAGCGAAAGGAGACGCAACAAGCATATTGCACAATGTAACTGAAGGGAGGGGGTGCCACGTTAACTTCCCTTAGATATTTATCAATAAGGAAATGTCTTGTCATACCTGTAAGGAATTGTGTATTATAGAGCTTCTTTATTGATGCTCAGTGTTCAAGATATTAATGATGCCTCATTTCTCCTCAGATTGAAGGCTTGCTTTAAGAATAGGAGGGTCCAACATAATTAAAGTTATATACAACAATCCCATAGCCAACAACATTCTAAATGGAGAAAAACTGGAGGCATTCCCATTAAAATCAGGAACCAGACAAGGATGTCTACACTCTCCTTTTCAACACAGTGCTTGAAACTCTGGCTAGAGCAGTAAGACGGGAGAAGGAAATTAAAGGAATACTAATCGGAAAAGAAGAGCTCAAACTATAACTTTTTGCAGATGATATGATACTATACGTAAGAGATCCCAAAAGTTCCACCAGAAAACTCCTACAACTGATCAACACTTTCAGTATAGTGGTAGGGTATAAAATCAACCTACAAAAATCACTAGCCTTTCTATAAACCAATAACGAGCAATTGGAGAAAGAATACATGGAATTATTCGCATTCACAATTGCTGCAAAACAATAAAGTATCTGGGAATAAATCTGACCAAAGGCACCAAAGAGCTCTACAATGAAAATTTTAAATCATTAAAGAAAGAGATTGAGGAAGACACCAGGAGATGGATGGACCACCCAGGCTAATGGATTGGAAGAATTAATATTGTGAAAATGACCATCCTACCAAAAGCAATATAGAGATTCAATGCAATTCCAATGAAAATCAAAAGACCCTGGATAACCAGCAACCCTAAGCACAAAGAGCAATGCTGGGGGTATTACTATACCAGATCTCAAAGTATACTACAGAGCTATAGTAATAAAAACAGCACAAAAATAGACACATAGATCAGTGGAACATCACTGAAGTATCAAACCAGAGTACACATAAATTCAGCCACCTGATATTAGATGAAGGTGCCAAGAACACACAATGGAGGAAAGACAGCATCTTCTTCAAATGGTGCTAGCAAAACTGGATCTCCCCCCTGGAGAAGAATGAAACTATATCCCTATCTTTCACCTTGCATAAAAGTCAACTCCAAATGGATCAAATACCTCAGGGTGAAACTGGAAACGCTGAAACTATTAGAAGAAAATATTGGCAGTAACATACAGGATATAGGTGTAGGAAAGGATTTTCTAAATCGGACAGAAGTTGCTCAGGAATTAAGGTCAGCAATCAACAAGTGGGACCACATTAAACTAAAAATCTTCTGTACAGCAAAGAAACAACCAAAAAAGTGAAGAGAAAACCCACAGATTGGGAAAAAGTCATGACCAGTGACACATCTGAGAGAGGTTTAACATCCAGAGTATATAAAAACTCAAAACACATAAAATCAAGAAACCAAATGTCCCAATGAAAAGATGGGCTAAAGATCTAAACAGAGAGTTCTCAAAGGAAGAAATAAAGATGGCTAAGAAACATCTCAAAAAGTGTTCAACATCATTAGTAATTAGGAAAATTCAAAATAAAACCTCCCTAACGTATCACCTTACCCCAATCAGACTGGCTAGGGTCAAGAGAGCAAATGATATCAAATGCAACCTAAGTGCCCCTCAACTGAAGAGTGGTTAACAAAAATGTGGTATATTTACACAACGGAGTTCTATTCAGCCGTAAAGAAAGATAAAATAATGAAATTTGCAGGTGAAAGAATGGATCCAGAAACTGTTATACTAAGTGAAGTAACACAGACTCAGATAAAGAAATGACATATGTTCTGCCTCATATGTGGATCCTAGAACTAAATCCTTTTAAATTCCAAGTCCTTTTAATAAGATGATGCTATATAGCAGTTCTTTCTGCATGAAATAACTACCATCATCACGACTTCACCTGAACCTGATCGCTAAACATCATCACAATTGGGCTTGTTGACAGTTGTCCTCATTCATTATAGGAGGGCCAAGCAGGGTCACTGGATCCTTACCCCATTACCCATCCACTCTTCCCAGGCAACTGTATGTAATTTGACCCTAATCACACATGGCCTCCTGGATTTGGGGAGGGCTAAAATATACAATCTGGGGAAGGATATGAAGAGAAGGCATATATATATATATATATATATATATATATATATATATATAGTCAAGGTTTATCTGAGAATATTTGGTTTTTATTGAACTACCCACTGACTAATGTGGTCAGAGGGATTTAAAGGACAATTTTTGCCCCTTGCCCTCCAAGATCAACTAAGTTTCAGGGAACTATGGAACATCTCTCAAAATGTCCTGTAACTGTGGAGAGTCACCTGTCCTATTGTTCAGGGAGGACACGGAGACCACACGAGATGGACTTGAACCAGTGTCCAGTCTACAAAGAGGAGGGTCAACTCAGAGGAAACATCTTATTTATGCTTCCAAGTGAAACCAAACATGGTCGAGCAGGACCTTTGACTTATCTTCACATAGATGGAATTGGTAAACATAGGAGCCAGGAGCTCCTCCCAAGCCCATGTGACCCCTGAGGAACAGATCCTTAAATGACCTTAAGTGTAAAAATTAATTTATTTGTTTGGGCCAACCGTGTGGTCTTAAACACCAAAAAGGAAAGTATAACCAAAGATTAACTGAATCTGGGGTCTCTGCAAGAGTACTTAGTGCTCTTAACTACTGAGCCATCTTTCTAGCCCCCACACACAATTCTTAACACATGAACCAAAACTCTAAAAAACCATACACTGTGTTTCTTTCTCGACAGTTATTCCATTAATGTTATAGATTCAAACTTGGCTGTAAAATTTCCACACAGCAATATCCTCTAACACTGCGAATCCTTTAATTAACTCCCACTGATGCACAATTTACATCACATACCCTATCAATTATCTAAAGAGTCATATACTCTGTTTCTTTCTGCACAGTTTTTCCAGTGATGTTCCTGCAGTCTATACAGGAAGAGAGGTGGGGACCACTGATGGATATGGTGATGACGAATCTGACGGTGTTTCCTTCTCCTGTGCTTCATCAGAGGCCTGACTCTCCTCGTTCACTCTCTCTGTTTCTGCCCATAAATCTCCTATAGTCTTGCTTGCCTGATTCAGCTTTTTTTTCCCTTCTGCTGTCCTCTTCCCTTTTATTTATACATTCCCCAAAATACATTTACTTACTTAGTACGTATCCGTGTCTGTGTGTATATGTGTTTCTGTTTGTGTGTTTGCTTTGAGTGTCTGTGTGTATCTGTGTGTGTGTATTCTATGTGTGTGTCTGTGTGTATCCATACCAAGACTTTCACCTGGACGTTACAGGAAAAGCTCTTAAGCTAGCTCGTTCGTCTGCCATGAGTGTCTCAAGGATTTGACTGAGACATCTCATAATCCTTTTCGAAAAACATATTTTCAATTTATTGTGTTGTGTATGTGTGTGTGTTTCTGTGTCTACGTGTACAGGAGCACTGGCACAAGTCAGATGACATCCCTCCAGGCTAGAGGTTTTTTTTTTTCTTTTTTTTTTGAAGAGTGGGGAGGGTTCTTTTACGATGCCGTTTTTGTTGCTGTTGTTGTTTCTCATAAAAGGTATTTTATTAATTCCTTGCTAGCCCTTTTAAAAAGTCTTTTTTAAAAATCTGATTGTGGAGCTGGAGAGATGGCTCAGTGGTTAAGAGCACTGACTACTCTTTCAGAGGACCTGGGTTTGATTCCCAGCACCCACATGGTGGCTAACAAACACACATAACTCCAGTTCCAGGGGAACTTGATACCTTCTTCTGACCTTCACAGGCATTGCATGACAGGGGTACACTTACACACATGCACACAATACACTCATACACATAAAATAAAAATAATAAGTAAAATATTTAAAAAATCTGTTTGCAAGTTTTTATATCTCACCACCTTTATGGGCTGAGAGGTCTCTGCAGTCCTGTTTAAAAATATTTTTGTCTAATAATATTGATTTACCAGTTGTGTGTGTGTGTGTGTGTATGTGTGTGTGAGAGAGAGACAGACAGACAGACAGACAGATCGACAGAGTATGTATATGTGTATTCAGGAGGCTAGAAGACACCCTTCCAGAATCAGCTCCTTCCACCATGGGGTGCAGGGGATCGAACTCACATCATCAGGTTATGCAGCAGTCATCTCCCTTAGCTGAGTCTCTCACTGTCCCTTCTTTTAAAAATTGTGTATGTGTGTTATGCCTGTGTGTAACTGCACCTGTGTTATGCAATGTCCATGGATGGCAGAAGAGAGCACCATATTGCCTGGAACTGGAGGTGCAGACCATTGTTAGAAGCCATGTGGGTACTGCTCTTGGCAGTGTACCTGGGTTCCTTTTCCAGAATCCATATCAGGCAGCTCAAAACTGTAGTGACAAGCAGTTGTGTGTGGACATGTGTGTGCTCAAAACTCAACCTAGGTACTCTGGAAGAGCAGGTAGTGCTGTTAACCACTGAACCATCTCTCCAGACCTTAAACTCAATTCTTAACACATGAACCAAAACTCCAAAGAGCTATACACTATGTTTCTTTCCCCACAGTTATTCCAGTGATGTTCCTGCTTCAAACTTGGCAGCAAATTTTCCACTACAGGATCCAACACAGCAATATCCTCTAACACTGAGAACCCTTTACTTGACTCCCACTGTATTACAATTTCATGTAAGATACACTACATAATCTTGGGTTCCTCACAATACATTATCAAAATTGTTAGGAAAACTGGGCCACCATGAGCAGAGAAGTTCCAGAGGGCACTCAGTTATGATAGGGCAATGATCAAGGGGTGGTATATTTCTAGGAAAGTGTTCAACTAAAAACATGAGACTAGAAGCCATTAAAATGCTCAAGACACGTTAAATGCTCCACTGAGACTTGAAACTGTTATTTAGAATGCTCTGTACTGTAGAATATAAAAGCGACTGCTCTGCAGATGGAATGACACCCAAGACAGTCTCAGCCTCCCATCATTCAGTAGACTGCTACTTACTGGTTGTATGAAAAAAACTAAACAATCAAGCACTGTGTCATCCATGTCTTTAATTCGAGCACTTAGGAGGCAGAGGAAGATGGATATCTTTGAAATTGAGCCCAGCCTGGTCTGCATAGCAAGTCTAGGCCAGCTGACCTCATCTTTAAAACAAACAAACAAACAAACAAAAACAGCAGCGGAGGCTGGAGAGATGGTTCAGCGGTTAAGAACACTGGTTGTTCTTGCAGAAGACTGAGGTTTGAATCCTAGCACCCACGTGGCATCTAACAACTGTCTGTAACTCCAGATCCAGGGCGTCCAACAGCCTCTTCTGACCTCCGTGGCATTGCATGACACGGGTGCACTTACCTACATGCAGGCAGTATACACATACACATAAAATAAAAAGAATAAATAAAAATTTTTAAAAAACATCAAAAATATATTTGTTTTAACTTTGAGAACGAGAGAGACAGAGAGACAGAGAGAGAAAGAGACAGGAGGTCTCTTTCTCCAGGAGGTTAGAGGTCACCAAACCATAGTTAGCAGGCTGCTTCCTTCATGTGACTCCATGGACTAGAACTCAGATCATCAGAATTTGCTACAGACCCCTTGACCCTTTAGTCCATATCTACACCGTCCCCTTTTAAACCTTTGTCTGAACTATTTCTTTATTTTGTGTTTGTGCTCAGGACAAGGTTATAGGAGTCCTTGCCAGAGTCAGGGTTATCCTTCCACCATATTTTCACATAGACAGAATTGAGTCTTTGGGATTCATGGCAACACCTATAACAACCAGACATTTTACCAATCATTTTGTTGTTCTCACTAAAGCGCTTTTATTTAATTAGATTCATTCTCTCTCTTTCTCCTTACCCCGTATGTGTTTGTGTGTGTATGTCTGTGTTTGTGTGTCTGGTTGTGTGTCGGGGTGTGTCTGGGTGTGTATCTATGTCTGCGGGTCTGTGTCCTAGTGAACAGCAACAAGGACATTAGATGACACTCTTTGAGAGTGGACTCTTTCCTTCCACCATGTGTGTCCTGGGGATGGACTTAGATCTTCAGACTTGATAGAAGACTCTTTTACCTAAATATTTACTTTATTATTTATGGAGTGTGTGTGTGTGTATGTGTGTGTGTGTGTGTGTGTGTGTGTGTGTTTACTCTTAGAGTTCAAAGAACAACCTCACCAGAGTGGGCTCTCTTTGTATACCACATGGTTCACTAGGATTGAGCTTAGATCATATCACTTGACAACAGGCATGCTTACCCGAGTCACCTACTCAGCCTGTTTGTTTTGTCTTCTTTAAGATTTTTAAAAATGTTATATTTATTTATTCATATATTATTTGTTTATTATTTATTTATTTATTTATTTATTTATTTATTTATTTATTATGCTTGCCTGTGTGTGAGACTGTTTTCTGTCACTGGGAAGTTAGAGGACAGCCCTCTACACTCAGCTCCTTCCACCAGGAGTGTCCTGGGCAGCAAACTCAGAACTTCGGAATTGGTAATGGGAACCATTACCTGAGAATTCTCCACATACATAAAATAAAAACAATATTTAGTTCTTTTGAATGTGTGCCTGAGTGTGTTTGTGGGGTCAAGAAGATCAGAGGACATCCTGAAAAAGTTTGCGCTCTCCGTTCACATCATGGATCCCAGGGATTAACTCAGATCTTCAGCGTTGGAGTCAGGGCCCCTAACTCTCTGAGACATCTCCCTGGTCTTTTTTTCAGTCTTAAAAAAACTTAGAGTTCAAGGGATTACACTTCCCAGACATTAGGCTTAAGTCGATATAAAATGTTACTTAGACAATTATTTCTCATTGATCATTTTGTTTCTAAGCAGAAAGCGCTGCTCAGATGTAAGACTTCAAATCTTGGTCTGCAAAACTGTAGTGCCCATCTGTAGCTAAGGGAAACAAACCACTATTGTTCTAAAATGATGGATAAATGTGTTTTAACCCTTGCCTAAAACCTTTGAGAAGGAACTGACACTGATTCTAGCCACTCTAATAGCTATCCAAGAGTCTGAAAACAAATCCAGAGTCCATCATTCTCAAGACCAGCCTTGGCAGACAAAAGAAAAATGAGGTGGAACCCAACATAGGGATGATTTGGAAGCTCTCGTCAAGAAATCCCAATGGACTCTGATATGAACATTTGAAATTTGCCCTGTTTTGACTTTTTTTCTGGTTCCCTGTTTAGAACTTGTAATGTTAACTACTCTTGCCTTTCCTTCTCTTTCACATCCCCTATTCACCAGTCAAGGACCTTCTTTTCTCACTACACAAAAGAGTTATGCAATTTGGGAGTCTTTTAGATAGACCCATTGAAGGTGTACCCCGATTGCCTCACCCTGTGTCCCTGTTCAGCATGGAAGAAGCCAGAGCAGTCTGTGTTGGGAGCCTGGGTCTCAGCATGTTGGGAGACGTCTCAGCATGTTGGTAGACTGAGCCACTTCTTGAAACTGCTGACAGACCTAAGCTGGCTACTCTCCATTCTGCCCGCAGCCTTGGCCAAAAACATTGGCAGGCAGCCTGGGCCCAAAACCTTGGCTCACAGCCGGGGCCAGCAGCCCGCGGTCTTGCTCTAGTTTAGGTGAATAGCTCTGTTCTCGGTTAATCAGTAGATTCCTCCCTTAGAGTACATCAGTACCTCTGTGTTCTGACTGATGTGATTACCCACTCCTTGCTCCCTTGTTTTCATTCTCTATTTAAACTCATGCTTGTGTTTCAATAAATGAGACTTGATCAGAATCCTGTCTTGTCTCCATTTCTCTTGTCTCTTGCCCCATCCCATCCACATCCCCACTCCTCAATTCATCCCCACTCCCCAATCCAGGTACCTCATTGCAGACCCCGCGGGCCGGGGCAAGTCTGTATTCCCACTCCCAATTGACAATTTGGGTAACCCCTTCAGAGGATGGTGTGCTAAGAGTAGGAGGTAGGAATTGGCTAGGCATTAAGGGTAAAAAGACCCCAAATAAAAGTAGCCAGCTTCTTGGCTAAAAGTTAAAATATCCTTGGGCCTCTTAGCAACACACTCTGTTCCAAAGGCCAAAATGTCAAAAGTGTTTGGAAGCTCTTATCTAATCCCTTAAAGATTTTAGGGTTGCTTCTTCAGAGGGGGAAATGTTAGAGTAGCGAAAAGCCCCATTAAAAAAAGAGAAAGAAAGGAAGAAAGAGAGAGAAGAAAGAAAGAAAGAAAGAAAGAAAGAAAGAAAGAAAGAAAGAAAGAAAGAAAGAAAGAAAGAACACGAAGTTGTCAGAAAAAAGTGATGGGGAGGTATGGGAGGTGTTGGAGGGGAAGGAGTGGGCGTGGATTTGATCAAAACACCTTATATGCATGTATGAAATTCTCAATAAGATTTTTTTAGTTAAAAAAACTTTTAATTGTGTGTGTATATGTGTTTGTGTTTCTCTGTCTGTGTCCTTGTATAGACCAGCAAGAAGGTTAGATGCAAACTACTAGAGTGGGCTATTGTGCTCTGCTCCTACCAGGCAGGTCCCATGGATCAAATATGGATCTTCAGTCCCCAAAGCAAAAAGCCTTTACCCATTGATCCATCTCTTCAGACTTTAAGAAAAATATATTTTTAATTTATTTATTTTGAGAATGCCTCTCTCACTTTCTCTCTCTGTCTCTGTATCTCTCTCTCTCTCTCTCCATCCCTCCCTTCCCTACTTCTGCCTTGCAGGAAGGCTAGAGGGCACCCCAGGAGACTCCTCTCTCTCTCTCTTTCTCTCTCTCTCTCTCTCTCTCTCTCTCTCTCTCTCTCTCTCTCTCTCTTTGCAACAGCAGAGTCCTGGGTATCGAACATAGATTATCAGAGCTGGCAGCAGGCAACTTTAAACTGATCATCTCATCGTACTTAAAAGAATGGATTGTCTTCTTAAACCACAGGGTCCATGGGGATACATCCCTCTGGTTTGGGGTTTTTAACTTAAAAGTGCCGCTGACATTTATTTATTTATTTATATTTATTTATTTATTTCTCTGTTTTTCTCTGTATGTTTTCTGTCACCAGGAGTTTAAGAGGACACCCTCTTACCTGGTAGTGCCTTGTGGCACTCCTTCTTCCCCGAGTGAGCTCTTTCTACCATGTGGGTCCTGTGAATCAAATTCACACTGTATAAAACTTTGCAGAAGGAATCCTTACCCATTGATCAATCTAACTACATAGATTTTCTATATTATTTTTTATTCTATTTATTTATGCATTTATTTAATTACTTATTTGGTGTCTACGACTGTGTGTGTCCATCTAGAATGCCTTGTATTGTAGGATCTAAAACTAACTGCTCCTCATGTAGAATGTTATGCTGATACCCAAGACAGCCACAGCCTCCCATCTTTCAATAGCTGACTATTGCTGTCCTTCTAAAAAAATAAAAAATAAAAAACCAGCAAATGATCTTACCTATTAAAAAGAAAATCATTTACACGTAAAAAGTAGAATGACATGGCTGGAGAGATGTATCGGCTGTTAAGAAAGCTTAGTGCACTTGCAGAGGACCAGGGTTTGGTTCCCAGCACCCAGATCAAGCAGCCAACTGCCTGTAACTCAGGTTCTGGGAGATTCACCACCCTCTGACCTACTTGGGTACTTTCACAAACATGGTGTACATAACTTCATGCAGGCACAAAAAAACATTTAAAAAATAAATTTTATTTTAAAAAACAACAAAAAATCTTTTTAAAAATGGAATGAGGTGGCCCCCACCATTTTAAAAATCTTTCTAGATCTACTAAAAAAAACTCACATTTAAAATAGTTGATGGAGGCTGAAGAGATGGCTCAGCAGTAAAGATAATGTCAGCTCTTCAGAAGACCCAGATTTGGTTCCCAACAGCCACATGGTAACTAAAAAAATGCATTTATTTTACATGTTTATTTGGTGGACAGGAGGTGAGACAATAAACTGAAAGAGTTTACTCTCTGCTGCCACTCTGCAGGTCCTGGGAATCAAACTCATCCTTAGGCTTCGGTGCAGGAAGCTTTACCGGGGCAGAAGTCCCACCCTCCTCTTTTCTAAATGAGTTTTTAAACACTGTGTAGGAAAGGAGAGATGACTCAATGATTAAGAGCACTGTCTGCTCTTGTAGATAACCCCAGTGTGGTTCTTAGCACCCACATTGCGACTCACAATTGTAGGTAACTCCAGGGGCTCCTTCCTCCTCTTCTGGACTCTGCAGGCACTGTAGGACATGGGTGCACATATATAAATGCAGACAAAGACTCATACAAATAAAGAAGATATAAACAAACAAAAAAATAAAACCATGTGTGCCTGTGTCTGTGTACATCTGTGTGTTTCCTTGCAACTGGAGTTCAGAGGACAACGTAATCAGAGTGGGCTCTCTCCTTAATGCAACAAGGATCTCAAGAATAGAATTTAGATCCTCAGGCTTGGTGGCAGTCACCTTTATCTGCTCTGAGGGATCTTTCACTTTTTTCCATATTAAAAATTATGTGTTTATTTATGTTTGTGAAATTCTCTCTCTCTCTCTCTCTCTCTCTCTCTCTCTCTCTCTCTCTCACACACACACACACTGTCTCTTTCTTTCTCTCCCCACCGGTGCACATAGGCAAGGAGGTTAGAGGACACCCCAACATAGTGTCCTCTCTCCGTGGATCCCAAGATCACAGGCAGATCTTCACCCTTGGCCACAGACCCCTTTGCCTGCTGATCCATGCTGGCACCCTTTTGTTAAAAATAAGAACATTTTATCAAGGCATGGTGGCACATTCCTTTAATCTCAGGTCTTGGGAGGCAGAGGCAGGCAGATCTCTGTGAGTTGAAGACCAGTGTGGTCTACATAGCCACTTCTAGGCCTGTCATAGCCACATAGTGAAACTCTTTCTCCAAAAAAAAAATCTTAACTTTTTTTTCGTATTTCATGTACGTCCATCCATGCAAGAGACTGCGCTCTGCTTCTACCAGGTGGGTCTCCAGATCAAGCTCAGTTCTTCAGACTTGGAGGCTGGGGCATTACACAATGAAACATTTCCCTGGCCTCTTTTTTATACATATTAAAAGTTTTCTCCTTATCTATTTTTATTTATGTATTTATTGATATGTTTTGTGTGGGGAGAGGTGTTTGCTTACTTGGGAAGTCAAAGAACCACCTCAATAGAGTGTGCCCTCTCCTTACACATCCTGGTTCATGGGTATCAAACTCTGTCAGGTTTGTCTGCAGGCATCTTTACCCACTGAGCCATCTCTCTGAAACGCCTCACCAGAGTTTGTTCTCTTCCTCCACCTTGTGGATCCTGGGACTGAACTGAAATCATCAGACTTGACAGCAGGCACCTTTGCTACCTACTCCATCTCGTGGGCACTTTAAAAATCCTTTTAGAGCAGTGCATGCCTTTAGTCCCAGCACTCCGGAGGCAGATCTCTGAGTTCAAGGCCAGCCTGGTCTACATAGTATGTCCAGGCCAGCTGGGGCTACACGGAGTCTCTGTCTCAAAAAGATCAGTCAGTCAATCAATAAATACATAAACAAATAAGTAAATAAATTTCTTTTTAGAAACTCATTAATTTATGCTAGCAGAAACATTTAATCCCAGCTCTTGGAGGCAGAGGCAGAGGCAGATGGATCTTTACACGTTCCAGGTCAACCTGATCAGCTTAGTAAGTTCCAGGACAGCCAGTTGTACAGACTGAAACCCTGCCTCAAAAACAGTAAAAGAAAAACCAAAGTATTTATTTATTTAAGTTTGAGAAAGTATGTATGAGTGAGAGAATTTAGAGAACACTCAGCCATAGCAGGCTCCTTCTACCATGTGGCTCCCAGGAACTAAACTCAGATTGAGAACTTTGCTACAGGCCCCTTTACCTTCTGGTCCATCTTGGCACCTTCCATAACCCTGTGAAAATAGTTTTCCAAAAGATATTTCCTTGTTTGGTGTTTATTCTCAGGATGAGGCTAGAAGACTCCTCACCAGAGATGTTGCTGTCCTTCAGCAGGAGTTCACAGAGAGAGAACTCACTCCCTCAGGCTTGGGGGCAGGCACCAACACCTGCTGAGACATTAGAAGAGCACTGTTTCCTCATCTTCATTGCATGGCACAGGTGCACTTACCTGAAAGCAGACAATACAGTCATAGACATAAAAATAATAAAATATTTTTAAAATATGTATTCATTTACTCGTGTGTGTGTGTCTGTGTGTCAGTGTGTATGTGCAAGGAGATTAGAGACACCCTGCCAGAGTGGAATCCCTCCTCCACCATGTTAGTTCTAGGAATCAAACTCATCTTCATATTTGTTTACAGGCGTCAATACTAACTGAATCATCTCATTGTCCTTTGTAAAAATAACATTTACTTCTTTTGAATGTGCACCTGTTTGTGTTTATAGGGACAAGAAGATCACAGGACAACCCACAAGAATTTGCTTTCTCCTTTCACTTTGTGGATCTCTAGGATTAATGTTACATGATCAGGCTCGGTGGCAAGCACCTTAACCCACCTCATTACCCTTTTAAAGTTTTTAAAAATAGTCTTAATTTATTTTTTTACTCATGAGTACATGAGTGTGGGCATGTGTCCTATGGAGCACAGGGAGGAGAGTAGGGGACATTTTGCAATAGTTGGCTGCTTCCAGCAGGTGGACCCTGGGGATGCAACTCCAATGGTCAGACTGTGGCAGGTATCTTTGTCCTCTTATCAGTTCTTTTTTTTTTCTTTCTTTCTGTTTTTGTAAAACATTTATTGGGAGTTTGTGCTTTGTGTGTTTCCTCTGTTGAAGGAAGTTACAGGACACCTCATCAGAACTGGCACTATCTTCTACTACATGGTTTATGAAGATGGAGTGCTCAGACCTTTAGGCATGTTACTAGTTACCTACTGGGAGCCCTTCCACCTTCCTTTTTGAATATCTGGCTTTTGTTTGTTGGTTTTCTTTTGGATTTTTCATTTGGAAGGGATGGCCTTAAGGAAAAGAGCTTCTAAGACCCCCAGCGAGAGGGGTCTTTCTCCTTCCACCTCTGTGATCCCTAGAATCCAACATATAACTTCAGACTTGGTAGATGGCACATTTACCTTCCAATCCATCTCACCATTCTTTTAAAAAATCCGAGGGAATGGGGTATAATAATAAAGATTAACTGAGATGTTCTGTATGAAATACACAAAAATTTAATAAATAATTAAAAAATATTTTTGAGGTGCTGGAGAGATGCTCAGCAATTAAAGGCAGCAGGCCCAGGTTTGATTCTCAGCACCCATATGGCAGCTAACAACACTCAGTAATGCCAGTTTCCATAAATCCAACAGCTTCTTCTGGCCTCCTTGGGAATTACCCATACTGTAGCACCCAACTACATGCATGCAAAACACTCTGACACATAAAAATTAATAAAAATAAATAGTAAAAATAAAACATAACCTAATAAGAAATGTTTATTAAGTTTGCCTGTGTGTTTGCCCAGGCAAAATGTGAGGACGCCCAGAGAGACCTGGCCTTCTCCTTCCACTAGTTGATTCACAGAGGTGGAAGTCTGGTCTTCAGGCTTGGCAGCAAGCATCTATACCCACTTACTCATTTCAGCAGTCTTTTAGTTTTTTTCATGTGTATTTATTTATTTCTGGGGACAGATGGGTGCCCTCAGGCTAGGAGTTTACATGACATCCTGCCAGAATGACCTCATTCCACTTCACGTGTCCCTCGGATCCAACTAAGATCTTCACACATTGAGGCAGGTGTCTTTACCTGATGCCCTATCTCACTGTCCATTTGTTTTTTCTTGAAAAAAAATATTGTCTACAGTGATGGCTCACTGGTTAAGAAAGCTGTTCTTGCATAGGACAGGAGTTCAGCTCCCAGCATGCAATTTGGGTAGCTCACAGTCACCTGTAATTCCAGGTCCAGTGGACTGGACATAACTGGCTTCTGCAGGAATCTGCACATCATCAGAAAACTCAGATGCACATAAAGAAAAACTAAAAATTGACTGGGTATGGTGCCACAAGCCTTTAATCCCAACACAGGAGAAGCAGAACCAGGTATATATCTGTTATTTAGAGGCCAGTCTAGTCTACATAGTATGTTCCTGGCCAGCCAGGGCTACACAGTAACATAGTGAGATCTTAGAGAGAGAGAGAGAGAGAGAGAGAGAGAGAGAGAGAGAGAGAGAACTGAGCCTGGAGAGATGGTTCAGTGGCGAACAACTGACCATAACTCCAGTGCCAAGGGATCCGACAGCCCACTTTTGGCTTCTGGGGGCTTTGCATGGCATGGACGCACTTACATGTATGCAGGCAAAACACTCATATACATAAAATAAAATTAAATTTTAAGCAAAAGAGGAAGAAAGTAAGGAAGGAAGGGAAGGAGGGAGGAGGAAAGAAAGAAAGAAGGAAGGAAGGAAGGAAGGAAGGAAGGAAGGAAGGAAGGAAGGAAGGAAGGAAGGAGGGGAAGGAGGGAGGAAGGAAAGAAGGAAGCAAGGTAGGGAGGGAGGAGGAAGGAAGGAAATAAGGAAGGGAGGGAGGAAGGGTGGGAGGGAGGGAAGGAAGAGCAATCATTTACTTTATTAATGCCTATGAATTGTTGTGCTCAATGTGTTTCTTTTCTCCTTCCGCCATGGGCTAATCAGGAAATAGTTACACATCTTCAGACTTGGTAGCAGACTCCTTTAAATATGAGATCTCTCAGCACCCCACTTTAAAGAAATCTCTTTTAGAGACTGGAGAGATGGCTCAGCACTTAAGGGTACCGGCTGCTCTTGCAGAGAACCCAGGTTTGATTCCCAAAAATCACATGGCAACTAACAACTGTCCTTAACTCCAGTTCCAGGGAATCCAGTGCTTCTTGCGACCTCCATGGGCACTACATGACATGGGTATACCCACCTACATGCAGGCACTACACTCATACACATAAAATAAAGATAATAAATATTTTAAAACTCTTTTAGAAAAAATACAAGTGTTTATTTATTCTGTGTGTGTTTTCGAGTGTCAGATTGCTTGCAATAAGAAATCAGAGAACAACCTCAGCAGAGTGTGCTCTCTCCTTACACCACATGGTTCACCAGATTTGAGCTCAGATCATCAAGCTTGGTGGCAGGTCCATTTACCCTCTGGTCACATACCTGGCCTAACTTTTAATCTTCAAAAACTGTATTTTCACTTATCTATTGGTGTGTATATGTGTGTGTGTGTGTGTGTGTGTGTGTGTGTGTGTGACTTACAATCTGAGCTCAAATCTGAACCTCATCAGAGTGGGTTCTCTGTCAAAACCACAGGGTTCCTGGGCGACCAATTCCAATTCACATCTTCAGACCCAGCTGAAGGCAACTCTACGTGCTAAGACAGCCCCTGGGTGTTTTCCAACCTTAAAAACAACATTTGTTTGTTTATTATTTAATTATTTAAGTGTTCATTACCCCGTGAGTGAATGTTTCCTGTCACCAGAATGTTAGAGAAAATCCCTCCTCCCAGAGTCAGATCCTTCTAACACGTGGGACCTCGGGATCAAATTCACATAGTCAGGCTTCCAAAAAGGCGTGTTTATTGGATGAGCCATCTAAGTGTACACTTTTTAAAAACATTTTAAAAATATTATCTATTTAGTTAATTAGCTAATTACTTTGTGTATAGATATTTTTCCACTTTATGGTAGGCCAGGAGAATAGAGGACAACTGACAGGAGTGGATGGCTTCTACCATGTAGCTCCGGGGAATCAATCAAACATCCTCAGACTTGACCCAGGTCTCCTATACCCACTGAGCCATCTCACTGTCCCTTTTCAAAAAATATTTTCAGCATTATTTATTTTCCCTGTGAGCACATGCTTGTGCTTCTCTCTGTATGTGTATGCGTGTGTGTGGCCGTGAGTGTGCCTGTACATATATCTGTATCTGTGTCTGTGTGTGGTGTGTTAGTGTGCATGCATGTGCATTTGTGAGCACGGATATGAAGACCCAGTGTTCCCACGGGTCTCTTCCTAGATCACTCTCCACTTCATTTATTAATGCAGAGTCTCTCACTGAAGTTAAAACTTGCCAACTTCTGCTAATCTAGCTGCACAGCTTGCCCTGGGGATCCCTTTTCTGCTCCTGAGTGCTGCCATTATTGGAGGTCGCCTTGCATGTGGGGCTTTTTAAGGTGGTTGAGAGGTTGGAAACTCACATTATCACACTGTCCACAGTAAGCATTTTATCCACTGAGCCATCTCCCCAACCCTGTTTTATAAAGCGATGTTTTGTGAAACTTTGTTTGCTAGAGATGGTTAGAGGTTCTAAGTTCAGACGGCTTATTAATACATTAATTTGAAGTATTTTTCATTGGCTTAGGCAGTAATAATGAATTTCTGGGTTATAGGATCAAAGACTATTATTTGAGATAAAAAAAAGCCACGGTATTCAGAAAATATTTTTCAGAAGCAAACACAAAGTCTAGGTTGAGTTTATTGACTTTTCTCCATGGTGAGTGTCTGTGTCTCTTAAACAATAAGAGCTGCAGATCAGGAGTGGTTTTCTCTGTGACTATGGAAAAAGTTTGATTAAATAATCCTAAGATCAGGACTGAATAGACAGCTCAGTGCTTAAGAGCACTCGCTGCTCTTGCAGAGTGCTAGAGTTCAGTTCCAAGCACCCACCTGCATCTCCAGCTCCAGGGGATCCCATGCCCACTTTTGGACTCCAAGGGCACTGTCAGGTAAGGTGAAGGGGGGATACACACATCAATAAACACACATACACATAAAGGAATTTTTTAAACTGAAAATCACACACACACACACACACACACACACACACACACAAGCCTGTGTGGTGGAACACACCTTTAATCTCAGTATTTAGGAGGCAAACGCAGGTCAATCACTATGAGATCGAGGTCATCTGGGTCTATAAAGTGAGTTCCAGGCCAGTTAGGTCTACAGGGAAACCCTGTCTCAAAAAGACCAAAAAATTACATGCACAATATACTTTTAAGGATATATTGCCAAGCTGTACAGGCTGAGGTAAGAGGATGGTGAATTTGAAGCCAATCTACAGAGTGAGTTCAAACCGTAGGCTACCCCTGGGCTCTATGGACAGAATCTGCCTCAATGGGGGCTTAGAGGTAAGGCCAGGGATGTAGCTCAGCTAGTGGAGTGCACAGCAGGCATGAAGCCCTGGCTTCAATCCCAGGACTGTGTACACTGAGCATGGTGGAGTACACCAGGAATCTCAGCACTCAGGAGTGAAGGCAGGAGGATCAGAAGTTCAGTGACATCCTTGCCTACGAAACCAACTCCAAGACATCTTTGGATACGTGCAAGCTTATCTCTAAAACAAAAATGTCTGTACAGTGACGCTTGTATAATCTTATATAAGCGGGAGTTGGCGCTCTCCTTTCTCTACATAAGTTCCCAAGATCTCAGATCAGCAGGCTTGGCAGTAAATGTCTTTCCTGTTTAGCCATCTCACTGAGGCTTCAGGCTGGATTTTAAACAGATTTTTCTCAAGGAAGCCCTAAGGCCATTCATCCTCTGACACTTGTGAGTTTAAAAATGTACTGACAGTGAAAGCTTGGTTGTGCAGGACCCAGAGCCTCTGACCTGCCTCCCTGCAGTAGGAGTGCTCCTGAACCCTGCACACTGCTGTGACATTTCAGCCTGTAGAACTTCCCAGTGTGTGTGTGTGTGTGTGTGTGTGTGTGTGTGTGTGTGTGTAAGTTTTGACATTTTTTACTTCTGTATGTGTATGTGTTTATGGCTGTGTGAATACCCACCTACCTGCTGGCACCCTCAATGGCAGATATGAAGCCTTACATTCAGATTTTAAAGATATTTTATTACACTTATTTTATGTTTATGATTCTGCATGTGTGTAATTGCAGTCATATTGTGTAATATTGGCTGAGTAAGTCAGAAGAGGATGATGGATCACCTGGAACTGGAGTTATGGAAGATCGTTAGTTATCATGTGGGTGGTGGGATTTGAACCCGGGTCCTCTGCCAAAACAGCCAGTGCTTTTAACCACTGAGCCATCTCTCCATTCCTACAATCAGATGTTTTAAAAATGATTTTTAAAAAGGACCACCGAGGAATTATTGAATACATTTTGTGAGCAGAAACAAAACAACAACAGCAGCAAAAACCCTCCCCCATCCCCAAAACCAAAACAAACAAAGAAACAAACAAAGAGAAACAAGGCCAGTGAGAAGGATCTCCAGGTATAATCTGCAGCTGTCAAATGTGAGGATCTGAGTCTGGTTTCCAGGATGCAGTGGATGGCAGGAAATACTTGAGCCTGGTGGATTGTCATTGAACTTGTGCCAGTGATGCTGCACAAAAGCTTAGGGAAACACACACACACACACACACACACACATACACACACACACACACGCAAGGACATAGTACAATAAATATGTTTTGAAAAGGATGATGAGATATATTTCTCAGTCAGATCCCAGACACCCCAACGGTGGAAGGAAAGAGCTGACTCACGAGCTTTTCCTGTGACCTCCACATGTTACATTTGGTATGGGTGCACACAGACACAAAGACACACACAGACACACATACACACACACAGATTCTGTAATGGCAGTCCAAATCTCTCTTCCTTTACAAACAGGTGAATATTTTATCAACTCCTTTTGAATGCCAGTATTTTCAGTAGATCTAGAAATATTTTTTTAATTTTTAAAAGTATTTTATTTATTATTTTTATTTTATGTGTTTGTGTGTATTGTCTGCGTGTATGCAAGTGCACCTGTGTCATGCAATGCCGGCAGAGGACAGAGAGACCATCAAATTCCCTGGAATTGGAGTTTCAGGCAGTTGTTAGCTAAAATGTGGGTGCTGGGATTTGAACCTTGGTCTTCTGCAAGAACAGTCAGTGTTCTTAACCGCTGAGCCATCTCTCTAGCCCCTAGAAATTTTTTTTATATGGAGGAGAGTACGTCCACCTCACCCCATGCTTAAAATTATTATTATTTATTTATTCATTATTATGAATTTCACAGAATATATATTTATGGTATATAGATGCACTCCCCTATTTAGACATCCTTTTGCTAGCCCCTGCCCAATTCCATATACATTATCATATATATGAAAATATATGTAAATTTCTATGTAAAGGCCTATAGAGACAATTTTGTGTCCCAAATGTCATTTGGTGTTGATCCATCCCTGGAGGACTGGCCCAACTACCAAATCTGACTCTCCATGAGTTTGTGTAGTTATCAGAGTTTCTTTTGCTATTGTTTTAAGCTTTATTGCATTGTGGTCTGGTAGAATTACTTCATTTTTTGGTGTTTGTTGAGTTTTGTTTTGTGACTGAGAATGTGGACAGTTTTAAAGAAACTTCCAAAGGCCAAAAATGCCGAAAATATTTGGGAGCTTTTATCTAATCCTTAAAAGATTTTAGGGTTACCTCTTCAGAAGGGGGAATGTTAAAGTAGCCCAAAGCCCCATAAAAAATTAAAGAATAAGAAACAGTACATGAAGTTATCAGAAAAAAAGTGATGGGGAGATACAGGAGGAGTTGGAGGGGAGGGAGTGGGCATGGATTTAATCAAAATACCTTATATGCATGTATGAGATTCTCAATAAATTATTTATTTAAAAAAATTACAGCGAATTGGATCTTCAGGTAAAGTCAACTGCCAAGAAATGTGAAGACCTTAGTTAGATTAAACGACACGTGTTAGATGGAGCCCATTTTGGCTTGGTGTCATATAAACTCCTGGTCAGCAAGTGTCCGCTTCCCCAACTAAATCAGTATTTACACATAAAAAAAAAACAAAATGAAACAAAAACTAAACAGTTGGTGAAATGTCTCAGCAAATATAGGTGCCTGCTCCCAAGCTTGAAGATCTGAGCTCCATGAACCAAGTGGTAGAAAGGCATTTCCAAGTCTTGGTGGGGGAGGGGTCATCTCAGCTTTTTCCCAGGCAAACAGACGTGTAAAATAAATAAATGTTTATTGGAGTTTCTCATTTTATTATATTTTTAATATTTTATATGTACGAATGTTTTGCCTGTATGTATGAAAGTACACTCATGCCTTCAATACACTTGGAAGCCAGAAGAGGGCGTTGGATACCCTGGTACTGGAGTTGATAGGCACAATATGAGTGCCAGGAACCGAACATGAGACCTCTACAAGAGCAGTAAGTGCTCTTAACAGTTGAGTCATCTCTCCTGCCCCCTTAGACTCTTTTTTTTGTTTGTTTGGTTTTTTTTTGGTCTTTTTGAGACAGGGTCTCCCTGTAGCTCCAGCTGTCCTGGAATTCACTATGTAGACAAGGCTGGCCTTGAACTCAGAGATCTGCCTGCCTCTGCCTCCCAAGTGCTGGGATTAAAGGCGTGCGCCAATATGCCCGGCCCCTTAAACTTTTTAAAGGGCTCAAATGATGGGTCAGCAGGTAAAGGTGACTGCTACCAAGTCTGAAGATTTGTGTTCCACCCTCCGGATCCACAAGGTGGAAGGAGAGATGCCCTCTGCCTCGGTGTCTTCTAACCTCTTTTCCTCAGATCCCTCCTCTACCAAATACAAACAAACAAACAAACAAACAAACAAAAAACAGATGTTTAAAAAATGATAGTGGAAGTTCTCAGCAGGTACCAGTGTCGACCACCAAGACTAAAGATTTGAGTTCCATCTTCTCGTAAACCACAAGGAGGGGCCAACTCTGACCAGATGTCATATAACCTCTTCATCAGAGCAGAAACTCATATTATATGTTTTATAAAAAGTAGAGGGGATGTGTGATGATAAGAGGGTAAGGGCACCTGCCCCACACAAAGTCTGAAAATTGGAATTTGAGCCATGTGATCCAGTACACGCAACACCCAAGGAGGCCAGAATGTAGCGACAGATCTCCTGGAACTGGAGTTAAGCCTTTATGAGTTAACTCTCACATAGGTGCTGGAAACAACCCAGCCGGGTCTTCTGAAAGAACAGCCAGTGCGCTTGACCTCTCAGCCCTCTCTTCTGCCTGAAGGACAGCCCTCAGCCAATTACAACCTCCCCCGCCAAAAAAAAAACAGACAAATCAAAACAAACAAATAAAGGCCAGATGTAAAAAAAAGGCAACCTCCTTGCCTGTGCACACTGCAACACACACATGCCCATGCACTCATGAGCACAAAATAAATTTAAAATGATTTTTAAAACTTAGAAAAAAACAAGGGGAAGTGAGGGGCTCTGTGGGTAAAGGTGTGTGCCATCAAGCCTAACCATATGAATGCGATCCGTGGGACTGACATGGTGGAAGGAGCTGACTCTAGTGAGATGTCCTCCTACCTCCTCCATGCCTGAGAAGACATAATACATGCTTTATTAAAAAAGAAAAAAGAAAAAGAAAGTAAAAGATTTAAAGCTAGAGAGATGGCTCAGCTGCTAAGAATTACATCCTTGGCCACAACCCTAACTCCCTCTCATAAAGGATCCCAGGATGGCCTGTGTCTTGGAACTCGCCATGTATCCCAGACGTTTAAAACTCTCCATCCTCCAACCTCAGCCTCCTGAGTGCCAGAATATCTGGTCACGATGCCTGGGTTCCTCGTTTTCCAGGTTTAGTATTTATTAGTGTTTTTCTTTTTTAAGTCCTTGCTGTTAGGTGCAAATTTATCTGACAAATTGCATTCAGTCTCTGCTGTTAATGCTAAGCCCGGAAATAGAACGAAGACATTGGGACAACCTACCACCAGGTGGTGCAGCTCCTTCATGTGGGAGGGTGGAGGACATTGAGCATGGTATAAAGTGGACCCTGCTTAAAGTGATACTTAGTGGAACAGCATCTTTTATGATAAGCCCTTCTTCTAGCTGAAGTAACTAAATAATAGCAGTAGGGTGGGAACTAAGTAATTTTATACACTTATTTGTGTGTTTGGGGAGACTGTGTGCCTTGAAGAATGTGTGGAGTTCAGAAGACAATACACAGGAGTTAGTTTTCTCCTTCCACTATGTGGGTTCCAGGGATCAAGCTCCAGTCTCTAGGTTTGGCAGCAAATGCTTTACAGTTGAGCCCTCTCACTGGCCCCAGGCTGGATTTTAAGCAGGTTTTTCTCAAGGATGCCCTAAGGCCATTCATCTTCAGATACTTGTTACTTAAAAAAATTGTGGCAAAAAAAGCTTGGTTGGGACCTGGAGATTTTGTCCTGCTTAGTTACAATAGGAGTGCTGCTGAACCCTGCGCACTGCTCTGCTGATCCAGCCTCTGAAGTTTAGCTATGTATACCTATGTATATATGTTTGAAATTTTATGTGCGTGTACATATTTATCTGTGTGTGTCTACTCGCCTGCCTGCTGGTGCCCTCAGAGACAAGAAGAGGGCATTTGATCTCCTGAAGCTGGAGGTACAGGTCAGTGCTGAAGACTGAACACTGATCCCTTCCAAGTGCAACAGGTTCTCTTACCCACTGAGCATGCTTCCTGTCCTGAGCCTAAGGAATATGTAATGAAACTGGATTCAAATGTACTTAAAAATGACTACTGAATCTACAGCTTCTTTGTGCAACATACAGGGACAGAGGATTGAGAAAAACCAATAAACCCACTCTAGAATTTGTGTTCCTGAAAAAAAAAAACTTATTTGAATATAACTGGTGGCTTCCTACGTTTTCAAATAATAATCCTTTGATACATAGCCCACAAATTCATTATTACTGCCTGAGCTGGTTAAAAAGTATTTCAAATCAACTTCAGTAATAAGTTTGTTTGAACTGAGAATCTCTATTCACTAGCACCAACCACAATTTCAGAAAACTTCCTCTTTAAAAATCGTAGCACTGTGCTGGGCAGATGGCTCAGTGGCTACAGTGCCTGCTGAGCAAAGTGGGATGATGGGAGTTGGGAGCCCCAAAATTCATAAAAACCCAGCATTCAAGGCAGCCTCTTGTAATGGCAGCACTCAGGATTAGAAATGGGGTCCCCAGGGCAAGCTGGCCAGCAATAGTAGCAGGAATTGTCAGGTTCCAGGTTCAGTGTGAGACCCTGCCTCAACATATGAAGTACAGCGCTATCTAAGAATACATCAGTGGGAGCATTTGACCTTCACATCCATGTGCACACATGCACACACATATACACTAACATACAAGATATACGTGGACACACAGGGACACACGTAAGTATATACACTCAAGAAAGTTAAATACTTGTACTGGATAGCTTTAGTGTCAACTTGACACACCTGGGTTGAGGGCGTCTCAACTGGAGAATTGCCTCCATTGGACTGGCCTGTGGCCATGTCTGTGGTGTATTTTCTTGATTGTTGAGTGATATGGGAGGGCCAAGCCCACTGTGGGTAGTGCCATCCCTGGGCAGGTGGGCCTGTGTTGGATAAGAGAGCAAGCTGAGCAGGGGCCAGGGGAGCAAGCCAGTAAAGCAACATTCCTCCATGGCCTGTGCTCCAGCTCCTGCTTCCAGGTTCCTGCCCTGAGTTCCTACCTTGGGCTCCCTGATGTACCTGGGAGATGTAAGCTGAATAAACCCTTTCCTCCCCAAGTTGATATTGGTCAGAGTGTTTTGTCACAGCAATGGAGAAACAAACTAAGACAATAATGCTTAACAATTTTTTTTAAAAAAGTATGTAAATTGGCTCAGTGAGTCCACATGATTACACGCAGGCCTGACCATGTGAGTTTGACCCCTTGGACCTACATGTTGGAAGGGGACCACTCTTGTGGGTTGTTCTTTCACCTCCTGGCCTGTTCCCAACTGGAAACACATTTACATACAAAATGAATAAATGAATAAATAAATAATAAATGATAAAAATATTTTTAGAAAATGGTGTAGTTTAATGGCTCAGCAAACAAAAGTGCCTTCTGCCAAGTCTTACTATGTGGATTTGATCTACAGGACCCACATGGTAGAAGGATCTGACTCTGGGGAGTTGTCCTCTATCCTCCAAGTGACACAAAACATAGTCACACAAAAAGACACCCACACACTCATAATCATAAATAAATACATAAATGAATACATTTATATTTTTAAAACCACAAAAAAGAAACAAATCCCGGTCTTTGCTCTGCTCATCAGGTAAAAACTTCTTCAGTCAAACCACAGCATCTGACTTGGATCCTCAGGAACCATGTGGTACAAGGAGATAGCCCACGCTGGTCAGGTTGGATGTTGACCGCAGATTGCAAGCAAACGCACACATTTAAGCATGCATACACACACACACACACACACACACACACACAAAGTACAGGCACAGGCATATACACAAAGACACATACATGGCCACACACACAGGGACAAGCACAAACAAGCACACACACAAATAAATAAGGGTTTTTTTTTTAAGATTTTAAAAGGAATAGTGAGATGGCTCTGCTGGTAAAGGTGTCTGCCTCCAAGCTTAATGATGTGAGTTCAATCCCCTGGAACCATGTGGTGGAAATGGCAGAAGCTGGTGTTCTCTAACCTCCTGGTGACTGAAAACAGACTTGCTCTCTCTCTCGCTTTTCTCTCTCTCTCTCTCTCTCTCTCTCTCTCTCTCTCTCACACACACACACACACACACACTCCAATAAATAAGTAAAAATACAGCTTTTTAAGATAAAAAATTAGGCATGTATGTGACCACAAGGTAAATGTACCTGTCATCAAACTTGATGATATGAGCTCAAATCTGGTGAACCGTGTGGTATAAGGAGAGAGCACACTCTGCTGAGGTAGTTCTCTGACCCCTTATTGCAAAGAGTTTGACACTCAAAAACAGAATAAACACTTTTATTTTTTCAAAAAGATTTTTAAATATTTATTATTTTTATTTTATATGTATGAGTGTAGTGCCTGAATATACGTGGGTGTACCCATGCCACGCAATGCCCATGGAGGTCAGAAGAAGGCATCGGATTCCCTGGAACTGGGGTTAAGGACAGTTGTTAGCTGCCATGTGGGTGCTGGGACTCAATCGTGGGTTCCCTCCAAGAGCAGCCAGTGCCCTTAAGCGCTGAGCCATCTCTTCAGGCCCTAGAAAAGATTGTTTTAAAGTGAGATGCCAAATGATCTCATCTGTAAAGGAGTCTGCTACCAAGTCTGAAGATGTATATTTATTCCCTGATTAGCCCATGGTGGAAGGAGAGAAGAAACACTTTGGACACAATCATTCACAGGCATTCGTAAAGTAAATGAATTGTCTCACCTGCCTTCCCTCCTTCCTTCCTTCCTTCCTTCCTTCCTTCCTTCCTTCCTTCCTTCCTTCCTTCCTTCCTTCTTTTCTTAAAATTTATTTTTATTTTATGTATATGAGTGTTTTGTCTGCATTCATGTTAAGTGCACCCATGTTGTACAAAGCACTCAGAGGCCAGAAGAGGGTTGTCAGATCCCTTGAACTGGAGATATGGTCAGTTATTAGCCACCATGTGGACACTGGGAATAGAACTCGGGTCCTTTAGAATAACAGTCAGTGTTCTTAACCACTGAGCCATTACTCCAGGCTCAGCTCTCTCTCTCTCTCTCTCTCTCTCTCTCTCTCTCTCTCTCTCTCTCTGTCTCTCTCTCAGCAGGGTCTCACTATATACACTGGCTGGCCTGGAACTCTATATGTAAACTATACTGGCCTCTAAATAACAGAGCTATACCTGGCTCTGCTTCCCCTGTGGTGGGGTTAACGACTTGTGCCACCATACCCAGTCAATTTTTAGTTTTTCTTTATGTGTGTCTGAGTTTTCTGATGGTGTGCAGATTCCTGCAGAAGCAAGTTATGTCCGGTCCCCAAGACCTGGAGTTACAGGTGATTGTGAGCTACCCAACCTGTGTGCTGGGAACTGAACTCCTGTCCTATGCAAGAGCAGTTTGCTCTCTTAACCACTGAGCCATCTCTGTAGACAATACTTTTTCCACGAATAAAGAATTGGACAGTGAGATAGATCAGCAGGTAAAGATACGTGCCTCAACGTGAAGATCTTACTTGGATCCCCAGGACACTTTTACTATTATTTTTATTAAGTTTTATGTGTAGGAATGTTATGCATGCATGTAGTTGGGTGCTGCAGTGCATGTAATTCCTAAGGAGGCCAGGAGAGCTTGTTGGATTCACTAAAACTGGCATTACTGATGGTTGCTAGCTGCCATATAGGTGCTGAGACTCAAACCTGGGTTTCCTGCTTTTAATTTCTGAGCCATGTTTCCAGCACCTCAAAAATATTTTTTAATTATTTATTAAATTTTTGTGTATTTCATACAGAATATCTCAATCAATCTTAACTATCATTATATGCCCTTCTCTCAATTTTTTTAAAGGAATGGTGAGATTGATTGGAAGGTAAACATGCCATCTACCAAGTCTGAAGGTATAGGTTGGATTCTTGGGATCACAGAGGTGGAAGGAGAAAGGACCCTTTGGCTGGGGATCTTATAAGCTCTTTTCCTTAGGCCATCCCTTCCAAATGCAAAATCCAATTGAAAACCAACAAACAAAAGCCAGATATTTAAAAAGGAAGGTGGAAGGGCTCATTGGGTCCCCGTAGGTACCTACTAACATGCCTAAAGGTCTGAGAGCTCCATCTTCATAAACCACATAGTAGAAGAGAGTGCCAGTTCTGATGAGGTGTCCTGTAACTTCCTTCAACTGAAGAAACACACAGAGTACAAACTCACAATAAATGTTTTGCCAAAAAAAAAAAAAAAAGAACTGGGTGATGGTAAGAGGGCAAAGATGCCTGCCACAGGCTGACCATCGGAGTTCTATCCGCAGGATTTTCTGCTGGAAGGAGTCAGGTATTGCAAGATTGTCATCTACTCTCTCCCCCCTGTGCTCCATGGGACACATGCACACACCCATGCACTCAGGAGTAAAAAAATAAATTAAAACTGTTTTGAAAAACTTAGAGATAAGAAGGGTAGTGAGGTGGGTTAAGGTGCTTGCCACTAATCCCAATGATGTAAATTTAATCCTAGGGACCCACAAAGTGAAAGGAGAAAGAAAATTCTTGTGAGTTGTCCTGTGATCTTCTTGCCCCCACAAACACAAACAGGCCCACATTCAAAAGAAGTGAAGGTCATTTTTACAAAGGTCAATGAGATGATTCAGTGAGAATTGGCGCCTGTAACCAAATCTGAAGATGAGCTTAATTCCTGTAACCAACATAGTGGAAGAGGGAGTCCACTCTGGCAGGGTGTCTCTAATCTCCTTGCCATTGTACATCAGAAGAGAGAGAGAGAGAGAGAGAGAGAGAGAGAATGAATACATTTTTAAAGATGAAGAAACAGTGCTGTTGTAATGTCTCAGCAGGCATTGGTGCCTGTCCCCAAGCCTGAAGGAGTGAGTTCCCTCTCTGTGAACTCCTGCTGAAGGAGAGCGCCAACTCCGGTGAGGTGTCTTCTAGCCTCATCCTGAGAACAAACACAAAATAAGGAAATACTTTTTGGAAAAGTATTTTCAAAGGGTTATGGAAGGTGCCAAGATGGACCAGAAAGTAAAGGGGCCCGTAGCAAAGTTCTCAATCTGAGTTCAGTTCCTGGGAGCCACATGGTGGAAGAAGCCTGCTATGCCTGAGTGTCCTCTAACTTCTCTCACTCATACATACTTTCTCAAATGTAAATAAATAAATAAATAATTTGATTTTCTTTCACTTTTTTTTTTGAGACAAGGTCTCAGTCTGTGGAATTGGCTGTCCTGGAACTTACTAAGTAGATCAGGTTGACCTGGAGCTCATAAAGATCCATCTGCCTCTGCCTCCAAGTGCTGGGATTAAAGGTTTCTGTAGCATAAATTAATGAGTTTCTAAAAGAAAATTAATTAATTAATTTCTTATCATTTTGAGACAGGGTCTCCCTGTAGCCCCACTTGGCCTGGACTCACTATGTAGACCAGGCTGGCCTTGAACTCAGAGATTTGCCTTCCTTTGCCTCCCGAGTGCTGGGACTAAAGGCATGTGCCTCCCTAAAATGATTTTTGAAAGGGCCCACAAGATGGAGCAGGTAGCAAAGGTGCCTGCTGCCAAGTCTGATGATTTGAGTTCAATACCGGGACCCACATGGTGGAGGAAGAGAACAAACTCTGGTGAGGTGTTTCAGAGAGATGGCGCAGTGGGTAAAGGTGCCTGCAGACAATCCTGACAGACTTTGATTTCCATGAACCAGGTTGTATAAGGAGAAAGCACACTCTATTGAGGTGGTTTTCTGACCTCCCCAGTAAGCAAATACACCTCCCCACACAAAGCATGTAAATAAATACATGAATAAATAAATAAGAAAAAATATTACATTTTTAAAAAGGAGGCCAGGGACATTTCTCAGTGTGTAAGTCCCTTGCCTCCAAGTCTGAAGATCTGAGCTTGATCTGGAGACCCACCTGGTAGAAGCAGAGAGCAATCTTTTGCAGGGTTTCCTCTGATCTGACTTTAAGAAACACCCATGTGGATGGACGTAAATGAAATATGGAAAAAAATTATGATTTTTTTTTTTGGAGACAGAGTCTCACTATGTGGCCCTGACTGGCCTAGAAGCGGCTGTTAGACCAGACTGGGCTTAAATTCAGAGATCTGCCTGCCTCTGCCTCCTAAGATCTGAGATTAAAGGAATGTGCCACCATGCCTTGCTAAAAATGTTTTTATTTTAACAAAAGAGTGGCAGGATGGATCAGCAGGCAAAAGGATCTGTGGCCAAGGGTGAAGATCTATCTGTGATCTTGGGATTCACATGGTAGAAGGAGAGAGGGCACTGTATTGTGGTGTCGTCTAACCTTGCTTTTGTGTGCCAGGACACACACACACACACACACACACACACACACAAATAAATTCACAAACATACAAATAAATTAGTATTTTTAAGACAAAAAAGTGGTTAATTTGGTACCCAAATTCTTTTTCACACACTCTTCATCCTCTGCTCATTTAACAGATTTAATTAGTTTGCGCCATTTCTCTCCGAACCAATCAGAAATCAGTATTATATAGTTTTAGTGAAATGTAAACTGAAATTTCTTTCACAGACCTCTTAACATATGCCAAATATGATTAAGTCTTATATTCTGCCCTTCTAGATAATTTATATTTT
Source organism: Nannospalax galili (assembly GCF_000622305.1). NCBI lineage: Eukaryota > Metazoa > Chordata > Mammalia > Rodentia > Spalacidae > Nannospalax > Nannospalax galili. The sequence goes on from NW_008331666.1 coordinate 166,796, forward strand.
CATTATAAATGTAGATGAGTTACATCACAGCAATTTAACCTAAACGAAGAAAACCTAAACGCTAATATTTTAAATTTGGCTAGTTAAGAAATGCATCTATATTTATCTCTTTCAGAAACCTATGATGTCTTTCTTGCATAGGAAATGGATAAAGTCAAATTCCATTCATTTGCATGATGTCCTGATAAAATGTACACTTCTTACTCTTGTTCCATCATTCTGAAGCTCAATTCTCATTTAGAACACTCACTATGGAGAAGAAAGTTTCCTTCAGAACCATGGTCATAGTCTGGAAAATCGTCAAGAAGGGCTAATTTAGAATGATAAACTATTTGAGGAAGGATGCAACAGAAAGCAGGGAGATGAATGGAGCAGGTGTTGCCGTCAAACCTCCCTCGTAAACACATCTCCCCTTTCCTCCCATATTCAGAAACACTACTTATAAACACATATTTTTTTAGATTAAAAAGTCAAAACAGTTGGCCGGGCGTGGTGACACACGCCTTTAATCCCAGCACTTGGGAGGCAGAGGCAGGCGGATCTCTGTGAGTTTGAGGCCTGCCTCGTCTCCATGGTGAATCCAGAACAGCTGGGCCTACAGGGAGACCCTGTCTCAAAAAGACCAAAAAAAAAAAAGAAAAAGTCAAAAAAGTTGGGAGAGGTGACTCCATTGTAAAGGCGTTTGCAGACAATCCTGATTTTGGTTGCCCTCTGACCTCCCAAGTAAAAGCACACACTCCCATACAAAATGAATGAATAAAAAAAATAAACTTTTTAATATTAAAAAATAAAACAGGCCAAGGAGATGTCTGCATGTAAAGCCCTTGACTCCAAGCCTGAAGACTTGATTTTGATCTGGAGAGCCACCTGGTGGAAGGAGAGAGCAGTCTCTGTTGAAGGTTTTCCTTTGATCTTGTCTTAGAAAACACATGCGGACACAAATTCGAACTTTTTAAAAATTAA
>NW_008331666.1:167982-171591 GCF_000622305.1 Nannospalax galili
TCTCTCACACACACACACACACACACACACATACACACACACACGTCTTGCATGCCTAGGCACGTAAATAAATAAAAAATGTTTTAAAAAGATTAAAATGCAATTGAGAGATGGATCTATGGATAAGGTGATTGTTTCAAGTCTGATGTAAGTTCAACACCTAGGACCCGCATGCTGGATGGAGCTGATTCTGTAGGGTGTCCTCTAACCTCCTCCTGACATAATACACAGACACAAATGCATAGACACAAATAAGTATTTTTAGGATAGAAAAACTGTGGAACAGATGGTTCAGTAGATAAAGGTACTGCCTCCAGGCCTCAGAATCTGAGTTCTATACCTGAGAACCATGTTATCTAAGGATGCACTCTATTTTGTCCAACTTCTCCTTGATCTTCTGATTGCAAGGAAGCACACACAGATAAACACATCCAGGCACATATACAATCTTTTTAAATTTTGTGTATTTATTTATTATTTAGTTTATGTGTATGAGAGCCCTAAGAAGCACCTTTTCTTAACTGCTGACCCATCCCTTCAGACACATCATCCTATTTTGTTTCAACATAAACATTTTTTAAGAAGCAAAATTATTTGTTGCTTGTTTGTTTAGAAGGATAAGTAATAGCGCACTATTGACTGATGGGAGGCTCTGGTTGCCTTGGCTCTAAACCCAATACTACATATGTAACGTAAGTGAGAACTTGGTGTCTCAGTCAAGCATTTAATCTGTCTGGAGTATTTCAAATGACTTCAAGTCCCATGATCCTAGTTGATCTGTTTCCTAGAGAAAACCACAATCCTGATCATTGCCTGATCAGAACTGTGTGCCCTCTGTAACATCATTGCACATTCTTAACCTTGCACATTCCAGGTTCAAAGAGAGACCCTACCACCAGTGGAGAGTGATCTAGGAAGAGATGGAGGGGAACATTGCACCGTCACATCCGTGTGTACACTTGCACATTCACACCGGCATGAATACATAGCATGCATACACAGCATACATACACAGACACACACTGACATGTACAACACAGGTACACAGGAAAAATAAATAAATAAGGCTTAAAAATAATTTAAGATAAAGGGCTTAAGAGATGCCCCAGAGGACATGCTTGACTGCAGCTAAGCCTGTGAGTGGGAGCTCCTGTGGACTTAGTGGTGGGAGGGGCCCACACTTGGTTATTGTCCTCTAACTCCCTGGGCTGTCCCGGCTAACTAAATAAATAATCATATATATAATAAATAAATAATAACTAAATAAATAATTATATATATAGACACTTAGATGGCTGTTAGTAAAGTGTCTGCCTTCTGCTAAGCCTGATCCCTTGGATCTACATAGTGGAAGGAGTTTAGTCTGGGAGTAGTGCGGATTCCTGTAATTTCATGGGATACTGAGATGGCTCAGCTGGGGAAGGTGACCGCTGCATAGCCTAATGATGTTGAATTCAATCTCCTGCACCCAATGGTGGAAGGAGTTGATTCTGGCAGTATGCCCTCTAGCCTCCTGGTGAATGGAGTCTCTCTCTCTCTCTCTCTCTCTCTCTCTCTCTCTCTCTCTTTCTCTCTCTCTCTCAATCAACCAATCAATATTATTTGAAAAAATATTTTACAAAGGGCTGAAGAATTAAAGTTAGCAGGCATGAAGTCTTTTTTTTAAGAGTTTTTTAAAGGGCCATCAAGGAATTAATAAAATATGTTTTTTGGGCAGACAAAAAACAACAACAACAAAAAGGAGAAAGGGGACATTCCAGGACAGTTGAGGTCAACGGAAAGCAAGAGTGGAGGGGAGAGAGCAGAGAAGGCAGGGATGACAGAGGTGGCCTGGGGGACACTGGCTCCAGAAGAACTCCATCTCCAATCAGACCACAGAACAAGGATGGGAGCACGGGGCATATTCGAGATTCTGCGTGCAGTGAAGCTCTGGGAACTGGAAGACTTATTTCTGAGCATGAATTTATGACCTGTGACATCTTGTCTATTGTGGCCCTCCTATTCTTAAACTAAACCTTAAATATGATGGAAAAGGGACTTTTTTAGTATCTGGAATAGTGCAGTGAACATCAATAAAGAAGATCTAGAATACATAATTCTTTATACCTGTGAGAAGACATTTCCTTATTGGTAAATATCTTGGGGAAGTTAGCGTGGCATCCCCCTCAGTTCAGTTGTACAGGGGGCTTACTGCTTTGCCGCTCACTTGCCATATTTGGTTTTTTTCTTTCTTTTCTTTCCTTTCCTTTCATTTTCTTTTCTTTTCTTTATAGAGAGAGTCTCTTGTAGCTCAGGCTGAGGATGACTTGATCCTCCCTCCTGCACCTCCCAAGTATTGTTATTATATACACGTGACACTATGTCAGATATTTTTCTGTGTGTGCATGCATGCACGAGTGTGTGGCTGTGCATGTGTGCGTGCGTGAGTCTCTCTCTCTCTCTCTCTCTCTCTCTCTCTCTGTGTGTGTGTGTGTGTGTGTTAGGGTCTCCTATCCTAGGCAGCGTGGAATTATTTTCTGTGGGAAGAATGACAATGAACTTCTGATCCTCCTGCCTCCACTTCCTGAGGACTGAGATTCCTGGTGTGCCCCGCCATGCTCACTTGATGCAATGCTGGGGAATGAAACCTAGATTTCATGCACATTATGCATCCCACCAAATGAGATGTATCCGTGGTCCCACACTTTATCCCCCTTTGATCCAGGGTCTCTTTCTGGATTCCAGGCTGACCTGTGGCTTGGAATGATCTATAGAATCCATACTGACTTCAAACTCACCATCGACCTGCCTCAGCCTCCTGAATGCTAACATATCTGGTTGCCGTCCCTGGTTGCTCTCTTTCTATGCTTTAGTATTTGTTAGTGTGTTTTTTCCCTTCTTGCTCTCAGATGCAAGTTTCTGGCAAATTGCATTAAGTTGTTGCTGTTACTGTGGACAGGTTGAAGAAATGAAAACAGCTGAGCACCAGGTGGTCCAACTGCCTCTGCTTTCTCATTTGGGATCACGGAGGAAGTTGAGGATGGTACGATATGCACCCTCCTTAAAGTGATACTACATAGAACAACCTTCTTTCTGATAAGCCCATCTTTAAGCTGAAGTAACTAAACAACAGCAGCAGGCTTATTATTGAAACGTTTTTATACTCTTTCTGTATGTGTTTGTGTGTTAGATCATGTGCCATGGTGACGGTGTGGAGGTCAGAGGACAAATTTTAGGAGTTGGTTCTCTCTTTCCACTATGTTATTCCAGGAAACAAACTCTAGGCCCCAGACTTGGTAGCTTGAGCCTTTATGGTTGGGCCTCTTGGGTGGCTGCAAGTTTAATTTTAAACAGGTTTGTCTCAAAGATGCCCTCCATCCTCTGAAACTTGTTCGGTTAAAAATTGTTCTGACAACTAAATCTTGTTTGTATGGGACTTGGAGCTTCTGGACTTCCTAGCTGAAATAGGAGCGCTGCTGAACCCCGAACACTGTTCTGATATTTCAACCTCTGGAACTTAGGATATATATATATATATATATATATGTGATTATATGTGTGTGTATTGAAAACACAGTTATTCTGTGTCCCTCTTCCCTCTCACTTTCCCCCTCTCACATACATACACAC
>NW_008331666.1:172685-190989 GCF_000622305.1 Nannospalax galili
TGTAGAGTTTATTTAAGATATAGAAAAGGTCAGGGAGATGACTGGGAGGGCAAATGTGCCTGCTATCAAGCAGGATGGACTGAGCTAAATACTGATGAATCATGTGGTGTAAGGAAGGAGCCTACTCTGGCTTGGTTGTCCTCTGACCTCTGAGAGTCTAACAAACACACATATACACCATAAATAAACAAATGATTTTTCTAAATTTTTAAGAAGGTGGTGGTGAGAGGGATCAGTGTATAAAAAGTCTCTCGCCAAGTCTGAAGATCTTAGTTCATTCCCTGAGTCCCTCATGGTGAAATGAGAGAGCAAACGCTTTTGGCAATACCACACACAAGCTAACACAAAATTTTAAAAAATGTCCTTCCTTCCTTCCTTCCTTCCTTCCTTCCTTCCTTCCTTTTTTTTATTTCTATTTTGAGACATGGTCTCACAATGTAGTCCTGCATGGCCAGAAACTCATTATAGAACAGGCTGGTCTGGAACTCACAGAGATCAGCCTGCCTCTCCCTGATGAGTGCTGGGATGAAAGCCCTCTGCCACCAATCCAAGGTAATTTTTAAGTTTTATTTGTGTGTGTATGTGTGTGTGTGTGTGTGTGTGTGTGTGTGTGTCTGAGTGAGTGACTGTCTGGCCCTGTGTACAGATTTGTGCAGAAGTCAAAAGAGTGAGGTCTGCTGGAGCTGGAGGTACAGGAAGTTATGAGCTGCCTGACATGGGTTCTGGGAATCAAACTTGTGTCTTCTGCAAGAGCAGTGGCCACTCTTATTCATGGAGCTATGTCAGGAGACCATAAATGCTTTTCAGTAAGATTAAAAAATCAACAGTGAGATGATTCAACAAGTAAAATGTCTGCTCTGAAGACTGAAGTTGTGAGTTCCTGTTCTGTGAACCATGTGGTGGAAGGAGAGTACAACCTCTGGAAAGTTCTCCTCTGTCCAAAAACTCAAAGAAATATTTTACTGCTGAATAGAAATCCATTGTGCAAATATACCACATTTTTGTTAACCACTCGTCAGTTGAGGGACACTTAGGTTGCTTCCATCTCTTAGCTATTGTGAAAAGAGCAGCAACAAACATGGTTGTACAAGTGTCTCTACAATAGGATGAGTCCTTTGGGTATATGCCAAGGAGTGGTATAACTGGGTCAAATGGTAGGTTCATTTCACCCTAAGGTATCACCTTACCCCAATCAGACTGGCTAGGATCAGGAGAACAAATGATACCAAATGCTGGAGTGGATGTAGAGAAAGGGGAACACTCATTCACTGCTGGTGAAGAACTCTTAATAAACTAAAAATGAACCTACCATATGACCCGGTTACACCACTCCTTGGCATATTGTCTGGGGTAAGGTGATACCTTAGGGTGGTTTTAATTTGTATTTCCCTAATTACTAATGATGTTGAACACTTTTTGAGATGTTTCTTAGCCATCTTTATTTCTTCCTTTGAGAATTCTCTGTTTAGATCTTTAGCCCATCTTTTAATTGGATCATTTGGTTTCTCCATTCTTTGTTTTTTTGAGTTCTTTATATATTCTGGATGTTAAACCTCTGTCAGATGTGTCACTGCTGAAGGTTCTATTCAGCAGTAAAGAAAGATGAAATAATGAAATTTACACGTAAATGGATGGATCTAGAAACTGTTATACTAAGTGAAGTAACATAGACTCAGAAAAAACAAATGACGTATGTTCTCCATCATATGTGTCTCCTAGCACCAACTCCTTTTAAATTCCAGATTCTTTTAATAAGATGAAATGGTATACAGCAGTGCATTCTGCATGAAATAACTACCATCATCATGACTTTGGCTGAGCCTGATCTCTAAACATAGTCACAACTGGGCTTGCTGACGATTGTGCTCATTCATTAAAGGAATGACAAACACGGTCACTGGACCCTCACCTGAGTATCCAGCCACTCTTCCCAGCCAGCTAGCCCAGCCTTGGAAGACAAAAGAAAAATGAGGAAGAACCCAATAGAAGGATGCTTTTGGAAGCCCTTGTAAAGAAACTGCGACGGACTTTCATATGAACATTTGAAAATTGCCTCTTCTGACTTTTTTCTAGTTATCTGTCTCGAACTTGTAATGCTAGTTACTTTTGCCTTTACTTCTCCTTCACATCTCCTATTTATAATTCAAGGACTTTCTTCTTCCCTTAGAGGCAAGAGTTATGCAATTTGGGAGTCTTTTAGATAGACCCACTGAAGGGGTACTCCAATTGCCTCACCCTGAGTCCCTGTTCAGCATGGAAGAAGCCAGAGCAGTCAGCATCCCTATTCCTTATTGGCAATTTGGGTAACCCTTTCAGAGGATGGCATAAGAATAGGAGGTAGGAATTGGCTAGGCAGTTAGCGTAATAAGACCCCAAAGAAATGTAGCCAGTTTCTTGGCTAAAAATCAAAATGTCCTTGGACCTGTTAGCAACATACTCTATTCCAAAGGCCAAAACTGTCAAAAGTATTTGGGAACTTGTATCTAATCCTTAAAAGATTTTAGGGTTACCTCTTCAGGGGAGAATGTTGGAGGGGAGGGAGTAGGCATGGATTTGATCAAAACACCTTATATACATGTATGGAATTCTTAATAAAGTTTTTGTAAATGTTGAAAAACAGAAGCTACACTGGCAAAAAAAAAAAAACCAAAGAAATATTTTAAAAAATATTTTTTTTACAAAGGAAGGGACTTGGAGATGGACCAGAGTAAAAAGGGGCCTGTAGCAAATCTGATCTTTTGAGTTCAATCCGTGGGAGTCACATGATGGAAAGAGCATCCTATGGCTAGGTGTCCTATGATGTTGAATGACAGCAGGCTGTGTCTGTTTTGAATGACAGAATAACATTACCTACCTAATGTAAATGGCAGCTTGGGGTCTCAGTCAGGATTTTAATCTAGCTTGAGTATTTAAAATGGTTTTTATTCCTGTGTTCTTAGTTGAAGTATATCCTCTATGCTCCTGGCACCAGAAAACTTTCTTTCTCTCTCTCTCTCTCTCTCTCTCTCTCTCTCTCTCACACACACACACACACACACACACACACACACACTCACACTCTCATTCTCGAAATTAAATTATAACAAATAAATAAATTCTTTTGTTTTTACTTTTGTTTTATTTAAGACAGGGTTTCACTATGTAGCCCTGTCTGGCCTAGAGTTAGCTAAGCAGACCAGCCTAGCCTGCACCTCATAGAGATCTCCCTGCCTCTGCTGTCAAGTGCTAAGATTAAAGGTGTCTGACTGCATAAATTAACGATTTTTTTCAAAGGTTTGTTTAAAGGGCCTGTACGATAGATCAGGTGGTAAAGGCACCAGGTGTCAAGTCTGATGATCTGAGTTCGATCCTGGGGAACTACATGGTAGAAAGAGAGATCCATCTCTGGTGAGATGTTCTCTAACTTTGACACCAGCTCAAACACACTGGTGCTCACGTTAAAAGTAAGCATTTTGCTTAAAATATTGAAAAAAATTAAAAGGAGGAGTGGTTGGCAAGATTTCTCCCTGGGTAAACATGGCTGTTACCAAGTCCATTGAACTTAATTCTACCTCAGATTCAAATGATGGAAAGACAGAACCCATTCTGATGAGATGCCATCTTGATGAGACATTCTCTTGATAAGACGTCCTCTTGAACATGTGTGTCATCCCCCACCTACACATACAGAGTCATACACACGCACACACACACACACAATAAAGAAAATTATTTAAGAAAAACTTTGAAGGAGAGCAGGTTGAGGTCTGAAGACAATGATCAGAGGTTCAATGAACATACTGCTCTTGTAGTGGCCCAAGTTCAATTCCCAGAACTCAAGTCAGGCAAGTCCAAACTGCCTGTACCTCCAGCTCCAGGTAATTCTGATACCCTAGGCCTCTGACAGCCCCTACACTCACATGCACAACCTCCCCACAAAACCCACACACGCATAAATAAAAATAGAATCTTAAAAATTAATTCCTTTACGTTCTTTTAAAATTTTTTATTTATTTTTATTTTTATGTGTATGAATCTATTTTTTGCACATATATGTAAGAGCACCCATGTTGTGCAGTGCCCATGGAGGTCAGAAGAAGGTGTTGGATTCCCTCCAAGTAGAGTTATGGACAGTTGTTAGCTGCATGTGCATGCTGAAATTAGAATCCGAGTCTTCTGCAAGTACAACCAGTGCTCTTAACCGCTGAGCCAGTTCTTAAAACATATTTCTTTAGAAAATGGGCAGGTGAGATATTTCAGAGATTAAAGGCACCTGCTGCCACGTCTGAAGGCTCACATGGGCATGTTTGCACCCCTGGGACTCACATGGGCATGATGGCCAGAGACAACCAAATAAAAACCACAAAACAAAAACAACAACAACAATAAAATAAAAACCATTTAAAAGACAAAAGGGATGGTCAGATGTCTCAGTGGGTAAAGAAGCCTGCTGCCAAGACTAAGGAGCTGAGTTCCACCCCAGATAATAGAAGAACATGTATTCTGATGGGGTGTCCACTCACATGCCCTCACACATAGGTACAGAAGGACACAGGTTGCGTAAGGAGAGAACACACTCTGATGAGGCTGTCCTCTGACTTCCCAACAACCCCCCCAAACTAATGCACAAATAAGAAATAAACTTTTTAATATTAAAAAATAAAACAGGCCAGGTGTCTCAGTATGTAAGGTCCTTGCCTTCGAGACTGAAGATCTGATTTTTATCTGGAGACCCACCTGGTGGACGGAGAGGGCAAACTCTTCCAGGTTTTCCTCTGTCTTGCCTTAGAAAACATATTTAGACACATATTTAAAACAAAGATAAATTGTTTCTAATTTTTTTGAGGCAGGGTCCTACTAGGGGCCCTACCTGTCCTGGAACTGGGTATGTAGAACAGGATGGTCATAAACGCACAGAAATCCACCTAATTCTGTGTCCTGAGTATTGGGATTAGAGCAGGAAGAGAGACCTGAGGGTAAAGGGGGCTGTGGCCAAGAATAAAGATCCGTGTTTGATCTCTGAAACTTACATGGTAGGAGGGGATAGAACTCTGTATGGGGGTATGCCCCAGCCTCCACACACATGTATGACAGGAGAGAGAGAGAGAGAGAGAGAGAGAGAGAGAGAGAGAGAGAGAGAGAGAGGCTTGCCCAGGCACATACACAAGAATGTTTATTAATATTTTTATTTCTTATTTTTATTCTATGTGTATTGCCTGCATGTGTGTAAGTACACCTGTGCGAGGCAATGTCTGAGCAAATCAGAAGAGGGTGTGGGACCCCCTAGAACTGGAGTTAGGGATGGTTGTTAGGGACCATATGGTGCTGGGAATCAAACCCGGGTCCTCTGCTAGAGCAATCAGCACTCTTAACCACATCTCTCCAGCCCCATAAAAAAATGGTTCAAAAAGATTAAAAATGCTATAATGAGCCGGGCGTGGTGGCACATGTCTGTAGTCCCAGCACTTGGGAGGCAGAGACAAGTGGATCTCTGTGAGTTCATGGCCAGCCTGGTCTACACAGTGAGTTCCAGGACAGCTGGGGCTATAGGGAGACCCTCTCTCAAAAAGACAAAAAAAAATGGTATAATGAGATTTCTCACTGGGGAAGGTCACTACTTCAAGTCTGATGTTGTAAATTTGATCCTCAGGACCTACAAGCTGGACAGAGCTGGCCCTGGATGCTGTCTCTAACCTTCTCTGACAGGACACACAGATGCAAACACAAAAACACACAAATAAATAAGTGTTGTTTTAGGATAGAAAAAAAGTAAAAGAGATGGCTCAGCAGATAAAAGTGATTGTCACCAAGCCAGAGGATCTTAGTTCTATTCCTGGGACACTTGTTATATAAGGATACCATCCATTCTGTCCAAGTTATCCTCAGACCTCTGATTCCAAGGGAACACTAAACACATACACACACACACACACACACACACACACACACACACACACCACAGCACACAGACACACCATGTTTTTAAATTTTTGTCTATTTATTTTTTGTGTGCATAAGTCTTTTGCGTGCAGGTTATGTCAAGTGCATCCATGTCCTGCAATGCCTGAGGATGCCAGAAGAGGGCCACGAATCCCCTGGAACTGAGTTTACAGCAGATTATGAGCACCCATGAGGGTTCTGGAAACTGAATTGGGCTTCCAGGTTGGAGCAGCCAAGCTCTTAACCGCTAAGCCATCTCTCTGGCCCCTACACTGTTTTTTAAACAAAGATTTGTAAAAGGGGAGGAAGGTGAGACGTCACCCCTTGTATGGCACCTGCAGCCTAAACAAAGATGTGATTTTGATTCAGGGACCCATGTGTTGGAAGTAGAGAGCAAACTTCCGATTTGTCTTCTCAGCTCTTTGTCCGTGAAAACACACATGTAAAATAAGTAAATGATTTTAAAAAATATTTTATTTTTATTTTTTGTGTATGAGTTTATTGCCTGCATGTAGGTAGGTGCACCCATGTCATGCAATGCCCACAGAGGTCAAAAGAGGGCATCGGATTCCCTGGAACTGGAGTCACTGATGGTTGTTAGCTGCCATGTGGGTATTGGGATTCAAAGCCGGGTCCTCTGCAAGAGCGGCAAGTGCCTTTAGCCCCTGAACCATCTCTCCAGCCCCCATGAATGATTTCTTAAACCAGAGGTTTTTCAAAAGGGACCGAGAGATGGATCAGCAGGGAAAGGTGCCTACTGCCAAATGAGAAGTTCTGGTTCCATACTTGTGAGTATACTGGTGGAAAGGGAAAGCCAACTGTAGCAGGATGTCACCTAATTCCCTCACCCCTGACTGTGCCATCTCCCATGCACAGAAGGTTGTGAAAGAATCGTGAGTTCGAGGCCAGTTGGACTGCATAACGAAATGGTTCTGTGGTTAAGAGAAGTAACTGCTCTTGCAGAGGAACCAGGTTTAGTTTCCAACACCCACATGTTGACTCACAACTTTCTGCAACTCTTGTCCCAGGCATCTGAATTCAGTTCTGATCTCTGGGGGCTTTTGTAGGCACAGGCACCCAGATACATATAAAAACACATTAAGTTAAAATTTAAAAGAAAAAACATATGAATTGGAATGCAAATTAAAATTTAAATAAAAAACCCAAACAAACATAACCTGGGAGATGGGCAAGGTTGCAGTGTCTTGTAATAGTAGCACTTGATGAACAAGGGGAGGTCTCATGTAGGCCAGGCTGGGGATGACCTTGAACTCTCGATCCCCAGTCTCCACCTCCCAAGTGCTGGGATTATGTTCAATTTTCACCATGTCAGATGTATTTTTTGTTTCTGAGATCAGGTCTCATGTATCCCAGGCTGTTTTGAATTGGCTTTTGTAGCCAAGGATGTCACTGAACTTCCAATCCTCCTGCTTCCGTCTCCTAAGTGCTGAGATTACTAGTGTGCTCCACCACACTCAGTGTATGCATGCTGGGGTTTGAAGCCAGGGCTACATGCATGCTGGGCATTCCACCAGTGAGCTACATCCATGGCCCCTCCACAACCCCTTTTGACACAGGGACTGTTGATTGATTCCAGGCTGGCCTGTGGGGTGGTACTTACTCAGTTACTCAGACTATCTTCAAAATCACCATCCTAATTCCTCAGCCTCCTGATTGCCAAAATATCTGGACAGCCTGCCTGGTTCCTCCTTTGCATGTATAGTATTCATTATATTTTTAAAATCCTTACTATGAAATGATAGCTTATCTGAGAAATTGTGTTCTGTCCCTGGTGTAATGCTACGTCTGGGAATAGGACGAGGAAATCAGGACAGCAGACTGCCAGATGGTGCAGCTTTGCCAGCTCCCTCATTGGGGATGTGGAGGTCATTGAGGATGGTATGAGGTAGGCCCTGCCTAAAATGATCCTAAGAACAGCCTCCTCTCTGAAAAGCCCGTCCTCAGTCTGAAGCAACTCAACCATGGCAGCAGGCTGGAGGTTTAATTTTTTACACTGTTTGTTCATGGGTGTGTGCCTGTCTGTCTGTCTGTCTGTGTGCCCAAATGCAAGCTCATGTGCGATGGTGAATGTGTGGTAGTCAAAGCACTACTTGCAGGAGTCAGTTCTCACTTTCCACTGTGTGGGTTCCAGGGAACCAACTCAGAACACCAGGATTGGCAACTAATGCCTTTTCTGTTGAGCTGTCTCACTTGCCCCAGGCTGGATTTCATTTTGTTTTTAATATTTTATATATTACTTTTATTTTATGTGTATGAGTGTATTGCCTGCATGTATATAAGTGCACCCCTGTTGGGCAATGTCTGAGGAAGTCAGAAGAGGGCATCAGATCCGCTGGAACTGGAGTTATGGATGGCACGGTATCATCTAAACTCCAGGTCTGAAGGTGCGCCTCCCCCTAAAAATAAAGAAATAAATACACATGAAAAATCTAAAATGTCTCAACAGGCATAGGTGCCTGCTACCAAGCCTGAAGATCTGAGTTCCAGTTTTGTGAACCATATGGTAGAAGGAGAGGACCAACTCTGCTGAGGTGTCCTCTAATATCTCCAGGGCACAAACACAAAGGAAGGAAAAAATGGGTATGAAGAAGGATTTGCAGACAGATCAGAGGGAAAGGGAGACTGTAGCAAATTCAGACAATTTGAGTTTGTTCCTCGGGAGCCAGGGGTGAAAGAGCCTCGTATGTCTGGTTGTCCTCTAATCTCCTGGTGATGGAGTCTCTCTCTCTCTCTCTCTCTCTCTCTCTCTCTCTCTCTCTCTCTCTCCTCTGACATACACTTTCCTTTCAAATTAAATTAATAAAATAAATGTTTTGGGTTTTTTTCTTTTTGTTATTTGAGACAGGGTCTCACTATGTAGCATTGCTTGGCCCAGAACTTGCTAAGTAGACCAGGCTTGACTGAAAGTTAGAGATCTGTCTGTTCTTTGCTTTCAAGCACTGAGATTATAGGAGTCCACCACCATAAATTATTTTTGAAAGGATCTTTTTAAAGCATGTTTTTTTTAAAGCATGTGAGACAGATCAGGCAGGAAAGGAGCCTGCTGCCAACTTTGATGATTTGAGTTTGATCCTGTGGCTCCACATGTTGGAAGAAGAGAACAAACTCTGGTGAGGTGTTCTGTAACCTTCCCACCTGCTCAAACACACAGGTACACACACACACACATACACACACACACACAAACACACACACACAAATAATCTAGCATTTTGTTTAAAAGATTGAAAAAATTAAAAAGTAAGGGTGACTGGCGAAATGTCTCAGTGAGTTAAAGGCAGCTGTTGCCAAGGCTAATGAACTGAATTCAATCCTGGATCCAAGAGATGGAAGGAGAGAACCCACTCTGGTTTGTCACCTAACCTCCTCTAGTGCATGGACACGTCCTCCCACCCCACATACACATATGTACAATCCTATACCCCCAGCATGTAAAGAAAAAAAATATTTTAAAATGTTCTTTAAAGGAAGGTGGGCAAGGACTGAAGAGAAGGCTGGGCAGAGAGGTTCAAAGACAATACTGCTCTTACCAAAACCCCTAGTTTGATTCCCTGCACGCTTGTCAGGAAACTAAAGCTGCAGGGGGTTCTGACATTGCAGACCTTCATGGCCCCTGGCACAGGAGTACACCTAGACAAGATTTGAGTATGTAGTGTATCTGACATAAGATTGTGAATCAGTGGTAGTCAAGAAAAGGGTTCTAGTGTTAGAGGATATTGCTGTTTGGGATCCTCTAGTGGAAAATTTGCTGCCAAGTTTGAAGCAGGAACACCACTGGAATAACTGTGGGGAAGGAAACAGTATATGGTTCTTTAGAGTTTTGGTTTATGTCTTAAGAATTGTGTATGAGGGCTCAAGAGATGCCTCAGGGATTCGGAGAATTTCCTGTCTTTGCAGACGACCCAGAATTAGTTCCCAATACACACATTCCACTTTCAATGGCCTGTAACTCCAATTCTAGGACATCTGAAGCTCTCATCTGTCTTCTGTGGGCTCCTGCACTCACAAAAACCCAGGATCACATACGTACACATTAAAAATAAAAATTGAAGCCAGGTGTGATGGCACATGCCTTTAATCCCAGCACACGGGAGGCAGAGGCAGGCACATCTCTGTGAGTTCAAGGCCGGCCTGGTCTACATAGTGAGTTCCAGGACAGCTGGGGCTACAGGGAGACCCTGTCTCAAAAAGACCAAACAAAAATAAATAAATAAAATTTGAAAAATAATTATGTAAGTAAAGAAATATGTTACAAACAAAAATTAGTATATCCAAAACCAAACAAAAACTTTAAGGAGCTGGGAGATGGGTAATGTTTCAGTCACTTGTGATGGTAACAGTGGGAGTGTGAGGCAGGAGGATTACAAACTTCATGGTAGCCTAGGTTACACAGTGGTTTCCAGGCCAAATTTGGCCTAGACCCTTTATCACAACAAAATCAAACAGAACAAGAATGTGGGCCAGAGAGGGCTAGAGAGCGAGTGCTGGAGACAGGGGACATTCCAGGACAGTGGAGGCCAATGGAAATCAAGAGTGGAGGGGCAAGAGCAGAGGAGGCAGGGATGACAGAGGTGGCCTGGGGCACACTGGCTCCAGAAGAACTGCATCTCCAGTCAGACTTGAGGACAAGGATGGGAGCATGGGGCACATGCAAATTCCATGCACAGTGAGGTTCTGAGAAGTGGGGGAAGATTTATGAACAGTAATTTATGCCCTGTGATATGTCCTGCAATGTGACCCTCATATTCTTAAAGCAAACCTTAAATCTGAAATGAAAGAGGACTGTTTTAATATCTTGAACAGCGAGCATCAATAAAGAACCTCCAGAAGACACAATTCTTTATATCTATGAAAAGACATTTCCTTATTTGTTAATTACAAATTCAGGATGTTAAGGGGGCACCCCACATTCAGTTCAGTTTTGTAACTGCCTTGTCTTTCATTTCATTTTTCTTTTTTTTTCATAGAAAGATTTTCATGTAGCTCAGTATGAGGATGACCATGAACTCCAGATCCTCCTACATCCACTTCCCAAGTGCTGGGATTATATAGGTCAGACTTTTGTTGACATGTGGTCTTGTGTATCCCAGGCTTCATGGAATTGGCTTTTGTAGCCAACGGTGTCACCAAGTTTCTGATCCTCCTGCCTTCACTCCTGAGTGCTGATCTTTCTGGTGTGCACCACCACACTCAGTTTGTGCAGTGCTGGGATTGAACCCAGGGCTTCACCCATGCTGTGCACTCCACCACCTGAGCTACATCCTTGGCCCCAATCTTAACTGTCTTTTGACACAGTATCTTTCTAGAGATCTCAAGCTGGCCTATGGAATGCTATGTACCTCGTTGCTCACACGACCTTCACACTCACCATCCTTTTGACCCAGCCTACAGAGTTTCAGGATATCTTCTCACAAGGCACCTTGTGACACTCCAGAGTGTCAGGATATCTTGTCACCTCTATATTCATGTTTACTATTCTTTAGTGTTTTCTTCAATACTTGCTATAAAATGATAGTTTTGCTGAGAAACTTCGTTCCATCCCAGATTTTAATGTTATGACTGGGAATAGAATGAAGAAAACAGGAGAGCTGACCACCAGGTAATCCAGTTACCACTACTTCCTCATTTAGGATAGTAGAGGATGTTGATGGCAGCAGGATGTGGACACTGTTTACAGTGATACTAAGCGGAATAGCCTCATCTCCAGAAAGCCCATCTTCAGGTTGAAGCAAATAACCCATAACAGTAAGATGGATATTTAAATTTTGCTTACACTTTTTTGTGTGCATGTGTGTGTGTGTGTGTGCGTGTGTGCGTGTGTGTGTGTGTGTGCGTGTGTGTGTGTGTGTGCGCGCGCGCGCTTGAGTGCTTGTGCCATGGTGAATGTGCGGAGGTCAGTGTGCAGTTCGTTGGAATCAGTTCTCCCCTTGCGGGGATTGAACTCAGGTCACCAGAGTTTACAGAAAATACAGCTGAATCATGTCAGTGCTTCCAGGGTGGATTTACAAACATTTTCTCAGGAATTCCCAAGGATCATTTGTCCTCTGAAAATTGTTGAGCTAAAATTTTTCTGACAAGTACAGTTTTGTTGTGTAGGACCTGGAGCTTCTGTCCTGCCTAGTTGCCATAGGAGTGCTGCGGATCCCTGAACACTGCTCTGACATTTCAGCCCGTGGCATATATCTATTGATTGATCGATCGGTCAATATAGATATAGATACAGATATAGATATATAGATATAGATATAGATGATATAGATAGAGATGTAGAGATATAGAGGTAGATAGATATAGATAGATAGATATAGATATAGATAGATGATAGATAGATAGACATATAGATACATAGGTAGATACATAGATTATAGATATAGATAGACAATAGAGATATATGTGTGTATATAGTAAAATTTATATTTTATATTTATATATATTAATCAAGTGAAAATTTAATTCCTTTTTGTGTTTATGGATATGTGTATCTACTCGTGCCTGCCAGGGACCTGAGAGGCCAGAAGTAGACATGAGATCCCCTTTAACTGGCATTACAGGTAGGTGCTGAGAACTGAACTGTTGTCCTTTGTAAGAGCAGTAAGTGCTCTTAACCCCTGAGCTATCTCTCTAGGCCTGAGTTTAGAAATATTTATTAAAACTGTGTCCAAATTCTGTGAAAAACCATCACCAGATCTGCAGCTTCTTTGTGTGATGGCAAACAGATAATAATATTGAGAAAAGCCAAAAATCTCAATCTGGAGTTTGTTTCTGCTTCTAAAAGTAAAAGTTCTCGAAATACAACTATTGACTTTCTGTGGTCTCAAATTATAGTCCTTTGATTCTCTAAGCAGCAAATTCATTATTATTTCCTGGGTCAGTGAAAAAGTATTTTAAGTTAACAGAAGTAATAAGATACTCTGAACTGAGAACCTCCACCCACTTCCACAAAACAGTTCACAAACTTTATTAAAAATTGCACCATGGGGCTGGCAAGATGTCTCAGTGGATAAACTGCTTGCTGTGGAAACTGTGATGATGGGAATTTGCAACACCACAACTCACATAAAATCCTAGCATATGGGGTACCGTCTTGTAATAACAGCACCCAGGATCAGAAATGGGATCC
Source organism: Nannospalax galili (assembly GCF_000622305.1). Taxonomy (NCBI): domain Eukaryota; kingdom Metazoa; phylum Chordata; class Mammalia; order Rodentia; family Spalacidae; genus Nannospalax; species Nannospalax galili. The sequence continues at coordinate 185,746 of NW_008331666.1, forward strand.
CCAGGGCAAGCAGGCCAGCTAGACTAGCAGGAGTTGGAGTGTTCCAGATTCAGCAAGAGACTCTGCCTCAACAAATGGAGAGCTAACAAGGAAGACTCTACTGCGAACTCTGAGCCTTCACAGCCTTGTGCACAATGCACGTGAGTACACTCAGTCTCTCTCTGTCTGGCTCTTTGTCTCTCTCTCTCTCTCCACACACACACACACACACACACACACACACACACACAGACACACACACACACACCACAAGCACAACACAGACACACAGGAAAAATAAATTAGTAAAAAATGCTTAAAACAGATTTTAAAAGGAGATATTGAGATGGTTCATTAGGTATCAGTGACAGCAGCAAAACCGCAGGATGTGATTTCAATCCCCAGGCCCCACATGGTGGAAGAGACCAACTCTTTCTTGTTCTTTAACATCCTGGCCTGCTTCTAACTGGAAGCACAATTTCACAAAAATAAATGAATAAGTATAAATAAATAAATAAATAAATAACATTCGAAAAATATTAGACAAAAATGGTATTATTCAATGGCTCAACCTGTAAAGGTCCCTTCTGCTAAGCCTGTTCCATTTGAATTTGATTCTTTGATCCAATGTGGTAGAAAGAGCTGACTCTGGGTGTTTGTCCTCTAAACTACTGGTGACAGAAAGCACACTCATTCACACAGAGAGACGTAGAGACTCATGCTCATCAATAAGAAACAGATATGTTTTTCTAAAAGATTCAAAGAAAACAAACCTTGTTAATGATTCAGCAAGCAAAGGCTTCCGCAGTCAAGCCTGAGCTGGATCCATGGAAACCACATTGTGAAAGGTGCTGAATCTGGGAATTTGTCCAGTAACCTCTTGGTGACAGAAAGCACACTCCCACATAGAAACAAACACTCTCATACTCATCAGTGAATCAATCAACCTATCAATCAACTTTTTTCATCTTTTTTTTTTTTGAGACAGGGTCTCCCTGCAGCCCCAGCTGGCCTGGAAATCACTACATAGGCCAGGCTGAACTTGAACTCACAGAGATCCGCCATTCAATATATTTTAAAACCATAAAAAGAAAACAAACCCTGGTAATGATGCAGAACTGAAGCCTGAGCGTGTGCGTTGGATCCTCACGAACATGATATGAAGTGAGAGCACACTCTGGTTAGGTTGACTCAGATTGCTCTCTCTCTCTCTCTCTCTCTCTCTCTCTCTCTCTCTCTCTCTCCTTCCCTCGTACACACAAATACATACACAGACAGTAGTAGGCACAGACTAGTGAACACACAAATAAATAAACTATACTTTTTAAAATGATTTAAAAAGGGATAATGAGACGGCTCAGCTTGTAAAGGTATCTGCCACCATCCTTGATAATATGAGTTCAATCAACTGGATCCACGAAATAAAATGGCAGAATCTGATGGGCTGTCCTCTAAGCACCTTGTGAATGAAAACACACTTGCTGTCTCTGTTTCCTCTTCTCTTTCACTGTCCTCATTCACATACACTCACATGCATGCCAATAAATAAGTAAAAAACAAACAAACAAAAAAAAAAAACAAAAAAAAATCAATTGTTTTTTGAAGTTTGGAAAGCAGGCCAGAGAACTGACTGAGAAGGTAGAGGTGCCAGTCACCAAGCCTGATGGTTGGAGCTTGTTTCTGGTTAATGGTGTGGTGTAAGGGGGGAACCCGTTCTGGTGAAGTTGTCCCCTGACTTCCAATCATAAACAAACTGACACTCACACATGCAGAATAAATACACAAAAGTATTTTTCTAAAGAATTAATAAAGGGAGTTGGTGAGAAGTCTCAGTGTGTAAAAGAGTGTACTGTCAAATCTGAAGACATGTGTTTGTTCCTGTATTAGAAATGGTGAAAGGAGAGAACAAAATCTTTGGGCACACCTGCTCACAGGCACACAAGCAAAATAAATGAACATTCCCTCCCTTCCTTCCTTCCTTCCTTCCTTCCTTCCTTCCTTCCTTCCTTCCTTCCTCCCTTCCTTCCTTTTTCTTTTTTCTCTTTGGAACAGAGTTCCACTATGTAGCTCTGGCTGGCCTTGCACTCACTATGTAGACCAGGCTGACCTGGAAATAACAGTGATATACCTTGCCAGGTCAAGTTTTAATTTTTCTTTATGTGTGAACCTGTGTATCTGAGTGAGTGTTTGCTGACTGTGTGCAGATTTCTGAAGAAGCCAGAAGCATCAGGTTCCCTGAGTTGGAGTTACAAGTGGTTGTGAGCTACCTGACCTGCACTCTGGTTGAACTCCTGTCCTCTGGAAGATCATTACGCTCTCTTAACTCTGAGCCATCTCTGCAGACAATAATTTTTTTCAAGGCAAAAGAAAAGGACAGCAAGATGGATCAGCAGGTAAAGGCGCCTGCTCCAAAGTGTGAAAACCTTAGTTCAATCTCTAGGACCCATGTGGTGGAGGAGACCAATCAGGCAGGATGTCATGTAAACTCTTAGTCTGGGGGCCTCCCCTCCCTAAATAAATAAATAAATAAATAAATAAATAAATAAATAAATCCACATGAAGAAAATAAAAGGCTGGTGAAATTTGTCAGCAGGTATGGATGCCTGCTGCCAAGTATGAAGATGTTATTTCTACTTCTGTGAACATCATGGTAGAAGAAGTGTGCTAAGGCTTTCAGGGTGGCCTCAGATTTTACCAGGGAAAACACACAGGGAAGAATTTTTTGAAAAAAATTTCTTATTACATTATTTAATTTTTATTATTTCCATTTTATTAATTTTCTGTGTGTAGGGGTGTTTTGCATGCATGTACATAAGAGCATCAGTGCATGCAATGCTCATAGGGAACAGAAGAGGGCACTGGATTCACCGGAACTGCCACTACTGATGGCTGTTACCCAACATGTGGGTGCTAAGAATCAAACCAGGGTTTACTGTAGGGGAGCAGACATTGGTCTTAACTACTGAGCCATCTCTTCAGCCTCTCCAGCCCCTTTAATTTATTTTTTAAAGGATAGGTGAGATGGATCAGAAGGTAAATGTGCCAGCTTCCATGTCTGTTGATCTCTGTTTTGTTCCTGGAGCCTCAGGGGTGAAGGCAGAGAGGCCACTGTGGCCGGGTGTCTTCAAAGCTCTTTTCCTTAGGGACATCCCCCTCCAAATGCAAAAAACAACACAAAACAAACAAAAGCTAGATATTTTAAAAACGGGGGTGGAAGATCTCATTGGTACCCAGTAGGTACCTACCACCAAGCCTGAATATCTGAGTTCCATCTTCATAAACCACTTGGTGGAAGGACAGCACCAATTCTGATGAGGTGCCCTGAAACTTCCTTCAACAGAAGAAATACACAGAGCACAAACTCACAAGAAATGCTTTACCAAAATAAAAAGAAGCTGTGCAATGATGGGAGGGTGAAGATGCCTGCAACTGTTCTGACAACTGGAGTTCCATTCCAGGATCCACCTCGGGGAAGGAGCTAAGTGTTGCGAGGTGTTTTATAATCGCTCCCTGTTCTCCATGAGATGCACACACCCATGCACACAGGAATCAAAATAAATTTAAAGTGTTTTTAAAAACTTGAGATAAAAAGGGTAGTAAGGTGCCTCTGTGGGTAAAGGCGTTTGCCAAGCCTGATGATGTGAGTTCAGTTCCTGGGACACAAGTGGTTAAATGTGTCTAGTCTGGCCAGGTGTTCTGTAACCAACCTCCTCCCTTCCTGGCTGCAATTGTGGAGGGAGGGTGGGATAAATATGTTTTATTAAAATGAAAAAACAGAAAAAAAATCAGGACTGCTGAAATGTCTCAGCAGGTGTAGGTGCCTGCCCCCAAGTCTAAAGGTGTGAGTTCTCTCTATGTGAACTCCTCCTGGAAGGAGAACACCCATTCTGGCAAGGTGTCCTCTAGCCTCTTCCTGAGAACAAACACAAAATAAGGAAATATTTTAGAAAAAAAGCTTTTTAAAATGGTGTGAAAGGTGTTCAGATGGACCAAGGGTAAAGGGGCCTGTAGGAAAGTCTGACAATCTGAGTTCAAGTCCTGGGAGTCAAATGATGGAAGGAGCCTGGTATGCCTGGGTGTCCTCTAAGCTCTTGGTGACAGAAAACTCTCTCTCTCTCTCTCTCTCTCTCCCCCTCTCCTTCTTTCCCTCTCCCTCTTTGACTCCCTCTCTTTCAGTATCTCACTCTCTAACACAAAGTCCCTAAAAATTGAATTAATAAAATAAATCAGTAATCTTTTTTCACTTAAAAATTTTTTTTCGAGACAGTTCCTCACTATGTAGTGCTGGCTGGCCTGGAACTTGCTAAGTAGACCAGGTTTTCCTGGAACTTACAGAGGTTCAAGTGCTAGGATTAAAGGTATCCGTCAACATAAACTAATGATTTTTTAAGGCGTTTTTTTGAGACAGTGTCTCCCAGCAGCCCCAGCTGGCCTAGAATTTAGTATGTAGACCCAGCTGGCCTTGAACTCACAGAGATCCACCTGCTTCTGCCTCCCAAGTGCTGGGATTAAAGGTGTGCTCCACCACACCTGGCTAAAAAGTCCTTTTTAAAAGGCCTGCCTGACAGATGGACCAGGTGGTTAAGGCGCCTGCTGATAGTCTGATTCAGTGTTTGATCCAGGGAGCCACATGGTGGAAGGAGAGAACAAACACTGGTGAGGCATTCTCTAACCTTTGGATCAGCTCAAACACACAAGTGCACATATGAAAAATGAGTAAATCTTTTTTAAGGATAGAAAAACATAAAAAGGGGATGTAGATGAGGGCTGAAGAGAAGGGTTCAAAGATCACACAGCACTTGCAGAAGCCCTGAGTTTGATTCCCAGCACCCTGTCAGGCAGCTCCCAACAGTCCTCTGTAACTCCATTTCCACGGGTTCTGAGACCTCAGGCCTCCACGGGCACTGGCACTCACATATAATATCCGTACACATGTACATAATTCAAGATGTCTAAAGGATATGGGAATGGAGATATTTTACAAAATAGAAAGCGAGAAAGCCTAAGCAAGTGATGAAGGTCTGTGTAGGTTTCTTATGATAAAGGATGAGGCATAAATAATACACATACTCATAAAATTTCTATGGTCATAGTTTAGTCAACTAGTTTAAGGAGCAAAATATATATATATATATATCTAGTCAAGGTTTGTGTGAGAATATTTGGTTATTTTTCCAAGCTTTATCTACATAGCACATGGTAATTAAAAGTACCAGACTGGTGGAACTAACCTTCTTGGATGTTTAACAGCCATACTTTGAGGCC
>NW_008331666.1:191228-191850 GCF_000622305.1 Nannospalax galili
ACTTATCTTCACATAGATGGAACTGGTAAAAGAAAGGATCCAGGGGCTCCTCCCAAGCCCATGTGACCCCTGAAGAACAGATCCTCAAACCACGTTAAGTGTAGAAATAAGTTGATTTATTTGGGCCCAATGTATGGTCTTAAATACCCAAAATGAAAGTATAACCAAAGAGTAAGTCATCAGTATATTTCTTTAAGGGTCCCAGGGATTACACTTCCCAGACATTAAGTTTAAGTTCATATAAAAAATTATTTAGACAATTATTTCTTATTGATGATTTTAATCCTAATCTGAGAGTGCTGCTCAGATGTAACATTTCAAATCTTGGTCTCCAATACTGTAGTCCCCACCTATAGCTAAGGGAGACAACAGCTATGGTTCTAAAATGATGGATAAATTTGTGTTCTCCCTCTATCTAGATGCCATTGAGAGGGAACTGACACTGATTCTAACCACTCCAACAGCTATCAAAATACGTGAAAGCAAATCCTGAATACATCACTCTGGAGTTCAGCCTTGGCAGACAAAAGAATAATGAGGAGGAACCCAATAGAGGGATGGTTTTGGAAGCCCTTGTCAAGAAATTCCAATGGACTCTCATATGAACATTTGAAAATTGCCT
>NW_008331666.1:192774-194478 GCF_000622305.1 Nannospalax galili
GGGTGCATATGTGCACACATATATCCACATATACACACATACATATGTACAAACATACATATACACATATACATAGTAAGCAAATAAGTATTTTTAATATATAAACAAAGGGAAGAGGGGAGCAGAGGGAAATCAGGCTGAATTGGCCAAGCAAGAGACTACAGGAGATTTACGTGCAGAAAACAGAGAGAGTGAAAACGCGGAGAGTCTGGCCTCTGGTAAAGCAGAGAAGGAAGCCTCATCAGATTCCTCACGTACCGTGTTCATCGGTGGTCCGCATCTTTCTTGTTGTAGAGTCCAGAGGAATATTTTCATTAACGATTTTTAGTTTTTATTTTTAAATTTATATTATTTCTTTAGGGCTCGGCCCGCATGTATATAAGTGCCCTATGTGCATTCGGTGCCCAAGAGGGCGTTGGACCCTCAGGAACTGGAGTCATGGAAGGTTGTTAGTCACTAGGTTGGGTGCTGGGAACCCAAGCTGGCTCTTCTGTAGGAGCAGACATTATCTTAGCAACTAAACCCTCTCTCCAGCCCCCCACCACATATTTTAAAATTTGAGCTTTTAGTAGCTCTATGAATATTTTATAATTTATTGTTCTTTCTTTGAAAATTAGTGAGCTTTTGTATATTTCATACAATAGTTCTCAATCAAATTTAGACCTTACCTCATCCAATTTTTAAAAAGATTTATTTTTTTAATGTAAGTGTGCCTGCATGTGGCGATATACATCATATGTGAACAGGTGCCCGAGGAAGCCAGAGGATGTCAGATCTCCTGGAACCTGTGTTACAGCAGTGGTGAGCTGACCAATGTGAATACTGTCAAAAGGAGCCCGGGTCCTTAGCAAGTACACTAAGCTTTCTTAACAGCTGAGTCATCTCTCCAGCTATGTCATCTATTTTTAAAATGTGAATGATTTGTGTTTTCAGAGGCAACATGATGGGGCTGGAGAGATGGCTCAGCGGTTAAGAGCACTGACTGCTCTTGCAGAGGACCTGGGTTAGATTCCCAGCACCCACATGTCAGTTATGAACCGTCTTTAACTCCAGTGCCAGGGGAATCCGAAGCCCTCTTCTGACCTCCTTGGCATTTCATGACACAGGTGCACTCACATACATGCAGGCAATACACTCATACACATAAAATAAAAATAATAAATACTTTTTTTTTAAAAAAAGAGGCAATATGATTCTCTGGTTGCATGTTTTAGAAGGAGCAGCAATAAGGGCTATTATTGTCTGATGGGAGCCTGTGGCTGTCTTGGGTGCCTCTTTAACATTCCACATGCATTGCAGCTAGTTTTTTTTGTGGTTGTTAACAAGTCATTCTATTTTGAGATAGGAGGAAATGATGTTATAAATAGAATATAAAACACTATGAATAGGTTGTATTTTGGAAAAATAAGACCAACTCCACCATTCTATATAGACCCGATCTCTTAGAATGTCTTCACAGTGAGGGTGACGTATAAGCAATGTAATATCACCTAGTCACTTGGACAACCATTTGTCACACAGTAGGGCAGTCAAGGTCTGATTTGTGATTTACAGTGGGAAGCCATATTAACAACCACTGCTACAAGAAATTGAAGACTGAAAAGAAGAAGTGTAACTTTAAAGCATTCTATGCCCATCAAAGAGAACACTCTACTTTTCAGAATATTTTCGCATGTAGAAAAGCATATCATGAAATCTGGTTAA
>NW_008331667.1:0-526 GCF_000622305.1 Nannospalax galili
GCCCTTTGGAAGTAAAGTCCCAGAAATTGGATGTGGAGCTACTGGATTTGGAATTTGCCCTGCTGGTCTTTGGTCTTGTTTTGATCCAGTATTTCCTTACTATGCCCCTGTTCCTCCCTTTTGGAATGGGAATGTGTGTTAGGTTCCATGATATGTTGGGAGTGTGTAAACTATCTTTTGATTTTAAAATAAAGTCTTACAGTTAAGATATTTACCTGAGTCTCAGAAGAGACTTTGGACTGTTGACTTATGAATAGTATTTAGACTGATAATGACTATGGGGACTTTTAAAGTTGGACTAAATGCATTTGGCGTTTTATATGGTCATGAACCTATGAGGGCCAGGTGGTAGAATGTGATGGTTTGAATGAAAATATCCCCCATAGGCTCCAAGTATTTGGACATTTTGTCCCCAGATGATGGTACTGTTTTGGGAGGTTTTAGAGGGTGTGGCTATCCTAGAGGAAGCACACCCCTGGGGGTAGGCTTAGAGAGTTCTTAAGCCTTGCCAGATCTCCAGTTGCTC
>NW_008331668.1:0-229 GCF_000622305.1 Nannospalax galili
TCTTCCTCCTCCGCCTTCTCGTCCTCCTTATCATCTTCTTCCTCCTCCTCCCTTTCTTCCTCCTCATCCTCTTCCTCCTCCTCCTCCTTTTCCCCTTCCTCCTCTTCCTCCTCCTCCTCTTCCTCCCGCTCCTCCTCTTCCTCTTCCTCCTCTTCCTCCTCCTCCTTTTCTTCCTCCATCTCCTCTTCCTCTTCCTCCTCCTCTTCCTCCCTCTACTCCTGTTCTTCCT
>NW_008331669.1:0-219 GCF_000622305.1 Nannospalax galili
CTGGATGCAAAGGATCAGGGAGAAGAAAGGTAAGCCTCGGAGCCCCAGAAATTGGCTGTCAGCCCCAGCAAGAGGCTGGCAGGTGTTGCAGGACCAGAGAAGTAGAGGGAGGTGAGGGTGGGGCCAGGTCCAGAAGCGGTGCTCCTGGGGCCCAAGAAAGGCGCTCCATTGGTCTGAGTGAGAAGGATCAGGAAGCAGTATTGGTTCCCCAGGTGTCTG
>NW_008331670.1:0-6917 GCF_000622305.1 Nannospalax galili
TGATGTCAATTGGAGGACTGTGAAGTCACATTGGAGCATTGTGACGTCACATTGGAGCATTGTGATGCCACATTGGAGTGTTATGATTTCCAAATGGAACATTGAGAAGTCATGATGTCACATTGTGATCACACATTGCAGCAACGTAATGGCACATGGGGAGATAGTGTTGGCACTTTGGAGAATGGTGGTTTCTCAAAGCATTGTGATGTCACATTGGTGGATTGTAACATCACATTGGAGCATTGTGAAGTCATATTGTAACAGTAAGATGGCCCATTGGAGCAATAGAATGGCACATGGGCAATAGTGTTAGCACACTGAAGTAATGTAATGTCACATTGTGAAGTCATGTTATTATATTCTAATGGCACACTGGAGCAATATAATGACACATGGGGAGATAGTGTTTGCACATTGGAGCATTGTAATGTCACAATGGAATAGAGTGAAGTCATATGGTAATATTGTGATGGTACTATGGAGAATTGTGTGGTCAAATTTGCTGACTGTGAAGGGACATTGAGTACCGCGTTTCCATATTGAGCATGATGTCGACACACTGGATCATGCTAATGACACAATTTCCCATCATCTTGGCACAATGAGTATTGTGATAGCATATAGGTGCGTTTTTATGGCACAAGGGAACCTTGAGAAGACATATTATTAAAATGTGATGACATATATGAGCCATATAATGGCACAAGTGGGGTTAATGTTTTCACATTGGACCTTTGTGATTTCACATTGGAGCATTGTGATGCAACAGTGGATCACTGTGAAGTCATATTGTAACACTGTGATGGCACTATAGAGCATTTTGATTTCACATGGAGCAGTAGTATTGGCACACTGAAGCATTTTGATGTCACATTGGAGCATTGTGAAGTCAAAATTGAACATTGTGAAGTCATATTGGAACATTGTGATAGCCCCTTGGAGCATTGTGTTGTCACATTTGAGGATTGTGATTTGACAAGGGAATATTGTGAAGGCATATTGTAACATCACATTTGAGGATTGTGATTTGACAAGGGAATATTGTGAAGGCATACTGTAACATTGTGATGACATATTGGAACAATGTAATGGTATTTGGGGAGATAGTGTTGGCACATTGGAGCTTTGTAATGTCATCTTTAAGCATTGTGAAGTCAAAATTGAACATTGTGAAGTCATATTGGAACATTGTGATGGCCCCTTGGAGCACTGTGATGTCACACTGGATAATTGTGATATCACAATGGAACATTGTGATGGCACATTGGAGCAATATGTTGGCACATGGGGCGATAGTGTAGGCACATTGGAGCATTGTGATGTCATAGTCAAGCTTTGTTACATCACAATGGATTACTGTGAGGTCATATTGTAACATTGTGATTTCCCACTGGATCGTTATGATGTTACATTGGAACATTGATCAGTCAAATTGTAACATTGTCATAACACAATGGAGAAATATAATCTCACACGTCGCATTAGTGTTTGAAGTTTGGAGCATTGTGATGGCACCTTGGAGTGTTGTGATTTCACATTGGAGCATTGTGATGACACCCTGGAGCATTGTGATGACAAAATCGAACATTGCAAAATTATAATGTAACATTGTGGAACATTGTGATGACACAATCGAACATTGTGAACTCATAATGTAACATTCACATGGTGCAACAGTGTTGGCATATTGGAACATTGTCAGGTCACAATGGAGCACTGTGAAGTCATATTGTAACATTGTGATGTCACTTTGGAAATATATAATGTCACAATGGAACATTGTGTTGGCACTTTGGAGCATTGTGAGGTCACATTGGAGCACTGTGATGTCACAATGGAGCATTGTGAAGTCATATTGTAACAGCAGTGTGATTGCACCATGGAGGATTGTGATGTCACATTTGAGGATTGTGATGTGACAAGGGAACATTGTGAAGGCATATTGTAACATTGTGATGATATATTGGAGAAATATAATTGCACTTGGGCAGTTAGTGTTGGCACACTGGAGCAATGTGGTGTCATATTAAAGCATTTTCCCTTGACGTGTTTGTCAATGAGGGAGGTACAAATTTTGGTTTCGGTTTGCTTGGTGCCTCCACATAAAGGCTGAGCCCCTAGGAGAAGGAACCCAGGACCGTGCTCTGACTGCCACTCCCCATCTGGACACACCGTGAGGGCATACGGCCATGGCCTCATAAACCAGAGAATTCCCCTACTAAGCACAAGACAACTGGGTCCAATCCATTCTCTTTGTGTGTGTGTGCCTGAGTACATATGAGTGGAAGAGAGGGCCTTGGAATTCCAGTTCCCCTGGACCTGGAATTACAGGTTGTTGTGAGCTCCCTGATGTAGGTGTCAGGGACTGAAACTGGGTCTTCTCCAATTATGGTAAGTGCTCTTAATTGCTGAGTCACCTCTCTAGTCGTTGCATGATTATTCTTGAATCCTTCTGGTGACCACTTTGCATCTGACACTTAGCACATATTCTCATTTTTCCAGTTGGAAGTCATCCATGGAAACGATGAGGTAGCTTTTCAAAGTCATTCTAAGGAAGGATTGAACCAAGATCCACATCTAGGGAATCTCACCTTAATGACACATGATGGCACATGATGGATTGAGCTCCTCCTCCTTAGTAAAAATTATCTTGTGACGTAACAATAAATCATTGTGAAGTCATATTGTAACATTGTGATGGCACATTTGGGACCATAGTGTTAGCACATTCGAGGATTGTGATGTTATAATGGAACATTGAGAAGTCTTTTGTAACATTTTGATGGCATATTGGAGCAATATATTGGCACATGGGAGCGATAATGTTACATTGGAGCATTGTGATGTTACAAAGGAACAATATGAATTCGTATTGTAACATTTTGATGGCACTATGAAGCAATATAATAACACATGGAGCAATAGTGTTGGAATATTGGAGCATTGTGATGTCGCAATGGAACATTGTGAAGTCATATTGTAACATTGTGATGGCTCCATGGATCATTGTGATGTCACATTGGAGCATTGCGAAGTCATATTGTAATATTGTGATGGCTCCATGGATCATTGTGATGTCACATTGGAGCATTGCGAAGTCATATTGTAATATTGTGATGGCTCCATGGATCATTGTGATGTCACATTGGAGCATTGCGAAGTCATATTGTAATATTGTGATGGCTCCATGGATCATTGTGATGTCACATTGGAGCATTGCGAAGTCATATTGTAATATTGTGATGGCTCCATGGATCATTGTGATGTCACATTGGAGCATTGCGAAGTCATATTGTAATATTGTGATGGCTCCATGGATCATTGTGATGTCACATTGGAGCATTGCGAAGTCATATTGTAATATTGTGATGGCTCCATGGATCATTGTGATGTCACATTGGAGCATTGCGAAGTCATATTGTAATATTGTGATGGCTCCATGGATCATTGTGATGTCACATTGGAGCATTGCGAAGTCATATTGTAATATTGTGATGGCTCCATGGATCATTGTGATGTCACATTGGAGCATTGCGAAGTCATATTGTAATATTGTGATGGCTCCATGGATCATTGTGATGTCACATTGGAGCATTGCGAAGTCATATTGTAATATTGTGATGGCTCCATGGATCATTGTGATGTCACATTGGAGCATTGCGAAGTCATATTGTAATATTGTGATGGCTCCATGGATCATTGTGATGTCACATTGGAGCATTGCGAAGTCATATTGTAATATTGTGATGGCTCCATGGATCATTGTGATGTCACATTGGAGCATTGCGAAGTCATATTGTAATATTGTGATGGCTCCATGGATCATTGTGATGTCACATTGGAGCATTGCGAAGTCATATTGTAATATTGTGATGGCTCCATGGATCATTGTGATGTCACATTGGAGCATTGCGAAGTCATATTGTAATATTGTGATGGCTCCATGGATCATTGTGATGTCACATTGGAGCATTGCGAAGTCATATTGTAATATTGTGATGGCTCCATGGATCATTGTGATGTCACATTGGAGCATTGCGAAGTCATATTGTAATATTGTGATGGCTCCATGGATCATTGTGATGTCACATTGGAGCATTGCGAAGTCATATTGTAATATTGTGATGGCTCCATGGATCATTGTGATGTCACATTGGAGCATTGCGAAGTCATATTGTAATATTGTGATGGCTCCATGGATCATTGTGATGTCACATTGGAGCATTGCGAAGTCATATTGTAATATTGTGATGGCTCCATGGATCATTGTGATGTCACATTGGAGCATTGCGAAGTCATATTGTAATATTGTGATGGCTCCATGGATCATTGTGATGTCACATTGGAGCATTGCGAAGTCATATTGTAATATTGTGATGGCTCCATGGATCATTGTGATGTCACATTGGAGCATTGCGAAGTCATATTGTAATATTGTGATGGCTCCATGGATCATTGTGATGTCACATTGGAGCATTGCGAAGTCATATTGTAATATTGTGATGGCTCCATGGATCATTGTGATGTCACATTGGAGCATTGCGAAGTCATATTGTAATATTGTGATGGCTCCATGGATCATTGTGATGTCACATTGGAGCATTGCGAAGTCATATTGTAATATTGTGATGGCTCCATGGATCATTGTGATGTCACATTGGAGCATTGCGAAGTCATATTGTAATATTGTGATGGCTCCATGGATCATTGTGATGTCACATTGGAGCATTGCGAAGTCATATTGTAATATTGTGATGGCTCCATGGATCATTGTGATGTCACATTGGAGCATTGCGAAGTCATATTGTAATATTGTGATGGCTCCATGGATCATTGTGATGTCACATTGGAGCATTGCGAAGTCATATTGTAATATTGTGATGGCTCCATGGATCATTGTGATGTCACATTGGAGCATTGCGAAGTCATATTGTAATATTGTGATGGCTCCATGGATCATTGTGATGTCACATTGGAGCATTGCGAAGTCATATTGTAATATTGTGATGGCTCCATGGATCATTGTGATGTCACATTGGAGCATTGCGAAGTCATATTGTAATATTGTGATGGCTCCATGGATCATTGTGATGTCACATTGGAGCATTGCGAAGTCATATTGTAATATTGTGATGGCTCCATGGATCATTGTGATGTCACATTGGAGCATTGCGAAGTCATATTGTAATATTGTGATGGCTCCATGGATCATTGTGATGTCACATTGGAGCATTGCGAAGTCATATTGTAATATTGTGATGGCTCCATGGATCATTGTGATGTCACATTGGAGCATTGCGAAGTCATATTGTAATATTGTGATGGCTCCATGGATCATTGTGATGTCACATTGGAGCATTGCGAAGTCATATTGTAATATTGTGATGGCTCCATGGATCATTGTGATGTCACATTGGAGCATTGCGAAGTCATATTGTAATATTGTGATGGCTCCATGGATCATTGTGATGTCACATTGGAGCATTGCGAAGTCATATTGTAATATTGTGATGGCTCCATGGATCATTGTGATGTCACATTGGAGCATTGCGAAGTCATATTGTAATATTGTGATGGCTCCATGGATCATTGTGATGTCACATTGGAGCATTGCGAAGTCATATTGTAATATTGTGATGGCTCCATGGATCATTGTGATGTCACATTGGAGCATTGCGAAGTCATATTGTAATATTGTGATGGCTCCATGGATCATTGTGATGTCACATTGGAGCATTGCGAAGTCATATTGTAATATTGTGATGGCTCCATGGATCATTGTGATGTCACATTGGAGCATTGTGATGTCACAATGGAACATTGTGAAGTCATATTTTAACATTGTGAGGGCTCAATATAATGGCACCTGGGTCGATAGTGTTGGCACATTAGAGTATTGCGATGGCACATTGAAGCATTGGAATGACACAGTGGAACATTAGAGCATTGTGATGTCGCAATGGAACATTGTGAAGTCATATTGTAATATTGTGATGGCTCCATGGATCATTGTGATGTCACATTGGGGATTATGAGGGGACACTGAGCACTGTGTTTGCAAATTGAGCATGGTGACATCAAAATGGATCATTGTAATGACACAATTGCGCATAGTGATGAAACAAATAGCATTGTGATATCACAATGGAACATTATGTAGTCATATTGTAACATTTTGATGGCATCATGGAGGATTGTTATGGCACATGGAGCGATTGTGTTGGCAAATTAGAGCATTGTGATGTCACAATGGAGCATTGTGATGTCACATTTTAATTTGTGAAGTCATATTGTAGCATTGTAATGGCACATTGGAGAAATATAATGACATGTGAGGCGAAAGCATTGGCACATTTGAGCATTGTGATGTCATATTGGAGCAAAATGAAGTCACAATGGAACACTGTGAAGTCATATTGTAATATTGCGATGGCACAATGGAGAATTGTGATGTCACAATGGAGCATTGTGATGTCACAATGGAACATTGTTATGTCATATTGCAACATTTGATGGCGCATTTGAGCACTATAATGACCTATTGGTCGATTGATTGGCACATTGGAGCATTGTGATGTCATAATGGAGCTTTGTGATGTCACATTGAAATTTGTGAAGTCATATTGTAACATTGCGATGGGATATTGGAGCAGTAAAATGGCACCTGGGGCGAAAGTGTTGACACATTCAAGCATTATGATATCACATTGGTGCATTCTGATGTCACCGTGGAACATTATGAAGTCATACTGTCACATTATAATGGCAAATTGGAACAATATAATGGCACATGTGGCTAAAGCATTTGCACATTGGAGCATTATGATGTCACATTGGAGTATTGTGATGTCACATTTGAGCACTGTAAAGTCATAAAAGTCATATAGTAAGATTTTCATGGCACATTGTAGCAA
>NW_008331671.1:0-280 GCF_000622305.1 Nannospalax galili
CTTTGTATTTATCACCTCTATGACCCATGTTCCATCCATCCATCCATTCATTAATCCATCCATTTGTCTATGTATCTATTAATGTACCTCATCATCTTTCACTCTGTCTCCATTTCTGGAGTCTGGCGATGAAATTCAGCCCTGTGGTATGCTAGGAAAGTACACTGTTACAGAGCCACACCACAGCTCAGTCTTCGGGTTTAATGGCGTTTAGGGGACAGGTGGTAACCAATGTCTTGAACCCCAGGAGCAGAACATGGTACCCTGCAGGCGTACTGAG
>NW_008331672.1:0-595 GCF_000622305.1 Nannospalax galili
GCTTATACTGAGTTCAATAATATATAACTATATTAATTCAACTGTTAACCTACAAACTTGCACCCACTTGTAAAAGAGATGTACTGTTGCTCTGGAGTGTGTTACTGAATATGTTAAAACTGTAGTGAAATGCTTCTTCTAATCATGTAGTTATTAAAAAAATTTTTAAATGATAAAAGATAAGTAAAATATATTTTTAAAATGCACTCCTATTGGGAAGGAAATAATAAAATTGCCCCCATTTGTAAGTGACACAGCTGTCCACATTAAAAAAGCTGTAAGGAGGGCTGGGAAGACAGCTCAGTCAGCAAATTGATGCCATGTACTCATAAGGACCCAAGTGTGATCCCCAGAACCCATACAAAAAGGCTGGGTGTGGTGGCACACGTTTGTAATCCCAATGCTGGGGAGGTGGGGCAGGCAGATCCCTGGGGTTAGAAGACAAAAGAAAATGAGGAGGAACCCAATAGAGTGATGCTCTTAGGAGCCCTTGTCAAAAATTCCACTGGACTCTCATGTGAACATTTGAAAATTGCTCTGTTCCGACTTTTTTCTAGTTCCCTGTCTAGAACTTATAATGCTAATTACTCTTGCC
>NW_008331673.1:0-313 GCF_000622305.1 Nannospalax galili
TGCCAAGGAGTGGTATAACTGGGTCATATGGTAGGTTCATTATTAGTTTTTGAAGAGCTCTCCACATTATTTTCCATAGAGGCTGCGTGAGTTTGCAATCCCCACCCCCCCCAGCAGTGAATAAGTTCCCCTTTCTCCACATCCTTGCCAGCATTTGGTATCATTGGTCTCTTGATCCAAGACAGTCTGAGTAAGGTAATACCTTAGGGTTGTTTGAATTAGCTTTTCCCTAATTACTAATGATGTTGAACAATTTTTGAGTTGTTTCTTAGCCATCTTTATTTCTTCCTTTGAGAATGCTGTGTTTGGATCT
>NW_008331674.1:0-445 GCF_000622305.1 Nannospalax galili
TGTATGGTATCATTTAATTCAGACATCTGTCTGTTCTTTGTCCAGTTGACCTCTCTAATGAAGACAGTGGGGTATTGCACTCTCCTACTATTACTGAGTTGGGGCTAATCTGTGTCCTAAAGTGCTGTAGTGCTGTTTTATGAATTTGGGTGTACCAGAGATTGGTGCATATATGTTAAGGATTGTAATATCTTCTTGTTTGACTGTTCCTTTGATCAGAGTGAAGTGCCTCTCCTTATCTCTTCTGATTAGTTTACTTTGAAGTCTATTTTGTCAGGTATTAGAATTGCAACCCCTGATTGTTTCTTAGTGCCATTTGCTTGGAATATTCTTTTCCATCCTTTCAGCTTAAGGTAGTGCCTGTCCTTGAAGGTGAGATAGTTTTCTTATAGATAGCAAAGACATGAATTTTGTTTCTTAGTCCATTCACTTAGCTTGTGTCTTT
>NW_008331675.1:0-267 GCF_000622305.1 Nannospalax galili
TTGCTAAATTACACATTCTTTTCTAATTTATATTTCTTTACAAATAAAAACCTTTCTAATTAAGACAATAGTTGTCATCCACACACATCATTCAGTGGTGGGATCTTCCTGATTATCTATGCAATCAATTTATTTATTTATTTATGCATTTATTTGGTTTTAAAATAACACTTAATTCTTTTGTGTGTGTATGTGTGTTTTGCCTGCCAAGGAGGTCAGAAGAAAGTGTCAGATTTCCTGGAACTGGAGTTAAGAATGGCTGTTATG
>NW_008331676.1:0-668 GCF_000622305.1 Nannospalax galili
TGGGTGCACCAGAGTTTGGTGAATATATGTTCATGACTGTAATACCTTCTTAGTTGATTGTTCCTTTGATCAAAATGAAATAGCCCTCTTTGTCTTTTTTGGTTAGTTTCAGTTTAAAGTCTATTTTGTCAGATATTAGGATTGCTACGCCTGCTTTTTTCTTAGTGCCGTTTGCTTGGTATATTTTTTTACATCCTTTCGCTTTGAGATAATGTCTGTCCTTGAAAGTGAGATGAGTTTCTTTCAGACAACAAAAAGATGGGTTTTGTGTTGCCGGGTGCCACTCCTCCACTTGCACAGGCGCTGCCTGCAAGCTCATAGGTACTGCCTCCTCGGTGCCACCTCTGACCACAAGGGATCCTCCTCAGATCGCACGGGCACCTTCTCCTGGACACTGCCTCCGATCACATGGGCGCTGCCTAGGAGCACACGGGCACGCCTCTTGGATATAGTCTTTCCTTTCTTCATCTCTTTGAATTGCTACCAGAACTCTCTGAAGGGCTGGTTTTGTGGACAAGAATTCCTTCAGCCTATTTATGTCATGGAAGATTTTTCTTTCCCCTTCAACTATAATAGACATTTTGGCTCGATATAGTAATCTGGGTTGACAACTGTGCTCATTTAACACTGGGAATTCTTTGGTCCAGGCTCTTCTGGCTTTCATAGTT
>NW_008331677.1:0-2122 GCF_000622305.1 Nannospalax galili
GGCAGACCCATCACAATAACAGCAGATTCTTCAATGGAAACTTTTTTTTTTCTTTTCCGTTTTCTTGTTATTTTTTGAGACAGGGTCTCTCTGTATCCCCAGCTGTCCTGGAACTCACTATGTAGACCAGGCTGGTCTTGAACTCACAGAGATCAGCCTCCCTCTGCCTCCCGAGTGCTGGGATTAAAGGCATGAGCCACCACGCCCGGCAGCAATGGAAACTTTTAAAGCCAGAAGAGCTTGGAAAGATTTTTATTTCACAAGTTCCAACACTGACTGTTAGACTTCACAAAACTACTGAAAGAGAAGTGACACATTTTCATGACAGAGGCTAAAGGAATAGATGACCACTAAGCCTGCTCTGCAGAAACTAGGGGAATGAATACTAGGAACAGAAGACAGGGATAAATACATGCAGATGTCACAAGTGGAAAACAATGTCAAAACTATTCCTCAGAAAGACCCAAGAAAACAACACAAAATCAACAGAAGGACAGGAGTTATACTCATGTTCCATAATAAGTCTGAATATTAGTGATCACAGTTTCTTGCAGTAAAAGGGCACAGAGTAGCAGATTGAATGAGAAAAGAGGATCGATCTTGCTACCTCAAAGGAACATGTGCTTAGGCAAAGATAGACACTACCTCAGGATGAAGGGATGGAAAATGCTATTCCTCATGGGTCTAGGAAACAAGCAGGCATATCTACTTAAATAACACACAAAGTAGATATGAAAATGAATTAAGCAGAAGCAATGAACAGTGACACTTCATCCTCATTAAGAGAACAATTGAAAGGAGGACACTACATTTCTAAGGACGTACACACCCAAGACAGATTCTCCAGTTTATAAAAGCAAATAGAACTAGATGAAAGGCCACAGATTAACCCCAACACATTAATAGTGGGAGATTTCAATACTTCACTATCACCAAGAGACAGGTCATCTGGACAAAAAATGAATGGAGAAACATTGGAATTGGATGAATCTATAAATCAAATGCATCAAACCGACATCTACAGGACATTACACTCAAATGCAGAAGGATCTCAATTCTTCTTAGCAGCCCATGAAACCTTCTCCAAAATAGACCCCAAGATTGGAAGCAGAGCAGGCCTCAAGAAATTGAGGATCATCCAAGCGAAGCCAGCCATGGTCGAGCAGGACTTTTGACTTATCTTCACATAGGCAGAACTGGTAAAAGAAAGGAGACAGGGGCTCCTCTCAAGCCCATGTAACCCCTGAGGAACAGATCCTCAAATGGCCTGAAGAGTAAAACTAAATTGTTTTATCTGGGCCAACTGTAGGGTCTTAAACACCCAAAGGGAAAGTATAACCGAAGATCGATGGGGTCAATATAATTTTTAAGAGTCCATATTTATAGCTGAAGGCCACATAACAAAAAACAATGCCAGACAGAAGATACCTTCCTTTTAGTTATTGGCCAAGGTGGCACAAGGACTCCCAGACAGTAACCCAGCATAGAACTGGGAAAATGAACAGCAGACCCCAATCTTCTAAAGGAATATTGACTACTGATAGCTGCTAGATGAGGAACAGCTGATGTTCCTAAAACAAGGCTCTCTAGATAGGCTGACTAGATTCAGCAGATGGACCAGCCACTGGAGAATGGCTCAGGGAGTCGACAACACAGTGGACAGTAACAGGGATGACAGAGTATATGGGCTCCAGTATGTGGGAGGGGGGAGGCTATGGGAGGGTGCCATTTGGGAAGTGGATATGTAGATGAATAAGATTGTGTGGGATGTTGTGTATGATATACACACAGAAAGATCAACAAATTTTTAAAAAGACGTATTTGAGGAGGAAGCATAAAAATTTACTTCATGTTAAACAGTGGAGGTGATCAACTTTACCAATGAAATCTACCTGATGACTTTATATCCATACTCAGGTGCTAAGGATCTGAGTGCAACTGACTGTGACTAGTAAGCATCAGATACATAGAGATTAAAGACACATGTACATACATCTAAATGTTAGTATCATTAAAAATGTAGGAAACAGCATATTTTTTAAATGAAATGGAGATCTTCTTTAAAGGGTAAAAACTCATTCAATTTTACATCTTATAGGGTTTATACTGAGTTCAATATTGT
>NW_008331677.1:2164-9801 GCF_000622305.1 Nannospalax galili
CCGACAACACAGCAGACAGTAGCAGGGATATCAGAGTATAAAGGCTCTAGTGGGGGGAGGGAGGCTATGGGAGGGTGCTATCTGGGAGGTGGGTGTAAATCATGTGGTTATTAAATTAAAAAAATTTTTAAATAATAATTCTTCAAAGCATAAAAATTTGCTCCTTAATAATTAGCATATGTGAAAAACATTACCATTGAAATCCACCTGATGACTTTATATCCATGCTCAAATGCCAAGGAGCTCAGAAAGTAACCTATGACATTGGTGAGCTAAAGTGGTGTTATTGAATGTCCCTTGGGTAGCTATGCCCTTGTAATAAGGGGGTGCTGCTGCTAAACATAGCCAACAGGATTCAGTGAGGTTGGGGTCTGTCTGTCTGATGGCCTTACATGCTCCTTGGATCAGATTGAACAGTCGGTCCCCTGTGCGTGAAAACTTTTGACTTGGGGGCTGGAAGTCTGTTTTAACAGGATATTTGCGGAGGAAGTGTCAGAAAAAGGGTTGCGAGGTGCTGTGAGGTGAGGTGCAGTGAAGTGAAGGCTGGCAGGGAATTTGGGTAGCTGGGGATGGGATTTTGGATAGGTAAGATGGGATTGGGGCCTATAGCTACTGGATGGGAGGAGATGTCTCTTTTAATAGTAAATAAGAGACCAGGATCTGTCCCCTCCTTATATATCCTAATTCCCCAAGAATAGCCTTTGTCCCAATTTATAGCCTTTTTTCCTGCTGTTGTGAATTCTACCCATAGGGGGTGGCACCATTTACCTTGACAGTCCTGGGCATTTGGGATCTTATGGGAATAATTTGCTTTTACAATGATATAATCCCAGGATGAGGATGGGGCCCACCCGGTGTCCCCGGTTGTTTCACATCCCCAAGTTTTACAGTAAAAGTAGTCCCTTTCTCCACATTGTGAATTGAGCCACTTATCTTGATGGTTACCTGGACAAACATAGAAGGTTAACAGACGCAACTTGGGTCGTTGTGGTTCACGACACCCTCCCCACGCCAAGTGGGGCCCTCCAAACAGTGGGTAAGCAGCTTCCGGGCCGGGTACTTTGTCAGGATCTGTGAAGTCTGATATGTCCCAGGGCGCTGGTGCTCCTAAGGCTAATTTACATAAATCTGGATACAGTAAAGGCCACCAAGTACCCTTGGGTGCCATCTTGTGGATTTCAAATACTACAATACCCATTTGATTAATTACCTGCCAGCTAGTCAGTATAGGGAGATGGGGGCTTCCTTGACTGGGGACAAACCTACAAACAAGTAGAATCATTAGACATTTCTGGAGAGTCTTATTTTTAGGGGGTTGGATGTTTTGTGCAGATACCATCTTCCAGCATCCTCTTGAGTCAGGGCTCTTTTGGTGTGGGAAGCGTGGATCCAGGCCGAAATCCCGTCTACCTTGAGGGCCGTGGGTGTAGTCAGAAGAACCGTACAGGGTCCTTTCCACCGTGGTTCAAGAGTCTTTATGTTGTGTCTTCTCACGTACACCTGATCTCCAATTTGGTAGGAGTGGGGCTTTTGTGGACTCCCAGGCCAGTAGACAGCAGCCAAAGACCTCGAAACCTGGTTCTGGATGATCTGGAGGGCTTGAAGTCTTGTTTTCAGGCTGGGGTTATCAAAAGAAGAGGGCAAGGCAGACAAGGTTACATTCAGGACTGGAGGCGGTCCTCCAAAGAGGATTTCATAGGGGGTTAGGCCGTGTATAGCAGGTGTATTTCTAGCCTGAAATAGGGCTAGAGGTCGGAGCTGCACCCAGTCTTTAGTGCCAGTCTCTAGAGCTAATTTGGCTAAGGTCTCTTTAGTGGTTCTATTCATCCTTTCTACCTGTCCTGAACTTTGGGGTCTGTAAACACAATGTAATTTCCAATTAATCCCCAATGCTTTGGCCATTCCCTGACTTACCTGGGAGATGAAGACTGGGCCATTGTCAGACCCAATTACCTTAGGCAGTCCAAATCGAGGGAAGATGTCTTCAATCAGTTTCTTCACCACAGTCTGGGCTGTTTCCTTCTGGGTGGGGAAAGCTTCAACCCACCCTGAGAAAGTGTCTATAAACACTAGGAGATATTTATAACCATATTTTCCTAGGAGGACTTCACTAAAATCTACCTCCCAATTAGTCCCTGGTCGTATCCCTCTTTCTCTCATGCCAGATGGGACCTTTGATCTGGAAGCATTTACCAGGGAACATGAGACACAATCTCCCACTACCTTCTGGACTAGCTGGTTAAGGTCGGGGAAGTAATAGAATTGTTCTTTTCTTTTCAGTAGTGTTTTTAGTTTCTTGTGTCCTAAATGCGTCCACTGGTGGAGTTGGGAGATTAGCTCAAAGGCTGCCTTTCGAGGAAGCACTATCCTACCCTGGTATTCCCACATTTTAGATTCTGGGTCCAGGGTAGCGTTGAGCTTTTGAACAAGTTCCAGATCCTGTTCGGTGTAGGTAAAAAGAGCATCTCCCTCCTTTGTTTGTGCCTCAATTTCAGCCTTAAGGTCTGCGTGTGTGTAGAGAATGCAGGTGCCTTCTGCTGCCTGATGGGCAGTTTCATCTGCCATCCGATTGCCCCAAGCAATAGGCCCCCGGTCTCGCTGATGTCCAGGGCAATGGATAATGCTGACCTTTTTAGGCAAGTACAAGGCTTGTAGAAGGGCCACTATTGTCTCTTTTTTTTTTTTTTTTTTTTTTTTTTTTTTTGTCTGTTTTGAGACAGGGTCTCCCTGTATCCAGCTGGCCTTGAACTCACAGAGATTTGCCTGTGTCTGCCTACCAAGTGCTGGGATCACAGGCGTGTGCCACCACATCTGGTGATTTACCTCTGTTTTAACAGACTTCAAATTCACACATGAAAGAAAATTTAGTCACACTTTAAGATTATTCCCTCTTGGGCCTCTTTGCTCATAGGATATTGTTTGATTGAAACCGGAGTTGCAGATGGTTTTAATGTAATCACTATTGGGGGCTGGTTGCATCCTAATCCCGGGCCTCCTGTCTCGGCCCATGCTGAGGGAATTTTACTTAGCCAATCAGATATGCCAGGAGCTTTTGTTATCGGTCCCTCATATAACCAATGTTCATCTTCCAGCCGCCGGGTTATTACCTGTAGTGGAGCTCCATCTTTTTCTTTTACAGTTGCTCCCTTTCTAGTAAAGTGGATGTGAGCTACCAGCTTAGAAAGTAAATCTCTCCCAAGAAGGGGATATGGACAATCGGGGACCAATAGGAACGGGTGAGAGACCTGTCCTGTGCTGAGGTAATGGGGCGCGGGGTTCTGCGGAGCACCAGCTGCTGGGCGTGGAGCCAGTCTCCCACATGCCGCCAGGGGAGACGTGACGCAGGTGGCGCACGTCTGCCATTTGGGTCCTGGATCTCCGCTCTGCTGGCGGGTCCCACAGTGCGTCACTGTCCGCCTCTTAGGTGCTGAAAATCTCTGCTGCTGGGGCCTTGCCCAGCCGGGTTCCACCCTAATTTCCTCCGTGCACTCTCTCTCTGAATTTGGAGCCTGTCAGCTGCCGGGCCATGAGGAGAGGTATGAGGCGGCTGAAGCTAGGTCTCCGTGAGTCGATGACGGGGGAATACTGCCCCCCGGGGAGACCGGATCGCAGGTAGTGAGACACAGGATTCAGCTTTCTGTGTTACAGCTCTTTATTAAGTGACTCTGCTTGGCTCCAAGTCTCAGTGTCCCAGCTACAGCTCTTGGTGACCCAGCTCTTGGTCATCCCGCTCCCTAGTGATCCAGCTCCTGGTCCAGCTCCAGCTCCCTAGCGATCCAGCTCCTGGTCCAGCTCCCTAGCGATCCAGCTCCAAATATTGAGGGAAAACCAGGACACTTTATACCGTGGAGGTAGTGGTAAAAGCTTTAGCTGATAGGTACTCTGTGAGATACCTTATTTACATATGGTAGTGGACTCCTGCCTCGCTGCTAGACTGCCAGAAAAATCACACAGGAAAGCATGGCATTTCCAGAGCCGGAGGCCATGTTTTCTATGGCGGCTACTTCAAAGGAGAGTCAGGAAGATGCCAGGAAGGTACCCTGCTGAAAAGGAATCATCTGCATATGAAACCGAGCCCGTGGTGTAGCCGGACATGGAGAGACTACGACTTCACAGCAAGGGTCCCCAACATCTCCTCCTCTTTTATTTAAATATGAAGAAGTGCCATCGCCAGCCCTAAGGGCCAATTTATCTCATCTTGGGACAATTGACTATGGCCTGTTTCTTTGGTGACTTTAGCAAATGGCAGTAATTTGTCAGCAAGGAAATGTTAAAAACAGCGAACAAGTAATAATACACAGTATTATCAGAGAGCAACAAGGGATAGGAGCCATGTTAACAAGCCAATCTAGAAAATAGATTACAAAGTTTTTGAGAGTGTTAACATTGGTTTCAACAACATTTGATTCATTTACAAAGAAACAGCATCTTTCCCAATATCATATACCCTTTCCATGTCCAGTAGCTATTAAGCCCAATGTTCTTTTGTTGTGATGCACAGTTCTGGTGAGAGAGTTCATTTTTTGTTGGAGAGATTCCAGGCTTTAGTCACAGATGTTATCGCTCAGCTCAGCTTGTCTCAGTCAAAGCAGGATCAGGTGCAGCTTGCAGCAGTTTCCGTCATGGCAACGCCTCCAGCATCTAGTGCAGGTTCAATCTCTGCCAGCAGGCGAAGAAGATCTTTCTCTGCTAGCAGCTCCTGGGATGCAATTATTGTAAGACAAAAGGTGGACAAAGAGAAATTAACACAGTTTTGGGCTTTTTCCTTGATCTATAGGAAAAGGGTAGTGATGTATGCTTTGCTGCTGAAAATGTAAATTAAATAATTAGTCAGTTGTTTGAATCCACTTAGATGAGAGTCAGTGAAATCTTTTTCTGCTCCTGGGTAGAGAAGGGTGGTAACTGGTACTGCTGTCAGTAGAAATCTATTGCTGGATGCACAAAAGAAAGCAATTAGACATTGGGGTAGGTGGTGAAGGGAAGAAAGTTAAACTTGTTCCAGGACATAGTCGATCTTATTTGGTCCTCTGTATATTATGAGTTAGCACAGACTTGGAAGCTGTTGAGAGACATGAAAGTTAGCTGTGGGGTACCTAGAAAATACACCTGAGTAAAATTCTGTTATTACTCCAATGCTCCAGCAATTGTCCCATGGATCTGATTTTTTCCTTGAAAAGTAAAATGTCTAGAACATGGTATTAGGGAGAGTGGGGGCTGGCTGAAGCGTTGGTGTTAAGCAGGGTAAAGACAGCCATGAGGATGACAGAGAAGGAGGCTCCAGGAGGACATCTGTGGCGAGCAGTCTCCACTAGGTCACGGATCTCTTTCCACGTGATCCGGTGTGTCGTCTCTGCCTCTTTCTTTTTCTTGTCTCTGACAGGGTCATGAGAGCCATCTTTTTTGTGGGCGGGGAGGTGTCTGACATTTCTAGCTGGAACCCAGATAGGCTTTGGGGGAAAACACAAGCAAATCCTCTCCCTGTGGTCAGCAATGGATCTGGTCCTTTCCAGAGTCCATCAAAGGGGTCCCTCCATCTAACCATGATGGGTGGTACTGGGTGTGTCTGGGCCCAGTGTCGGGTGATGGGGGGAGCATCTGTCCCTCTATATACATTAAGTACATTAAGGGTAAACAAGGCTAATGTTAATTGAATATTGGGAGAATATGTTGTTTGAGCCTGTCTTTTTAGTTGGTCCTTTAAGGTTTTGTGTGATCTTTCCACAATGGCTTGCCCCTGTGGGTTGTAAGGGATGCCAGTGTGATAGGTGATATTCCATGCTTCACAAAAATTTTTAAATGAGGAGCTGGTAAATGCTGGGCCACTGTCTGTCTTTAGTTGTGCAGGGAGGCCCATAATGGCAAAGGATGAAAGCATGTGATTTATTAGCTTTTTTGAGCCTTCACCAGTCTGGGCAGGAGCCCAGAGGAAGTGAGAGTAAGTGTCTATAGTGACAAATACATATTTTTGTCTGCCGAATTGGGGGACATGAGTTACATCAATTTGCCAGAGGGCATTAGATTTTAGTCCCCTAGGATTGATGCCCATTTGCTGCATAGCAGGGGTATGTATTATTGATGTACAAGAAGAGCAGGTTTTAACAGTGCGTTTAAGTTGCTTGAGAGGAATGTTGGGGAATCTGAGATGGAGCCCTTGCAAATTGATATGGGTGGCATGGTGGAGGCTTTGGGCATCTGTTACGCTGGCAGGGAAAGTTCCAGTGGTGGCTACTATATCTGCTATGGCATTTCCTTCAGTAAGAGGTCCTGGGAGAGAGGAGTGGGACCTGATATGCTGGACAAATAATAGAGCCACCCTCATTTGTAACAGTGTGGAGATTTTATTTAGCAGAGGTGAGATGGGGTTGCCATCTATTTTGATAAAGGAATGACCTAGCCATGGGAGTAAATTAACAGCATAAATGCTGTCAGAATAAAGGTTAAAGGGTTTATCAATCTTGTCAAGAGCCATATAGATAGCAAAGAGCTCTTTAAATTGTGGGGATTTATCAGATAGAGGCTGAAAATATATCATAGGTGGGTCATCAGGGGAGTCATATATGACCAGTGCAGCCCCTTTTTTTCCTCCATCTGGAAAGGCTGTAATAGTCTCTTTTATGGGTTTATGGTAAAAAAGCCAAGGTGGGAGTCAGCGAAATGTTGGAATAACTGACACCCATTTATCTTTGGGGTAGTGATTATCAATTTGTCCTGGGAAGCCTATTAAGATAATTGCAAAAGAGGAGTGATGCTTTAAGAGCCATTGTACATCTGATAATGAGAAGGGGATAATGAGAGTATCCAGTTCCTTTCCTATGATTTGTATGATTTTGTCTCTCCCTTGTCGGACCATGGAGGCAAGAGTGTCCACTTCTGTAAGAAAGCGAGGAGCGCCTCCTACTGGCGTGTGAAGCCATTCTAGTACTCCATTCTAGTACTCCATGTGGCTGATGAATTGCTCCTACCATGGTGGGGGAGGAATAAAATATTAAGAGTTGGACAGGTAGCTTGGGGTTATATCTGGCTAGTGATGTTTTTTGGAAGTGGCTATTAATTATTTGGAGGGCCCTTTTTGCATCTGGGTTTGGATACTGTCTGGAGGCTGGGTTTTTGTATCCCTTTAAGAGATCAAAGAGTGGCTGTAATTGACTTGTGGGGATGGAACGCCAGGGCCTTAGCCAATTAATATTACCTAGAAAACTTTGAAGTGAGTTAAGTGTGAGTGGATGGGGGACATGCAGGACAGGTTTGAGCGGCCTAACAGCAGTGGGCGTTATTTCAGTCCCTAGGAAGGTAATGTGGGGGACTGATTGTATTTTATTTGTTGCTATTACAAAACCTTTTGTCTCTAGGGTGTTTATCATAGCATCTTTTAGATCTTCTAGAGAGGAATCCTCATCTTGCCAGACCAAGAGCTCATCCATGTAATGATAAACATGCAGTCCCTTTTTGAAGACGGGTGCTAGTGCATTAGCAACAGCCTCCTGGCATATTGTAGGACTATTTGCCATGCCTTGTGGCAGAACTTGCCATTCATATTGATCAGCTGAACCAGAATTGTTAATCTTAGGAACTGAGGAGGCAAAATGTTGGGAATCATTTTTGTGCAAACGGATGGAGAAAAAGCAGTCTTTTATATC
>NW_008331677.1:11104-12899 GCF_000622305.1 Nannospalax galili
AGCTGTTGATTATGAGTGTCATTTCTTTTAGCCTGCATTAGACATTCATCTCTAAATAAGGCCTCCCATTGTACAAATAATGGACTGGGGAGGGTAGATCTACAGATGTCCCTCCAGTCCTGGGGAAGCAGATTAGTATTAAATGTCTGTAGTATAGATTTTGTCCACGGAGCATGAATGCCATCCTCACAGACAGCCTGGTGCAATTCTTTAAGTTCTGTTGCTGGAAGAGGATACCAGCCTAGTGGGCGTTGTCTTGTTATTTGTAAGTTAACAGGAAATGCCTCCACCGGTGGGATTTGGGGGTCCTGAGACTGCTGAGGCTGGAAATTTTGAGGCTGGCAACTCCCATTATCTCTAAGGTTACATAGTTGCTCTGTGCCTGTAGGGCGTGGCGACACAGGGGGTGGTGGTGCCGCAGGGCGTGGAGGCAGCTGAGGTAAGGGAGGAGGGGAATTTACCTGAGGATTTTTGGGGGCTTTTGAAGTCTGGGTGTTAATGTCTGGGCTTGTTAAATCAGCAAGAGGGGGCTGAGGATTAATTTTGTTGATGGGTGGGTTTTGTCTGACTTGGTCAAATTCTATTTTTGGAGCTGTTGAATCTGCTATTGGGCAGTCTGCAGGATTTTTTTTATCACTTAAAACCTCTCTTTTATTATTTTCTGGTGCTTGTCCTAAGCATTGCTGGACGGCTGCCATTATCAGGAAAAAGGAAAGAGGGAAGTTATGCTTTTCTTGGTTTTCTTTTTTGCGAGCCAGATGCGCAAGAAAGTTCCAGACCTCTGGATCAGATATGTCGGCTGATAAGATCCAGGGTACAAACTGATATACCTCATTCCAAAATTTTAAGCTTTCTTTTTTAGAGATCTTAAGCCCTCGAGATTTAAGCAGGGTTTTAAGGGAACGAATTTGGAGTTTTTTCTGACGTGATGCTGAATTACCCATTATGAAAGGAAGCGTTTAATGTTCTGCAACAACCTGCTCTGCTCTGACAGGCAGAAGTTTTAAACTGCAGAAAAAAAAAATGTCTGTTTTAAATCTTTTGTCTGGGAGAAGCTTTGGCAAGTTATAGGCCTCTAGGCTGCAGGAAAAGGTATTTTTTCTGGCCCTGAGTCACCTTGAATTCCCAGGTGCTTGGCAGGGGCTAGTTAATTTAAATTCTCGCTTAGCTGGTTTCAGGTGTGGTTTGAATGCCTGACTCCAAAGCTTGCGTGGAGATCCCTGGAACTTTGGGGATTTTTTCTAGCAGTGTTCAGATAGAGAAAGTGGGGTGAAGTGATGGTTCCCAAAGGAACATTCCTGAAATTAAAATTTCAGGGGATTCTGTTTGGTTTCCAGCACAGGCCTGCCCGTAAATTTGAGAGGCTGGTGGCCATCCTAAGGACTCTTAAGTGGCCATTGCGTCACCAGACTTTTATATTAGAAAGATGTCTAGACAGAGGTCTGTTGTCTACACCTGTGCAGGCGGTAGGGGTCCATTAGGGGGACAGAGAGACCTTTAGCTAACACCAGGGAGTAGGCCTGGCCAGGAAGCCTCAGTTGTCTCTCTGTCCCTAGCGGTCCCACGCGAAGACTTCAGACCGGAAACAAAAGGAGGAAAGTAGAAGAGATTTTTATTGCCCTCCTGGTGGGGAGGGATACTCACGAATCCTGCGTTTCAGTGGGTGCCAGCTGCTAGCTGGCACAAGGTTCAGAGGCTCTCACGTTGGGCTCCAGATATGGGGGTGCAGGGATCTCAGAGCGCCAGCTGCTGTGTGTACCTGGGGTGCGGCGGGTCCCGCACCGCATTGCTGTTT
>NW_008331677.1:12997-14897 GCF_000622305.1 Nannospalax galili
GGTAGACGCAGGACAGGTGGCACACGTCGGCCATTTGGGTCCTGGATCTCCGCTCTGCTGGCAGGTCCCGCAGCGCATCGCTGTCAGCGGCTTAGGTGCTGAAAGTCTCTGCTTCTGGGGCCTTGCCCAGCTGGGTTCCACCCTAATTACTTCCGTGCGATCTATCTCTGAATTTGGAGCCCATCAGCTGCCGGGCCACGAGGAGAAGTATGAGGCGGCTGAAGCTAGGTCTCCGTGAGTCAATGACGGGGGAATACTGCCCCCCGGGGAGACCGGATTGCAGGTAGTGAGACACAGGATTCAGCTTTCTGTGTTACAGCTCTTTATTAAGTGACTCTGCTTGGCTAACCCAGCACAGAACTGGGGAAATGAAGGGGAGGCCCAGACCTTAGGTGAGGATCCATGGCAGCTGATGACTGCTGGTTGTGGGAGAGTAGATCTTCCTTAAGGAAGTGAGACTACACAGGTTGAATAGGCACACCTGGATGAACTCACACCAAGACAGGTGCAGTTACATGCTCTTGATTTGAAAGTCCTTTGCATACAAGACAGAATGGGTAAAATCCTATGGGAAGGCTATGGAGTAGTGCAGGAGGGGAGGTCTAAAAGTGATTAAGATGGACTGCATGAAATTCAGAATAATTCAATTAAAAATATACAATGAAAAAAAAAAGAATCAAATGCCATGGTCAACAAGAATTATAGAGAGACAGGAATGTGCCTGAAAAAGGGCTATCCTCCAAACAATGCCTCTATAAGCTATATCCTCTCTGTGATGAATAATGAGGTCACAGAGATTACTAAGAAACCAGCATAGGAACAGCATGAGAAAGCATGGACCCCGAATGAGCCTAGACTAACCCACATGCACACAACAGAAATTTGCATCTTCCCAAACTCTGTATACAAACTTACCCAAGAGTTGGCTAGGGGCTACACACTTGGGTTCAGACACCCTTGTGTAGTCGCTGGCCAGCTAGACTTTCATTCTGCAAAACATTGTCTGAGCAGTCTTCTCTGGTCAAGCATTTCACAACAGCACAAACATTTTCATGTCTTTATTCTTCTTTACCTAGGACCTCTCCTGGGCCCCAGATTCATTCACTAAAACCTACCTGATCATCTGCAGTCTCTGCTCTCTTCACATTCCAGGGCTCTTTGTTTTGCTCCAGGCAGGAGACCAGAACAGGCTTCTTCATGGCCAGAACTGGAACCTGTAGTATGATGGAAGTAGAACTTATCAGATGCTAAAGGACTTTGTAATGTGATGATAATTAAGAACTCCCAGAATGGGGAAGTAAACAGGAATCTTCCCCTGCCCCCTTTGGTTATCCAGAATAAGAAGTCTTTGTTTTCCAAAGCTATCACATTCCTGTGTTCCTTTCTTAGGGGCTGAGTGGGATGGTGAGTGTCAAGGCAGGAACTCACTTTATTGCATCAGGCATTACCTTATATAGTTTAAACAAAAAACGGTGTGGAAAAGGGAAGGGCAAAGGTGTATGTCATCTGTGGCAATGGCTGTGAGCCACTGGGAATTGGCCACTCCAGCTGTGATTGGGGAGAGGCAGTCCGAGGTCAGGCCCTGCTGAATCACCTCTGTGAGAAAGTGACCGGCCAGAGACAGGTCGCCAAACTTTAGTCAGGCTCAGGAAGTTACAATAGGCCTCGTCATAAGTAATGCCACAATTATGAGGGTCCCGGAGACCCAACACTGTATAGACCTATGGCTTCTGCATTCCTGTAACCTTTGCCTTTTTGTTACCTTTGCTGCCATCTGCTTTGTACTTTACCACGTATATGCTATATACCCCCTATAAGTTGAACAGAGGGTTTGACTTCTTTCATTCGTGGTGTCAGTCCTACTAGGATCAAATTAAATTCCCTCCCCTCAGCTGATTTC
>NW_008331677.1:14923-16636 GCF_000622305.1 Nannospalax galili
GAGGCCCCAGCAAGAACAAGTTGCTGTACCCTCATTGGTAATAGAGGCTGCCACTCCTGGAACCTACACACCCCTCGGCCTCTGAAACAGAGAAGTGCGCATCCCTTAAGATTTTCTTCTGGGGTCTCCTTGTAGGAGGCCAGAGAAAGCTGCATAGCCCCAGACCCGAGACTTTCATCAGTTGAAGCAAGATGGAGACCCAGAATGGACATCCAGACCAGGTAATGGGCCCCACGTTAGACAAGTGGAAGCAGGACGGGCTGAGCCCCCGCAGGAGGCTGCATATGAAGTCTTGATGTGATTGCAAGATGGCACTGGCCTCCATTCAGGAATTAGGACCACAACTAAACGGCAAAATGATTCTGAAGGGCTGGTCCCATTTAAGGTAAAGCAGGAATCAGGAATCAGACAGCAAACCGGGCCATAACTAAACCTTGACATGATTCCAAGGTCCTGGCCCCATTTTAGGCAGAACAGGAATTAGTGGAAATAACTAGGGAACTGTGGAGAAAGGACTTTGTAGAAAGGGAGAGCGAAGCTAGTTTGGATCAAAATATATCATAGGAAATTCTCTCTATATTTTATGTATATACATGTTTTGCTGGCAAAACGGTAATTGTACCTTATGACACCTTTCAGGTGACTGAGTGTAGGGATTATATGTGTGGCCCTAAGGTAAGACTGCTTAAGTCACCAATAAGTGGCCAGCCAGGAAGGCATCTGAATGAGGGAGACTAACACTCTCCGCCCCCTTCTATGCACACATTACCTACATCCCAGCTCTCTACATCAACAGATAGATTGGAAGGGTTCATGAATGAGTTCCTCTACAGAGGAGAACATTCTAATTTCTTTAGCCCTCTCTGAAGATTTAACATATTTTAATACAATTTAGATCTGAGAGAACACAGAAGAATATTCAGACTTCGAAGCAGGCTAGAAGTGTATTACTCAAAGAAAATAACAAGTTTTAAAAAAGAAGGAATTGCTTCATACTTGTATCACTAGTAGAAGCTAACAGTGAAATTTGGGGTTTATTGTCTGCATTGTATTGAAATTCCTGTAAAATTTGAAACAGTAACTGTCATTCTGGAGCACTTTTGTAAACAAACTAGATAATCATTTCCTTCACAACACAAATGAAATGATACTAAAAGTCCACTTTCTGTGTTCACCAAGGATCTCCCCTATTTCCAGTCAAATACCTGGAATTTTACTGAGAACCATTTGACTTTGGTGAAGAGCTTTCAGCAACTCGGGTTTTTGAAAAGAAATTATGTCTCAGTAAGTTGTCAGCCCAATCTAGGCCTGCATTGATAATCTAGGGTCTGCATTCAACCTGCACTGTACTGTCCCCAATACTACACGACTGTCTTCCTAAATGAAAAAAAAATCTGCATTTTTACAGGAATTTTCTAAAAGTACTTTTAACATTAACAGTGTGATCATAACTTCTGTTTCTGTGTTTCATTGATCTCACCTGAACGAAGGTCCTCCGAGTCCATGTGTCGTATAAAGGATTCCATGCACTTTGTGCAATAGTATGCAGCATTTGTGTACTTCATGGTATCCATTTCTCTGTCGATGTGTTAGTGTGGTGCCATACTCTGCCTATTGTGAGCAGCGCTCATATAAATGTGGGAGTAGGCTTCACTTTCCCTCACCGGCTTCTTGTCTATGATTGCACAAGCACCAGTGGGACTGATGGAATGC
>NW_008331677.1:16803-18581 GCF_000622305.1 Nannospalax galili
ATCCCCACCGTCCCCCAAATACCTCCTGGCTCCTGCCACCTTTCCATTCCTAACTTCCTTCACGCCCCCACACCATGGTCCCTTGCATGTTCCTCTCCTCCCTGCCAGTTACTCAAAATTTCTCAATTACTCCCTTAGGTAGCATTGGTCCCTACTATCTCCCTTTCAGGTTGTTTCTTGTCCTTTATCTTCATGTATCCTTTGCCTTTACCTGGCTTCTGGTGTTATATTCTCACATATAAAGGATTGGTGCTATAATCCGCAAATGAGGGGAAACATTCATTGTTTGCTTTTCTGTGTTTGTGTTACTTCACTTACTCTAACACTCTCTACCTCCATCTATTTACCCACAAATTTCATAATTTCATCTTTTCTTACTGCCGAGTAGAACTCCATTGAGTAGATGAATGGTTTTCACTAACCATTCATCAGTTGAGGGACATCTAGGTTGTTTCCATTTCTTAACTATTGTGAAGAGAGCAGCAACAAACATGGATGTACAGGTGTCTCTACAGTATGATGTGTGCTTTGGGTATATGCCAAGGGGTGGTATATCTTGATCATATGGTGGGTTCATTTTTAGTTTTTTGAGGCTTCTCCACACTGTTTTCCATATTGTTTGCACAAGTTTGCAATCCCACCAGCAGTGAATGAGCGCTCCTCTTTCTCCACATCCTCTCCAGCATTTGTAGTCTTTTGTTCTCTTGATCTTGACCAATCTGACTGGAGTAAGATGAAATCTTGAAATGTTTTAGATTTGCATTTCTTTAATTACTAAGGATGTTGAGCACTTTTTCAGGTGCTTCTTAGCCATTTTTATTTCTTCACTTGAGAACTCTGTTTAGGTCTATCACCCATCTTTTTATTGAGTCGTTTATCTTTTTCTTTCTTTCTTTTTTGAGTTCTTTGTACACTCTGGATATTGATCCTCTGTCAGATGTGTATCTGGTGAAGATTTTTTCAATGGGTATCTTCTTCCATTCCTTAGTTGTTTCTATTGCTGTACAGAAACTTTGTAATTTAATGAGGTCCCACTTATGGATTGTTGACCTTAGTGTCTGATTTAGACACATATCTTCGATGGTGCTGCCTGTTTTCTTCTAGCAGTTTCCAAGTTTCAGGTTTTATATTGACGTTTTGATCCATTTGGAGTTGATTTTTGAGCAGGGTGTAAATTTAGGGTCAAATTTCTTTTTTCTGCAGGTGGAGATCCAGTTTTCCCAACACCATTTGTTGAAGATGGTGTTTTTCCTCCATTGTGTATTCTTAGCACCTTTGTTGAATATCAGCTGGCTGAAATTACATGAACTCATGTTTGGGTCTTCCTTTGTGTTCCATTGATCTATGTCTATTTTGGGGAACGTACCATGCTGTTTTTATTACTATAGTTCTGTAATATAATCTGAGATCTGATATGTTGACACCCCCAGCATTCTTCTTTTTGCCCAAGATTGTGCTGGGCACAATCTTTCACCTTGCACAAAAGTCAATTCCAAATACATGAAAAACCTCAATGTGCAACTGGAAACCCTGAAAGTATTAGAAGAAAATATTAGCAGTAACCTGTAAAATATAGGTGTCAGAAAGGATTTTCTAAATAGGACAGTAGTTGCTCAGGAATTAAGGTCAACAATCAACAAGTGTGACCTCATTAAACTAAAAAGCTTCTGTACAGCAAAAGAAACTATCCAGAAAGTGATGAGAAAACCCACAGAGTGGGGAAAAAAATCACCAGTGACACATCTGACAGAGGTTTAGCCTCCAGAACATATAAGAAC
>NW_008331678.1:0-208 GCF_000622305.1 Nannospalax galili
TTGCAGCCCCACTAGCAGTGGATGAGTGTTCCCCTTTCCCCACATCCTCTGAACTATTTAGTATCATTTGTTCTCTTGATCTTAGCCAGTCTGACTGGGGTAAGATGAAATCTGAAAGTGGTTTTAATTTGCATTTCCCTAATTATTAGTGGCATCAAACATCTTTTAAGATGCTTCATAGCCTTCTTTACTTCTTTTGAGAACTCTC
>NW_008331679.1:0-699 GCF_000622305.1 Nannospalax galili
AATCTATTCTTAACTCTAGAACTAAGAACAGCCATAACCATAGGCCTAATCCCAGACCTAGACCTAAGCCTAACATTTGCCCTAGAACTGGCTCTACCACTAGCCATAAACCTATACCTAATCCAAACCCTAGGCCTAGCCCTAAACCTAAACATAAACCTAGTTCTAGCCCTAACTGTAACCCCTGCACTAACCGTAAGCTAGGTCTAAACTCTAGCCCTAACCCTAATCCCTACACTAATTCTAACACTCACCCTAATCCTAACTCTGACTCTAAACCTAATGCTAGCCTTAAACCTAACCCTAGACTTAGCCCTAGCAATAGCTGTAGTCCTAACCCAAACCTTACCCTAACCAAAACCATAACACTAACATTCAAACCAAACTTAGACCTAATCCTAGCCCTAAACATAGCCATAGACCTTGGCTTAACCCTTGACTTAGCCCTAACCATATCACTAAACATAGCCCTAGCCTTAACTTAGTCCTAACCCTAAACCTACCCTTCTACATGTAATCATGGAACTAATCCTAACCCTAGTCCTAGCTATAATCCTAGCCCTAACCTTCCCCCTACCCTAGCCCTAGCTTTACCATTACACTTAGTCTTACTTTTCTCTAATGCTACCCCTAAATTTATCCCTAACGTTAGCACTAAGCATAGCCATATCTAGGCCTGACTCCATACTTAGCCATAAC
>NW_008331680.1:0-475 GCF_000622305.1 Nannospalax galili
GGTGTTTAGGACTGTACAGTTGGCCCAAGTAAACCAATTCATTTTTACTCTCGAGGTTTTATGAGGATCTCTCCTCAGGGGACACATGGGCTTGAGAGGAGCCACTGGCTTCCTTCTTTTACCAGTGCCATCTATGTGAAGAAGTCAATGGTCCTGCTCGACTGTGGCTGGCTTTACTTGAAAGCATGAAAAAAATGTTTCCTCTGTGCTGACCCTCCTCTTTGTAGATTGGACACTGGTTCAAGTCCATGTGGTGGGATCTCCATGGCCTCCCTGAACAAGAGGATAGGTGATTCACCATAGTTAGAGGACATTTTGAGAGATGCTTCATAGTCCCCTGGAACTTAGTCAACCTTGGAGGGCCAGGAGCCAAAACTGTTCTTTAAGTCCAGATTAGTATAGGCCTCAAAGTATGGCTGTTAAACATCCAAGAAGGTTAGTTCCACCAGTCTGGTACTTTTAATTACCATGTGCA
>NW_008331680.1:756-2793 GCF_000622305.1 Nannospalax galili
CTGGGGATCCAATGAATTTACTGGGCTCAGGGCTTACAGATATGACTGAGGGGTTACTGAGGTGTATGGATGATCTGAGAGTATTTACACTGGAAAGCCTTTACCCAGCATGGATCAAGCCTTCTATTCCTAGCCTTCCCCAGATTATATTCTTTAGTCCTCCCCAATTTCAGGAAACCAAGTGTTATTAACGTTTTATATGACCTCACTTCAATTATAGATAACAACTCACTCTCACACCTCTAAGAATAGATACAACAGGGGCAAGGATCCAGCTGTTGCAGTTCCCACAGGAGCAGTGTTGTATGAACACTTTCTTTGGGATACCTGAGCAAATGTCTATTCACCTGAGATAGGAAACTAATCACACAAAAACAAAATTCTACCAAAGTTCAATTCGGTGAACCAAGGATTTTATGGGGGTTACTTCTAGGAGCATGGACAAGCATAGACAGCTGGATCACCAAAACCCCCATCCAGCCTAAGTGATGACTCATGGAAACAACAATCTGAGATGTCTGCACAACTGGAAGGCAGCTTGGTTAGTTGGGGAATTTCTTCTTTTCACAATTGTTTACTGCATCTGTGACCTTGTGGAGTGGCTGAGGGAGACTTGGAAATTTGAACTTCTCAGACCTTATTGTTTATTTTTTGAGTCTTGTGTGTCGATTGCAAGGAAATTGATCCACAACAGTCCACCCCTTCCTCTGGCCCTTACATATTTTTGTAATGCTTTTAGATCCTTGAGGGTAGAGATTGTCAGATATAAAAGTCCATTCATGGCTAACATTGGGCCAGTGTGACAGAGCAATACTGCCTTTTTCTCAGGATCTTCATCATTGGTTCTGAGTCTTTGTGCTGTCCCATCCATTGTGAAAGGAAGTTTCCTTGAAAGATGGAGTGCAGCTGACAATAGCAGTGACCTATTAGACATGAACTTAAATGTTGAGAAGGGAACTTGAGAAGGACATCATAACAAGACAATAACAATTGATTTCCTGCTGGAACCTGTGACCACTCTGGGTACAGTTTTGTTCCTGGCTCATAATATGAGATGTGAATTTTCTCCCATGGAGTGGGCTGTAAATCCAATCTGAAAGCTGCTTGTTGAACCAGAAGGCATATTCTGCCTGTCTTGTTGATACTGGAGAAAACAGGGTTTATAGCTGAGCAAGACCATTGGTGAGAGTTTGCCCTCAGCAATCTGCATTTTCACATGGCTCCATGTAAGTCAGCAAGTACACAGCAAGCTTCCACATTATTCTGGCATCATTTCTCCATGTTCTGCAAACTTCAGCAGTGGGGTCTTACCATCTAGTTTCAGTATGTAACCACCAGTAGTGGCAATAACCTTCGTGGTTTGTTTGACAGATATTCATCTGCCTCTTCCTCCCATATGCTGGTGTTAAAGGCCTGTGCCAACACACTTTGCTACTAATAGCCCATAAAAAAAGAGCCCCGACTCCTATCCTCAGGACTCTTGGTTAGTCTATAGTGCAGCCCTCAGCACCTTGACTCCCCCAGTCACATTCACCCTTCCATCTCCCCCGCTGTTCTCTACTACTAGTTTGGGCCCTGCGCCATTCCTAATCTTGGGGCCTCAGACACCTGGGGAACCAATACTGCTTCCTGATCCTTTTCAACCAGGCCAAATTAGTGCCTTTCTTGGGCCCCAGGAGCACCGATT
Organism: Nannospalax galili; assembly: GCF_000622305.1. Lineage (NCBI taxonomy): Eukaryota > Metazoa > Chordata > Mammalia > Rodentia > Spalacidae > Nannospalax > Nannospalax galili. The sequence continues at coordinate 2,444 of NW_008331680.1, forward strand.
CTGGATGTGGCTCTGCCCTCATCTCTCTCTGCTTCCCTGGACCTGCATCACCGGCTAACTCTCCTAGCATACACTCCTATCCTCAAGCCTCTTGGGGTAAGTCTATAGCGCAGCCCTCCGCGCCTTGACTCCCCCAGCCACATTCACCCTTCCATCTCCCCCGCTGTTTTCTACTCCCAGTTTGAGCCCTGTGCCATTCCTAGTCTTGGATCCCCAGACATCTGGGGAACCAATGCTGCTTCCTGATCCTTTTCACCCAGACCAACTTACTGCCTTCCTTGGGTCCAAGGAGCACCGCATCTGGACCTGGCCCCACCCTCTCCTCCCTCTACTTCCCTGGTCCTGCAACA
>NW_008331681.1:0-3284 GCF_000622305.1 Nannospalax galili
GTGTGTGTGTGTGTGTGTGTGTGTGTGTGTGTGTGTGTGTGTGCAAGCTGTTTGTGTTTCTATGCTGGGAAGGGCACATCTGGAGTTATGGTTTTTATTTTTTTTTGTTTTTGTTTTGCTTTGCTTTATCTTTCTTTTGTTCAAGGTGCCCTCCTTCAATAGAGGTGTTTGTTCATGCTGTTCACATCACGATGGGATGTCCGTTTCCTGTTTCTGTGGTACTTAGGACTACAGCCTCCATCCTAGGTCTTTTGCTTGATAGTTAAAGGCTGATGTATACAGTAGCTTGGCCAGAGACGTTGGAACAGATTTTCCCTGGTACTGTGCACTGATTGTAGTTCCCAAAGATTGGTGTAACAACTGTAGGGTCCCGGTCAGGTAGCTGGCGAGGCTCTGATGAATGATCGCGGAAGGGGTCTGGGTCTTGTGGCAATTGGAAAAGCCCGTGATGGGAGTAAGACTGAGATCTGTCAAACTGTGAAGGGAGAGAGAGGGGACGGGAGGAGGTGGGCGTCCCTGTCAAGCAGAGGCTTTGGAGTTTCATGCTCATAGCATCAGGGCACAGGTGACCTACCTGGGTCTCTAGGCCATGTGAGCCTACTAGAAAGTGCTGGGTGGGTGGAAGGCTGCATCCAGGGTTTGTCTTTTTTTTTTTTTTTAAATGCAGTTTAGACTTGATCAAATTTTAATAACTTGGTGTAAAAACTAGTAAGAAAATGGGAATATAGCATGAACATTTAGACTCTATTAAAAGGTAGGGAGGCAGAAATATGTGGATAAATAAATACATTTTAAATTAGACCCGCATATTTCATGTGCTGCCCAGAACATGACACATTTCTAATTTGGGTTTTTGAGAAAACTGCCCATTTCTTACACTGCAATATTGGATTATATTTGATGTCCTGAATAGACATGATATCTTGTCAGTAGCCTGCCTAATATTGTGAGCATTGGTTGGATGTGTGCCCATGGCTCTCATTCCCATCAATGTAGAATCTTTGTCTGACTAAAACACAGAAAATAAACATTATATAACATCCTATTATAAGAAATAAGAGCAATATTTAGTCTTTTTTATAAATGCAAGGATTAGGTGACAAGTTTACTAATATAATTGTTTTGGAAAAAATTATTTTCATCCAATTTTCATGTCTTGTAAGAGAATGCATAAAATATAATCTTATTTTGCCTTTGTTGTATTTGAAGTTTCTAACACCTGAAATCCGGTGTAATGTCTTAAACAACCAAGCTAAATATGCCAGGGGACTTTTTAATGTGCTATGCTGATGAAAGAAGTTTATTGAATTTATTCAGCAGTGGACAAGTCTTTGGTTATCATACACCTCCACTGCACAGGGGGTGTTGACCATGAGAGGAGTCGAAAATAGAAAATGAAGTGTGATTATTTCCTGATGAATTGAAATGACGTTAATAGACATTGAATGGAGAAAATTTCTATTAATAGTTAGAATCAAGCTTTCACCTTTTGCTTTGAGTCGTATTCAATATATGTGCTTGAATAGTGATGACATTCTTAGAGGTGTGAAAGAAGCAGGGTGTTTGGGGCTCGATTCCTTCAGTATGTTTTGTTCCATTCCCAGAATGTAAATTGTATATCAGGGAGGTTCGTGAATAACTCTGCCAATTTTGCCTTCTGAAAGCTGTGTCTGTGGCTGCATACCTGGTATTTGTCAATAAGTTAAGTTTAAGGAGGTAGAAAGTGATAAATTATAAGATTTTTAAATAATTTTGAAGCCGAAACTTAACACAGGACTGCTGGAAAAGCTTAGTTAAAAAGGAAAACATGTAATTCAACTGGATAAGACATGATTATACTATGCTTAAGCCATTGTCAGTGAGTGGAGGAATTGGAGGAAGTTTAAACAGCCTTGGTAATTAGAGCATCACCTCCCTTTGGCAGCACAGTAATATCTATGTTCCTGTTTCTCAGACAGATGGCAAATTGTACAAGGATGGAATTGAATGTTAAGGTAAAAATGTCCTGTCAGTGTCCCTTTACCACACATAGAGGCTTTTATTCATAGATGAATTATTGCATCTGTGCTGTCCTGCACCTTCACACTTATTTCACACATGCTTTTGTGAGTAGCTGCAATGAAGATGCATGGAGATCTCACAGGATTCATTGAGGAGTGTGAAATCAACTTTGAGATGTTGAATGTTGTTAATTTATTTGAATCCTTGGTACAGGTTGTGTGACTCAATTAAGAAAAAGTATCTAAAGTGCTGAAGATATAGCTCAGCAGTCAAGAGCACTGACTGTTCTTGAAGAGGACCTGGGTTCCATGCCTAGCACCCACATGGTGACTAAAAACCATCTGCAAATTCATTTCCAGGGGAATCTGACACCCTCTTCTAACCACCATCAGCATTACAAGAAACAGGTGCACTTACATAAATGCAGGCAAGACACTCATACACATAAAATAAAAATAATATTTTTTTTTACCAAAAATATAAAAAAATTTTAACCAAACAGGAGAGGTTGTAGAAGGAGGATGTACAGGGATATACGGGAGTTCACCCAGCTCACCCTCCTCTGTGCAGAACTTTCCTGGAATGAAGCAAATGCAGAAACAGAACTAATCAACCAAACTAAAAGGCTATGCCTTTGGGAAGCTCACAGTCGGATTACAGAGAATTCCTAAATACTCCCAACTGCATCAGTGAAACTAACGTGGAAAAATGTGAGTTTTGCTCTTCCATCATAAATCCTGATTCAGTCACTTCAGCCTTTCAGGAATCAATAGTTTGTAATAGTGAAACATTCTCTCTCTCTCTCTCTCTCTCTCTCTCTCTCTCTCTCTCTCTCTCTGTGTGTGTGTGTGTGTCTCCTCTCTTGTAGTGTCTCACTTTCAAGTATCTGTAAACTCATTACACTCATGTTAATTTTAATATATCATATAAGCATATTTAATACATCACAAAGTTCTCAACATTACAACAAATAGACTCAAGCTCATTTTCTAGTAATGGCAAGTTTAAAATCTCATTATTATATAACTTCTTCACAGATGCTTTGGTTTATTGTTTAGCACTTAAGAAAGCAAAGGCTTGAAGAGATTAAATCTCTTATTAGTCACACACTGAATATGAACGACTCGTGAACCTTCGTGCAAGGTTTCAGCAAGATGAAAACATTGCATCACCTCCTCTGTAGCAAGATTACTGCTGACTTCCAAAAGGATTTTCTCTAGCAAGGTCCAGGCCATGTGGGCCTATATGGAGACACTGTTCCAAAAACCGAAAAGGGGGAAAAA
>NW_008331681.1:3450-15552 GCF_000622305.1 Nannospalax galili
GAGAAATGGTTCACTGATTTAGATCAGTTGCTGCTCTTGCAGAAGACCAGGACGTGGCTCCCAACAGCCATATGGTGGCTAACAACAGTTGGTAACTCCAGTTACAGGGGACCCAACACTCTCTTATGTCTTCTGTGGGCATTGCATGCACATTGCACACTTATATACCTGTAGGCAACATATTCACTCCCATACAATAAAAATAAATATCTAAATAAATAATTTTTAAAAAGAATTTCAAGTCACATTTAACTAATTAAAAAAGAAATACATTATAAAACAAACACAATCCCCATTTGTTTCTGAACTATTCTTATTGTGTCATGTAAAGTTAAAGTTAAGAACAATTATCAGTTAAAAACCTTTCATTTCAGATAAAGAAGAAAACTATGGTCTAGGCAATGCATCATTAATGTGATGTACAAAAATATTATTTTACTTTAGCATAATAATTGTCCGTATTTTAACACTTTGGTCAAAACACACCAAATGATAGACAGATTTGTAGTTACTACTTATTAAAAACCAAGCTGTATCCTTTTAAATGGATGCAGAAGGACAAAATTGTGAGAAATCATGAGCTGTAATGTCCGTGTGTCTGGACACAATGACCAAGCAGGAACGATGATAACCCAGGTCAGGAGCCTTTGCATGAAGGTCAGACATCTGCAGCATTTCTGACAGCGATTTCATCATCAGGTAGATGGTGTTTATTTTCAGTCCATTCCTGCAGAATAATGATTTGAACATTGCTTTTACCCATTTTTCATTCTCTGGATCTGAATGTAAGATGATGGAGCTTTTCTTAGCACAGTGAGGAGAATAAATATGTCTTGTGTAACAGAAACTTCCACCATGTTAAAAAATATTGAAGTGCTCATATCCGCATCAGTTAGGGACCTTAGGAAAGCAAATCCACAAGGCCTACTTCGGACTTTAGGGTAATGACCTCTGAGGGATCACTGTGATCTGTGTCTTAATTCACCTGCTTTGGTCTCTTACTGACAGAGGTTAATGGTAGAAACATGGAAGGAGCTCAGAGGTCACCTGTGAAGTGTGTTCTGCAGCACGGCAGTTGTCAAAGTCCATCACTCAGACAGTTTTGGCAGATGTTTGAACCCAAACTTTCAAAATTGCAGATGTGCTTAGAAATTGCTCTAGTTCATTCAAGGGACATGCAACTCTTGCTGTTTTTACTGTGTACCTTTGTACGGTCTTCTTCACAGGAGTCTGTGGAAGGCGGCCAATAATTGACTACTGCAGTGGGTCAGTCCCTTGGTTACATAATCCCTTAACTGTCTGTGAAATTTGCTTGATTTGACACTTTGCGATGGTAAACATTGTGACTTTACTCATTTAAAAGAATATATTTACTTGACCATTTGCTCCTTCATTGAATAATGTATAAATAAAATGCTGTTGATATGATTCAAGATGCATCTATGTGAAATGGCTAATAAAATAATGATCATGTGTTCTTATAAAATTTTCTATGGTTACAATCTTTAAAATCTTCTGTTAGCCCTTTTTGAAGAATACAATGCATGAGCACTGATTAAAGGCAGTGCATGTAGAATTGACTTCTTGAAATTGTGAATTAAAGATGTTTTACATAATTTTAAAAAACCTTTATGTGGTGTAATTTGTGACAATGTATCAGAAGATTGTGGCTATTATATCACATGCATGTACGTATATGTGTGCATACATATGTATATATGAGACATGAGAGAAACAGAGATAGCCCAGGATGAGGTGCTGTTGAGATCATACATATCAAAAATGGCTTCCCCTTCTCCTGCATGGTGTGTAGTGCTAAACACTGAAGGAATAAATAAATAAATATAAATAAATAAATATGGAGGTACTAGAGAATGTACTGCCATATTTTTAAGATGCTCTTTCTATATTTGTTGGGTCAGATAATTTTTTAGCTATTCCATGTTTATAAATGATGACGAGCAGGTCAGAATATCATTCGCACTGCAGAGGTCCAGATTGCAGTAGGACTTATCAGAAACTCCTCATAGAACTTACAGGGAAAAGAGAAATGAATAGGAGAATTATTCCAGGTAACACACATTTTTTCCCAACATACAATGCTTCAAAAATGAAATTGCAATCAGCATCCTAGGTCATAATCCCCGCTGTGTAGATATCAAAAAAACAAAATTGTGATGAGTGGGGTGGACAGGACTTTAATCAATGTGGACTTATTAGGATGATCAAGATGAATCATCTCAGTCATTCTCAGGATACGGGCATGAGACTTTGGTTTAAGGAGAGGAAATATCAGGGCAAGGGGCAAGAGGTTATACAGTTAGACATTCCTGTCCAGGCTGGTCTAGCTCACTACTATCCCAGTCCAGGCTCTGCATGGTGGCTGTAGATAGGCTCACTACTTTACTCAAGTATTTTCCCACTAGATGCTCACTCTTGTTTCAGAGGAAGCTTGTGTCCATCATGAGACAATCTACACATGCAGATTATGTTGTTACAGAATTTTAGTTTTAAATGGACAGTAACAAAAAGCAGTGGAAAACAAATAAACCCTATTTTTTACCTCAGGACCCAGAAAGAACTACAGCAGCAGCCAACTTAAATGAAAACTCAGAGAGCGTTTTTAGTGCATAGCAAACAGAAATGGCTGCACGTCCAGCCCCTCAGAACGAGTACTGGTAATGGAGAGTCTAGAGACCTTTCTGTGCAGCACTCCTGTGAGACAAGGTTACAAATGGGCATTAAGAGAAAAGGCATTCAGTATTTATGATTTGAAATTTTAACTTGTGTTTAAAGTGGTGCAGGAGGATTCATAGGGGTCTCATGCTCTAGGAAACCCATTTGGTCAGAAGTGTAAGATTTTTATGACCTTTCATTAAGACTTGAATATTTAACTGTACGGATTGTGCAGCGAATGCAAATCACTCCATCCTGTGCAGCCTGCCTCAGAGAATTTCTCATGCAACAACTGAAAGAGGCCATTAAAGGAACTGTGTGTTTTAAACAGGCTGACATCAGAGGCCATAAGTGTAAGATTCATCAAAGGACTTCAGAGGAAAAGCTATAAGTGAAAAACTCAGATAACTGCTTATTCTGAAAAAATTAAAACTATTGAAACAAGGAGACCTCACTTGAAGTACTCTGTATACAGTTTTTAAAAAGCTCTCTCTGATGAAGAAATTCTTTTCAAAATTGGTTTAAGTTCAACCACATTTATGTATGAAACCTAATTTATTCTATAACTTTTCACCCTATATGCATCACAAAGTCTACAAGAATTAGGAACAGTGTTGAAATAACATTTAGCTTAACATAAATCTAGCTAATCAATGAGTAATGGAAAAGACCTCACACAACTTTTCCTATGCAATCCTCAGAGTAGCCATGCTTTTGTAAGTTATTAAATCAGTTCTACACACAGGGATGTGGGAATTCATAGATGCGGTAGTTTAACCAGCACCTTGTAGTCTTCGTGCAGCCTCTGAAAGAAAGTATAATTTCCATCCTTATCACTGTTAAGCGAGCATGCACCAAACTACATTTCTGATGCGTTAGCAGACAGATCTATGGCATCAAAATATTTATTCTTCCTTCTCTACTCAACCTAAGAAAGCCCTGAAAATCCCTCTGTAGGACTTCCCCAGAGTGTGTCACTTTGTGACTCCAAGGTGTGCTCTTCTTTCTGGAATTCTAATCATGTCACACCTCTAAGTGCCATTGCCTCTGTCTGGAACTGGACGTGATTTGTTTGGAACCCTGGTATCCATTCCTGTGTTCAGATCATGATTTCATACATACATACATACCCCTAGACCATGTTGGTTATACAAAGGTGAATAAGAACTAACACATTTTGATAGTTTTATTAATACTGACATTGTAGTAGAGAAATTAGTGTAGAGCATAAACAATGGAATGTTCTTTTCCTTCCCAGGTTCCCACTCATACAAATTAGACCCTGGTTCCCACACATAATGGAAGTCAACCTGCAGAATCATGTGAAGAATGGGCAGGTACCTGCTGACTGTGAACCTCAAATCTTGTTGCATCAGAAAATAAGATTGCAGAAAGGAAATCATCTTTTTTTTTGTTGCAAGCTGTGAAGACAGATCTTGTGCTCACACACAGCAGTGTCTAGTAGAAGAAAAGCTTTTATTGATCAATGACAGAATTAGTCAACTGAACTAGATACATAAAGTTTTTTTTTTATTTCAAAATGTTCCCAAAGTCAACATTTTCATGAGTAACTCTTCTCTAGGTGAAAGGGCAAATAAATCTATTGAGTGAAGTCCTCATGATTCAATGAAGTGATGAATTCCATCTTCTCACTATCACTCAGTTTGATGTTGACCTCTTGTTATTCTAGAAGTTACCACACCTTGTGACATGGGTTTGTGGAATATAATTTGCATCTTACAATAAGGAAATCAACTCACACAATTGATCTAATTTGTGCCTAGTCTTGTTCTTACTGTATGAATGAGTGTATGCTTGTTCTGATTGCTTCAGTCTTGGAGAGTGAATCCAGATCTCTCACATGCTAGACAAACACTTCATCATGATGCAATATCCCCAGTCCTCTTTATATTTGGATTTTTATTTGATTCCTCATCCAAGAACCCAGCCTGGATCAAATTCACACTTTATACCCTTTTTCTTGCGATGCTTTTGCCTAAATAGCTGCGATTACAAGCCAGCATCCCCAGGCCTGGTCACAGTGCTGAATACCTAAAAGGGGACTTATTGATGCACATTCCCTAGGTATCATAATCTTCCAGCCTGGGATGGAACAGAACACTGGAGAGGAATCTTGATTTTTGGCTTGATGGAGTTCTCAGCATTTACTTTGCTCAAATGTATATGAAGGTACTTTATCTTATCCAAGAATTGTCTCTAGATAGATATTAGCATTTTAAAATGATGAAGACATAGCCTCTCTCAGCAAAGGGCAAGACAAGCCCTTTCTGGAATGCTAAAGCCTTATTTTCAGAGAAAGGAAATATGAGTCCATTAGAGCCAACAGAGAGAAGATTATTCAAATTCTTTGAGAAATAAACTCTATGCAGAACGGATTTCAGATGTGTGACTCTAATAAATCCTAATATAAATATTTTTATTCTAACGTATCATCATCTATATTTTATCCATAACCTCTGTGTGCAAAATTTTTCCAATCATAGTCACAGGTGCAGTGAGAGTTTGCAAGACACCAGAGAATCAATGTAAGCACTTAAAACTTCCCAGGGATAACTCCAGAAGCAGAAATCTCAGTATGAATGAAGGAGGAATTTTCATTACCCCCTGAAAATGTAATGGAAGATGGGGGTCAAGGATGACAAAGTACCAACAAACTGCTATCTGCATGCTCATGGTACATACCCATTTTCCCATTGGATAGAGCTTTTCATTCAATGAAGACTTTTTTTAAAGTTTTGTTATTTTATGAGTTTATTGCCTGTGTGGATGTAAGGGCACCTATCATGCAATGCTCAAGGAGGTCAGAAGAGGGTGTTGGATCCTCTAGAACTGGAATTACAGACAGTGGCTAGCCACCATGTGGTTGCTGGCAACCAAACCTTGGTCCTCTGCAAGAGCAGTCAGTGCTGTTGACCGCAGAGCCATCTCTCTAGCCCCAATGAAAACATTTTGTAATGTGTCAGAATGTCTAGGATGTGTGAATACATTTAGAAAGACCCTGACAATGGCTCTGAACTCTTTGTGTTTATCATCTAGCAATGATCACAGACAATAAGTAAGTTAACAGGTAATGTCAATTCATGAAGTGATACATGTACAATGCTAAATCAAAGTGAGTGATTCAAATGACACAGAGCATGGAGACAGTGGAGACATGTTATTTAGGACCAATCTGTGAAAAAAGCTTCGTGAGCTGAGCAGTCAAAAGTAAAGTGGGTGGGCTGCGGGGGTGCAGATAGTGAAGAGAGTTAAGTATGATTGAGATGTGCTGTATGAAGTCCACAAAAACTCAATTAAAATATGTTCAAAAAGAAAACAGTAGCAGACACGGTGTCCCACCAGGTGAGGACTCTCACGGAACAAATCCAGCTACATGAGTTCCATACCTGGGTCCCAGGACAAAGATAAAGGAAGGAATTGATTCTACAGTGATTTCCTCCAGCTTCCACACATGCACACATGCCGTTGTCCCCATATGATACATGAACACGCAGTAATAGCAAAGTTTTCAGATGTTGGGTGTAAGAAGGTTTGGGTGATATGGAGCTACTTAGATTACTCAGTTTCTCAGAGGAATGTCACAGGCACCATGTGGATTGTGACTCATCAATGGCATCATGATATAATGGAACAGAGAAGACCAGCAAGTAGGAGTGATTGATTTAGGGAGTTTTAAGATGATAAGAAGGGGAAGATGTTATTTCTGCTCAGCTAATGAAATGAAGGTAAGACCAATATTTTTCAAAAATAAGTGCCCGATACTGAAAATTCTGCAAGACTTTAAACGAGTTTCAGTTTATTAAACTGGAGTTAGTAAATTTGAACAGCATGATTTACTTAATGGAAAATGACTTGAATTATTTAGGAGTAAGTGAGATTGAAAAAATACAGCCAAGGTCTTCAAAAGTCTTATTTTTATTTTGAAGTATAAATGCCAATATTCATTACTATAACAAAATATATGAATCTGGAAAAGTTTATAAGGAAAGAAAATAATTTTGCTAGTAGTTCTTAAGATAGTAGGATTGGTGCGAGAACTGGGTCACTCAGTCCTGATGAAGCACACAGGGTGAGGTGATTGCTATGGCATTATAATTATAGGCAAGTGGTGTAGAAAGTTGAGGGCCTTTAAATGGCAAGTATTGAGCCAGGCATGGCCACACTTGGAGGCAGGTACAAGCATCATTTTATTCTAAATGATTCCCACAGCTTTATTTTTTGACAGGATCTCCTTAGTCCCAACCCACCTAGAACTATGTAGTCCAGGCTGGCCTCGATCTCACAGAGATCCAACTGCCTCCGCCTCCAAAGAGGTGGGATTAAAGGCATGTGGCACCACGCCCTGCATTCCAGCTTCATTTCGGAGTGTAATAGCTTGATTCCACCTTAATATTAGACTGTTCTGACTCTTCATCCGTGGTTCTAGAATATTGCGCTCATCCGTAGTCGGGCTTCATTCCAGACTTCACTGTGGACAGTGGAGAGGGTTGCACTTGATTTCGGCACTTTGATACTTTGACTCTCAAGCACACTGCAGCCATTCAGTGTCTTTTCGGGTGAAATACTAATTAGAGGTTCCCAGGAATCAAGATCAGGTGACAACGTCACAAGATGCAAGAGCACGTGGTTTGCTGGGATAATTACAAATCATTAGTCCAGATTATGTCCATTGATAAAAGCCATTTCCACAGGTGGTGCTTCGATTCTAGGTGGTGTTATGTTGGTCGGAGACTTTGTTATGGTGGGTGGTGTTACCATGGTGGGAGGTGTTATGATGGTAGGAGATGTGATGCTGGTGGGAGGTGTTACTGTATTGGGTGGTGTTATGATGCAGGGTGGTGTTATGATGGTTGGTGTCACCGTGGCTGGTGGTGTTATGAAGATGGGCGGTGTTGTGGTGGTGAGTGTCTTACCATGGTGTGTGTTGTTATAACTGTAGGGTCACCAGTGAAAGAAATACATCATAAAAAAGCAAAAAAAGCAAAACAAAAAAGGCAAAGAAAAAGAAACAAATATGGGAACTAGGAAAACAGCCTCATACTGCAGCTTGGGAACACTTCTGAGGACAACTTAAGCTCTGGCTGGTAAAGTTTCCACTTCTCTGAGGATCTACACTCTGGGGACCAAACTCTGAGGCCATGAGCGTGTGCGGGACAAACCACACCTAAACCATGGCGTGGCAGCACAAAATCTTACATAAATGGCAGAGCTTCTTGGTCTACTCAGAACACTTTAAGAGAACTGTACAGTTTTGTGCTCTGAAGGTATGCAAAAGTCTCACCCAGGGGTAATGAGAAAAAGAGAGGAGGGGAGAAAGAGAGAGAGGGAGGGAGAGAGGGAGAGAGGGAAGGAGGGAGGGAGGAAAGGAGGGAAGGAGGGAGACAGAGAGACACAGAGAGATACTAGAGTTGATAAAAAGAAGAAAATGAGGTTCTGATTCACAGACAGACATAGTCAAGGAAGGACCAAAGCTGCAGTGTGAATCAGGGTTCAGAAGAGGAACTGGGTGTTTGAATGAATGAGAATGGCTGAGAGTGTAAACAAGAAGGATGTGTGGAGAAACTTCTGATTTTATTAAAACTGGAAATGAAATTTTCCATATGTTAGACAATAAGACACACAGTAATTCAATTAAATGCCATTTACTCTATATGACTCCATGCAAAATACAATAATTATACTCTTGATAATTACAAGCATTTTATTGGAAAATGCAACAGAGCATTTAGCACTTTATTGCAATCTGATAATTTTCAGAGACTGATAACAGTGCAAGAATAAATTCGTTAACCACTAACACCAAGAACACCTTGTGGTTTCTTCTGTCGATGTTCCATAATCACAGAGCTAATGATGCTCTTTTTCCTTGTTTTTGTGGCCACCATTTACCTCCATCAGCCACCAGTCATTCACGCATCACACAAACCAGTAGTTCCTTCCTCCTTCCTTCCTTCCTCCCTTCCTTCCTCCTTCCTTCCTTCCTCCTTTCTTCCCCTTCCTTCCTCCTTCCTTCCTTCCTTCCTCCTTCCTTCCTTCCTTCCTCCTTTCTTCCTCCTTCCTTCCTTCCTTCCTCCTCCTTCCTTCCTTCCTTCCTTCCTCCCTCCTCCCTCCCTCCTTCCTTTTTTCCCTTGTTTTTCTCTTTCTAGGGGTTTGTATAAATATCTTCTTTAACATTAGTACAATTCACCAGGGTGGAGACAGCTTCTGATAAAGTTTCCTTAATGAAAATCTAATTACAGATTCATATTTGGTTATCTAAAGATTAGTAATGTTCTCCGGTGACTTGAAGACCCCACAGAACTCTGTCCTGTTCTTGCTTATTTTCTTAGGAGAGCCTGCTGCCTTGACTGTGTGTAGCTGTTTAGCTGTATCCGGCTTCTTCGTTTCTTGCAAGTCATCCTGTTCTCCAAGCCTTGAACACAGGCCCGATTTTGCTCTTAACACCCCAGATCTCTGGACTAGGCTATTAACTCCCATGTGTTGGTGAGCTCTCCAAATCAAGCTGTGTCCGTCCCCACCTTGGAACCACCTACAGCCTCTCGCACTGCTGCAGGACTAAACTTTTCTGCCCTAGACCTCTAAGGAAGGCCAGAGGTCACCTGGATCCAGCATCATTGTAGCAGTTTCCCAAATTGTGCTGTGTCTGCTGACAAGCAGAGCCCAGACATTAGGAGGAAAACTGAGAGCATCTGACTCTCACCTGACTTGGGCCTCTGTGGGAACTCCAGAGAAGCTGGACTAGAACCATCTGGACAGCCCAATATAAAATCAAGAGAGAACCTAGACCAATCAGCTTTCATAATCAATAAGAATACAACAAAGTTACATCAAGTATACAAACAGAAATAGACTTAAACTCAACAGAGAAAGGCTTGAGTCTCATATCAGAATCAGAAACAACAAAAGAAATCTACATGCCAAAATCACAATGAAAAAACATTAATATAAAAATCCCAAATAATATGTCTTAACCAAACACTAAGAGTCCCATAGAAGAATTCTATGATGAGAACCCCCTACAGTTAACACAGGACACAGAATTTAAAAGAAAAATCATAAACATGATCAAAGAATTCAATGAATTTAAAGAACACATAAACAAATCAAAGAACTAAAAGAAGATAGGGATAAACTTCTGAGGCTGTCAGATCCCTGGAACTAGAGTTACCGACAGCTGTCAGCTGCCATGTGGGTGCTGGGATTCAAACCCAAGTCTTCTCCAAGAACAACCAGTGTTCTTCACTACTGAGCCCTCTCTCCAGCCCCAGATGACTAAGAAATATCTTAAAGAACATTCAACATCCTTAGTAAATAGGGAAATGCAAATTTAAACCACTTTAAGATTTCATCTTAACCAGTTGACTGGCTAAGATCAAGAGAACAAATGATACCAAATGTTGGAGAGGATGTGGGGAAAGGGGAACACTCATCCACTGCTGGTGGGGCTGCAAACTGGTTCAACCCCTATGGAAAGCAGTGTGGAGAACTCTTAAAAAACTACAAATGAACCTACCATCTGACCTGCTTGCACCACTCTCTGGAGTATAATCAAAGGATTCATCCTATTGTAGAGACACTTGTACATCCATGTTTGTTGCTGCTCTTTTCACAATAGCTAAGAGATGGAAGCAACCCAAGCATCCCCCAACTGACGAGTGGATAATGAAAATGTGGTTCATTTATATGATGTAGTTTTACTCAGCAGTAAAGAAAGATACAATCATGAAATTTGCAGGTAAAGGGAAGGAACTAGAACCTTATGATAAGTGAAGTAACACACAGAAAAACAAATAACTTATGTTCTCCCTCATAGCTGGATCCTAACACCAAATCCTGATAAGTCAGTATGTATCCGCATATAACTGCAGGAACCAGGATAATGAAAAGGAACCAGGGAGGTAAAGAAAAAGAGAACATGAGAGAGAAGGACAGTAGGAGACAGGTATTACTAATTGGGGTATTTAAATGGGAGGGGTGCAGAAGTATTATACAAGGAATCTTGGGCATAAAGAGAAAGAGAGGTGGGACCATAGGAGAAGGGTAACTAGTGCTAAATGGGGACACTTTAAATGGGGAAGCCATGGTGGAAGGTTCGGACATGGAGAGAGGAGAGATAAATAATGCCTAGCTAGTTAAAAAAAAACAGATGTAATCATATCAGTCCAGCAATCTAAGGACAAACTGCATATAAAAATCTCTACATGAGTCCATGTGCATAGCTAAAGGCTACATAACAAGAAACAGTGCTAGATGGGAGAAACCTTCCTCTGACTTGTTGGCTAGAGTGATTCATGAGACCCCCAAAATTACATGGACAGTTGCTTCAGTCCTTGATTGCCTCAGAGTGCTTGAAGGTAAGACCCTATTGCTGAAGATAGAACATACTTTGGACACAGGATTTGGAGCACTGGAGATGGAACTGACCTGAAAACTACCTCCCATGAAAACCACCTCCCCTGAAAGCTAGCTCTCACAGCTTTGGGCACTATGCAAGCTGCTAAGGGAGGACATGAATCAATGGTCCAATCTCAGCTTCAAGACCAAATAACCACATCAATGGCCAGCACAGCATATGACATTAGTGCAGTAGTGGCACTTTTATCTTGGGGGCAATCAAAAGATACCTATTTGGACTAAAAGCCTAATCATTGGGAGGAAACTCAAGTGTGGTACTATAAACATAACCAAATACACATTGCTGGAGAGATCATAGATATTAGAGAAAATCCCAAGCCTGTTACATCCCTAGACTAATGTAATTCCTTACTATGTGAAAAACATGTATCCTTATATTTACAGACAAATATCTGTCACCACTAGTCAAAGAAGTGACACTTGCACCAGACAGAGACTATTACCAAGTGCCACAACTGGTCACACATAAACATTGTCTATGAATTTCCCAGGCCTAAGTGACACATCCACAATGCAACCCCCACACCTGAGACTCATGGAACATAGAACGGGGGTAAAGAGATCACAAATGAATCTCTCCTCAATTCTCATTAATGAAGCTTCTTCATGCAACAGAAGGCTAGGAACACAAAAGGCCACAAATGGCCAAATGTAGAGATAATTTTGCTTTTCTTAACAGCTGAATAAAATTCCATAGTATAAATGTGCCACATTTTCATTATATACTCATCAGTTGATGGACATCTATGTTGTTTTCTTTTCCTGCCCATTGTGAATAGAGCAGCAATGAACATGAATGAACAGGTATCTCTGTGGTGGGTTATAGCATCCTTTGGATATATGTCAAGGGTTGTATAGGTAGATCATGTAATAGATGTATTTCTAGCTTTATGTGAATTCTTCACACTGATTTCCATAGTGATTGCACCAGTTTTCATTCCAAGCAACAGTGAATTTGTGTCCCCTTTCCACACAACCATGCCAGTATTT
>NW_008331681.1:16322-23814 GCF_000622305.1 Nannospalax galili
GGAGTTTGTAAAACAGGGCACTAGTTAATACTTGAAATAATTGTTTTATTTCCGAAAAGATCATTTGTTTCTTTGAGCCAACGGTGGTGCCCACCTTCCTGTTGATGTTTCTTTCTTTTTTCTTAAGAATTTATTTTATTTTATCTCTACCTCTCTCTCTCTCTCTCTCTCTCTCTCTCTCTCTCTCTCTCTCTCTCTCCACGTATGTGCATTTATGGGCTCATCTGTGCTCGTGACATCAGAGCTTTGAAGAAGAAATTTTTGAGCCCCTGGAGCTGGAGATACTGGAGGTTGTGAGCTTGGAATTAAAATGTGATCCTCTGCAAGAGTAGCAAGTGAGTCATCACTCAAGTTCTGACTTTTTTTCTATACATCGAGAGAGAGAGAGAGAGAGAGAGAGAGAGAGAGAGAGAGAATGCAATGTGCAATTTCAAGGCTTAAAACATCCAAAAAAAGTCTTTATTTTCATTACTAAGCTAACTGTTCTCTGTAGAGTTGGAGACCAAATTTTATGTTATATCTCCTAAAATATTCATTATTTAAATAATATATGGCAAGATAAAGAACAAAAATAACATATTACTTAAAAAGGACAGTTTGTGCTTTTATATAATAGGATGCATTTATTCTAACTTCCTGAAAATTCTTAGATTGAAATGCACCAATTTTAACCTAAATGCAGATCTATGACAAGCTGTATATCATTACAGAAGTCAATTGTATGAAAATAATCATGGTAATTTTCAATAATGACAGTTTTAGGATCAGTCAACTTTAGTAAAATCATCAGGGATCTTATACCTTCCTCAGGATTATGCAAACAATATGTTCTTGGTTCATTGTACTTTTGTTAGAAGATATTCCATACATGCCTCCCAATAGTTTAAGTTTAAATGATGAGATATAAGTTACTGATACCTGCTTGAAAATTCCTGATATCTGTATCATTTTTATTTGAAAATATTTTTGATAATAAAAGATAGACTCTGGATAAAAATTTAAAAATCCAAGCTTTTATCGTATAAGATAATCCAGGTTATCTTACAACCTGGGGTTGGAGAGATGGCTCAGCAGTTAAGAATACTGGCTACTTTTGCAGAGGACCCAAGTTTGAATGCCAGCACCTACATATTGGCTAACAACTACCCATAACTCCAATTCCAGGGGATTGGCTCACTCTTCTGGCCTCCACAGGCATGACATGTATGCACGTACATACTTGCAGGCATAACTCTCAAATGCATAAAAAAGTAATAAATAAAATAAAAGTTAAAAACATAATCCACAAACTTTTATAACATATTTTATACATTACCTAAAACACCATTTCATATATCAGAGTAGAATAGGAAAATAATCAAGTGAACATAAGAAGTAAATATACAGTCATCATATAGAAGAGGGCTATGGATCCTCTGGAAACTGAATTTGGGTCTTTTGCAAGAGCAGTCAATGTTCTTTACCCCTGAGCCATCTCTCCACACTTCATTCTTTAGCATAGCTAAGGTTGCCTGCCCTAAGAACTCTGACTTATAGTATTAAGGCTATAGGGATGTTTTCTCTTTCATAAGTTAAGTCCACAAAGTAACAAAAATGTTTAAAAATATGAAATTCATTGCAAAGTGAAATTGCTAAACAGATAAAAGAGGAAAGGGGGGAATTCTAGGCCTGTTACAGGGCCCATGAGCCAGATGACCAGCGTCACTATGGCCTAAATCAACTTCTAAAATACTGCATAAAAGAGCTAAAGAATCTGAAAACTCCATTGACTTCAGAGTGAGAGGAAACGTGCTAATTTTTTGGATGAGTTTAAGATTTAACATGCATCCCTAACTGAATAATTACTCTAAAATCAATGTTCTGTATATGAATAAATCTAAACCTACGTGTCATGTATCTGAAATTGTTCATGGAATTAAGAGCTAATTTGAACTAGGAATAAAGAGTTATGACTACAGACTTTTCAGTATTAATACTAACAAAAGAGACAGAGTCTGTATCAAGTTACTTTTCTGTTGCTGTGATAGAAACACTGACCAAAGCAACTTGTGGAAGGAAGAGTTTATTTGAGTTTACAGTTCCAGGGGAATTACAGTCTGTCATGGTAGGGAGGCATGGTGGCTGGAGGTGGGTGGAGCAGGAGCAGAAATCAGAGCACTCACATCTTCACGCAGGCCCAGGAAGCAAGAGAGAGACTCAAGATCTGGCAAGGCTTAAGAGCTCTCTAAGCTTCCCCCAGTGACATGCTCCCTCCAGCGTGGCCACACCTTTTAAGACAAAATGTCCAAACTTGGAGCCTATGGGGACAGTCTCATTCAAACCACCACAGAGTCATTTGTTTTAAAAATATTTGAGAGATATTAAAATGACTGAAGGAATTTCTTTGCAATATAATTTTGTTTTAAGTTTCTGGTAAGAATTGTGACTTTGGTCTATAGTCACAGAACTTGTGTCATCCACATGGTTGAGGCAGGAAGATGGCCAGTTTGAGGCCAGGTTGTACTATAACAACAATCTCTGTGTGGTGTGTGTCGGGGGTGTGCGTGTGTGTTTTAAGCTGGTGAGCATATATTTAAAAACAAGTACAAAAACAGTATATTTCTGCAACCAGAGCTCCTTCCTTGTTCAGTTTGCGTTGATAATGTTAAAAGAAGCAGGATAATAAAGGCAGTTCAAAGTGATGATGGCACTGAAACTGAGCTTGTCTAAGAATAAAGATCAATGATTTAGTAGTAAAAAGGGGGCAGCATTTAAAAGCATTTCAATGCCAAACTTCAGTAAATGTTGGTTTGTCCTCCACTGGAATTCCAAGGCATAGAACCTGTTTGATAAATATTACAACCCATGAAGTCAGATCAAGTCCTTGGCCTGTGAAGTTAGTCTCCATGTTTAGGTAGGACATAAGGCTTGTGGTTCCTTGCTGTTCTCTTGTGGACTTGTAGAAAATATTTGAAAGTAATTAGAACACCCTGCTCACATTAATTACGCATTTTACTTTCCAAGGGTCAGTACATTAATTTTGCGAACTCTGTGAGTTCTTTTAGAATATATTTGGCAAGTAAGCTGTTGCTGACTCACAGGAAAAGTTTCATTGTTCATTCCTTTTTTTTCCTTTTTTCTTTTATTTACGTCTTTGCTATCAAATGAATTCATTTGCTTTAATCCCCATCCCCTCAAAGACACATAGACTCATGATTGTTTGTAGAGCTGTATTTTACGAAGTTGTAAGGGAGCTAGTATAACACACCCTACCTCACACATGTGCAAGTTTATGTTCTTCTGTGTATCAAATGGTAAATATACATATATAATTACAGATATATAAATACCTGGATGCCTGCCCACTTCATTACACAGGCATCATTTAAGGAAGTCCAGAGAAGTAAGACCTGTAGTCTGCTCAGCAGCAAGATCCTTTTTCTATTATCACTGATTTTTCAATATATTTGCCATTCAGTTTTTACATTTTTTGTTAACTTTCCCATGATTTTTTTTGACAGATTAGTTTTGAGAACAATGTACTAGATATTCACTGAATTAGCTGCCAAGTGTATGGTAGATCATTATAAAGATTAGAGTCACCTGTGGGAGTCCAACAACAACAACAACAACAACAACAAACCACCTAATAAAGAACTGTGAAGTCTATCATTGAAAAGAAAATGCTGCTTTGTGGCACAGTAGAGTTGCTCCCAGTTCACATGCAGGATGGAGGGAAGAATCAGGAGTCTTGGTCAAGTGGGGCGTAGAATGGGAGCTGCTAATCATAGACCCATGAATGGATGAAACTTGACTCATTAGCAATGGTCAAGTGGGGTGTAGAATGGGAGCTGCTAATCATAGACCCATGAATGGATGAAACTTGACTCATTAGCAAACAGATATAATGGTTCATTGTGTAGTGACGCCACACAATATGAAGATTTTCTTTTAAAAATGACTTCCTGTAGCCCCAGGTGGCCTGGAACTCACTATGCAGACCAGCTGGCCTGCATCTCACAGAGATCCTCCCAAGTGATGAGATTAAAAGTATCTGTCACCATGCTTGGCTAAATATTAGTATTTTTAATTTACATTTAGACTTACGGGTGTGCTGCAGGCTGAACAATATGGTGCAGAGCTATTTGAAAGTTACTTTGATGTTTGTCAGAGGTGCGGATGGAACTTTAGTCATATCAGAACATAGCCATGTTAGAAGGCCCCAAAATTTAAGTGGTGGCATGTGGGTGATCACTGTGTGTGTGCTTAAAAATTACATACAGTGTTAAAAATGAGCATACAATGTTGAGAGATTTAGCTGAGGGAATTAAAACAAGAGTACACATTACTATTAATCTATCAATAAAAACATTAGAAAGTTTTCTTTAAGAATACAATTCTCCCTCATATACCTGGACCACTGGATATAGAGCTTTTACATTTGAAAATGTTGTACAAATTGACAAGGAATGTTTCCTTTTCTCAAGAACTTATGAATTAGTTATTGCCGCTGCTCATTAGCCCCAGAGAAGTCCAGCAATTGTCCAGTGATTATGTTCAATAGTTGAGGTATAAAAATCATTGAAACAGAAGGGCTTTTTTCCACCGACTTCATTTTTAGTAGAAATATTCAGATGGCAAAACAGGGCCACATTCAGTTACTAAATGTGTGTTTCCCTGAAACCATTGCTGTTGAAATGAAAATGGCAATCCTATATCTTATTAGCCATTTTAGGTCATTTACCGAAAAGCTATCTTCACTATTGTATTTAATTTACAATTAGATTCGAAAGATTAATGTTATTTATAGCATCAAATACATCAAATACATCATTTGAATGTAACCCACCTTCTGTAGTACTCCATGATAGGAACACAGGGTTCTGGGACTTGTGTCATATTTACTTGTGAGACTCTGAAAATGTCCGTTGCTTTGGGTGTTGAATATCCCACAACCCATTTTATAAGCAGCAATTATTTGTACAGTGGAATTATTTTTCTGGTACTGGGGATGGACTGTAGGGCCTCCCACATGCTAGGCAAGTTCTTTAACACCAAGATAAGTTTTCAGACCCAGAAAACCTACTCAGTTTTAAACCCTTTTTATTTAAATTTAATCAACACCCTTTCTATATCTAAAAATAATGATTTGTAATGTTGTAAAGACAAAAAGCACAATTCATTTATTAATTCAGCAAATGTCTTCGGATTCCCTAAACTGTGCCTGCATTGTATTAATTTCTGAAGAGATGGAAATGTAAAGTCTACTGTCTTTACATGCAAAGAGTTGATTTTCATATATAAAGAGGCATAAGGTCAAGGTAAGGTACACAGAGTGCACAGGCTGACTGGCCCTGGCAGAGAAGGCAGATGGATCATATAGACCACCATCTCACACACTCCAAATCACTTCAAAGCTTTTGTTCTCTAGGAGCATGGGACTCGGTTTGTATCTAACAGTTCATCTTGCCTTCCATGTGACTTGAGGGGATTTATCATGGATTGGTGGCTGCGTGGATGGGATACCTGGATGGGATACCTTCCACATATGGTGATTCTGCCAATATCAGATACATAACTCCTTCTAGCTCCCTGAGTACGTTCTAGGAGGAAAACTGGTTTGAAGGTTCATTGCTGCTGATTTTGAAAGTTAATTGGAGGGAAAGAAAATTTTGAGGAGACTCACCCAGGAAAAAAGAGACAGTGGGCGAAATGTTAGGATTTGGTCTCATAGAAACCATTCCTAATAGTACTGGAGCTTGTAGCTTTGCAGTGACCACTGCTCTGAACTCAACTCAGTGTTTCATTAGACATCTTGGCCTGGTTCACTTGTGGACATGGGAAGCAGTGAGCTGGTTTAGGCTAGTACCTCCATGACGCTACTTTGAGAAAGCACAGCAATGATGCCTTCCAGTGTTAGAGCATGAACACTCTGATGGGTGAGCGGAGACTGCCTTGTCAAAACCCGTGGATTTCCAAAAGCAACAGCATAATAGTTGCAAAGATCAGCAAGGCACAGTGTCAATACACACAGTATTTTCATTTTACTCCACAGCCCAGGCAAGTTCCAAGACCAGCCCACATTCAAACCGAACAGTAATAGACCATGACTCGTGCTGAGAAAACGTTTCTGATTACAGTGAGCGTCCTGTGCTTGGAACATCAGCGCCATGTGATGGTGGAACATGGTAGAAAGGTGAAGCAGAGAACAAGCGTCCTCTAAACAAAGACATTGTCTGTTTTGTTTGTGTTTAAGAAAGTTTGACTTTATAATTGAACAGGAAATCATAGTTTAAATTTGTTGCGTAAAGTTTGGCATTAGTAAAACTCATGATGGGAAAATTCTTGGTATTGAAAATGTCATTTGTTCCCTGTACTTGTCTCATGGTCAAAGGACAATGATTCAAATATTAAACATTCATATGGACCTTTCAAGACACAGTGATTATATTCTTTGTGTTTGACTCAGACTCTGTTTCAATTGAAGCTCTATAAATCCAGATTTTAATAAATTATAAGGATGCATCTCAATACTCAGAGCAGAAACGCACATTTGCTGACATACTAGGAGGCCTATGCACAAATATAACACAATGTTCTAAACATTGCTGGGATGGAATCAAGGAGGAGGCAGCCAGCAGGAGAGAAATAGAATGTATTGTTGGAAGATGCTTGCAAAGGAGACCTTTGTTTAAACTGTATGCTAAAATTACAACAAGTGTTCTAGAGCTATCTTTCTGAAGAACTTAATTCTAGTTTGTGGTACTAATAAGTTTGTAAGGAATTGATTGATGAAGCTCGGTACCCATCAACTTGGACCGCCATAACAGTTATCCATAAACTGTGTGCATCAAGTCATAGAAATGTATTATATCACTCTTCTCAAGGCAGAAAGTCCAAGATAGCATGTGGGCAAGGGCAGCTTCTTGTCAAGGCTTGAGTGCAGAGTCTTCCTACCTTCCCACACACAGCATCCTCATCTGTGGGAAGGGAAGGACGAGAGAGAAAGAAGGAGGAAGAGAAAGCAACAGAGAGGGAGATGAGAGAGAGAGAGAGAGAGGAGTTAAGAGAGACAAGAAAGGCCCACTGATAAAAAGAGAACAGAATTCTTCAATGTGCCTTCTTACAAGGGTGTTGGATCATGTTGGACAGGATTAAACCCTTATGACTTCAGTTAATTTAACAAGCTCTCTGGAGACACTGCCTCCAAACAGAGCCATGTTATTGGCTAGGGTTTGAGGTGGACACATTACAGTAAACATCAGGACCAACACTGGAAAGGAACGTTAGTCCACCAGCACCTTCAATCTTCAATACTCCATAGGAAATGTACCGAATGTTTTAAGACGTCGTCACATTATTACCCCACCAGAGACCCCTTATAACTTGTTTGACCTCATAAAATCAACTGGTCCTTTGGTTAGCTATGTCTAGTGTATGGTTATAACACTGTGTGTTTCTGTAGCTCAATAATGCAATTTTACAATATGCTCACTCACTCTGAGAAATCCAG
>NW_008331681.1:24175-37106 GCF_000622305.1 Nannospalax galili
TTTATTTTGTGAATAAACCTTCACAAAATGACAGGTCAATAAATAACATAATTTTTCAGAAGAGTTTTAGGAATTAAAAAGAATATTGAAAAATGTTCCTAAGAAGATGCTGAAAATTTCATCTCTGTAAATACTTTATGCAAAAGCAAAGACTAAGAGGAAAATGTCCTTCATGATACAGTTTTTCTAGAAAACTTCATAGGGAAGAATGGACCTCACATATCACAGGTAGGAAAAGCAGAGCTGCACAATTTTACATATTGGATCAAATTATTGCAGACAAATCAGAGACGTTTTGTTTCTAAAACAAAGGCTATGCTGCCAAAAGCCTGCATTGCAGTTATCATTACAGTAAATAAAACCATCTGCTTGAAGACTAATAAAAAGATGAGACGGGAAACACTCCAAACCCAAGTGTCAAGGATGGCTATGAAGACACCTTGAGTACAGCAGTTCTCTTCTGAACTGTGAGTACCCCGTCAAGAAAATAAAATATGCCTGCAAAGGCCTGGTTCCCTCCCACTGAGAAGGTCTGAAGTCCACTTAGGTAGCTGTTGGTTACCACTCAGATACCAGTGCCACTACTGCACCAATATAGGTAGTTTTCTGTACCCATCATATTTATTCAACTATAGGACTAGGTTGGACCACTGATTGATTTTCTCCCTCAGCAACTTACATAGTGTCCTCTAGAACTATGAGAGCTAGTCTTCAGGGAGAAGGCTTCGAGGTCAGTTCCTGCTCCATTTCTCCAAGTCCTGTGTGTGATTTATTATCTGTCTTCAGCAGTAGGGTCTTACCCTTGTGTCTGGGAGATAACCCAGGGCTCTTGCAATAGCTTCTGTTATTTGGGACTTCTCTAGGACTTCTCTGACCAAACAATTGAAGCGAGGTCTCTTCTGTCTGGCACTGTGTTCTTGCCATACAGCCCCCAGGCATACATACACACATTAATGTTCAGACACCGTATGTGTATTTTTCAGGAGTTTCCCAAGTCAACACGTGTCCCTCTGTCTTCCCATGCTACCCATGACTCATTAATCACTCCTCTCTTTCCCTGTCCAACCTCCCTTCTCCCTCATTAGTCCAAGCTTCCCCATTATTCCCACCCTCCCCTCTTAAAACTCACCTCCCCCATGACCCCTCTCCTGAGTTCCCTCCTCCCCGAACATGGTCCCCTGACTGTCCCTCATGATTCCTCCCAGTCAAACACTCGCACTTTCCCCACATCCTCCCTGGTAACATCTGGTCCCTATGCTCCCCCTTTCAGGCTTTTTCTTGTCCTTTACCTCTGTGTGTCCGTTCCATTTTTCCTGACTCCTGCTGTTACATTGGAATATATACTTCCATACAAGGGATTGGTGTTATGATCCACAAATGAGGGAGAGCATTGGTGACTTGATTTTCTGAGTTTGTGTTACTTAGTATGACAGTTTCTAGTTCCATCCATTTACCTGCAAATTTCATAATTTCACCTTTTCTAACTGCTGAGTAGAATTCCATTGTGTAACTGTGCCACATTTTTATAATCTATTCATCAGTTCAGGAACATTTGGGTTGTTTCCATTTCTTAGCTGTTGTGAGGAGAGCAGCAACAAACATGGATGTATAGGCATCTCTATTGTGGAATGTCCATAACTCAGGCTCACGGAACTTAGTGGAACAGGGATAGAGAGATGACTAGTGCATCCCTCAACTCTCACCAGCAAAAAGTCCTTACACAACAGAGTGTGATATACACAGAAGGCCACAACTGGCTTAGTTTTAGAGAATAAGAGACTGCACGGTGTGTGTCCTTGGACAGGACTCCTTTATATTAAACCTCACCCACCCATGGCTCAGGGACCATCCTGGAAAGGGGACAGAAAGATTGTAAGAGCCAGGACTGGCTCATGATCATGGGGATGCAGAGACTTTCAGGCCACTGGAAGCTTGCTCATGTGAACTTGTGGCAATGGTGCATTGAGCACAAGACCCATGCCAACTCAATCAGAAAAGGACTCAGAGTGGTATAAGGGAAGTAGGCTGTGGGCTGGCTCTAGCCTGAGGACTGTTGGAGATTGATTACAGCTGGGTGAAGGGAAGAGGGTGGACCTTCCTTAACTCTCTAGATAGGCTGGCTAGGCTCCAGTGGAAGAGCTTGCACCAAAGGACATCTGGGTACAAATGCTTAATGGGAAGGAACTTAACATGCATGGCAGAAAGCGTAAGACTTAGTGGGAGGTGTGGGGACACGGATGGGGAAATGGCTGTTAATTTGATTAAGAACTGTTGTATCAAATGTGCAAAAGCACAATAAAAATATTTTAAAAGCCGGGTGTCATGCCGCATGCCTTTTGTTCCAGCACTCAGGGGGCAGGGACAGGCAGATCTCTGAGTTTGGTCTACACAGTGAGTTACAGGCCAGGTGTGGCTACAGGGAGACACAGTCTGAAAAAGAACAAAATAAAAATTTAAAGAAATTTATCTTCAGCAGTTCTGAAATTTAGAAAAAAATGGCTCTTGATCAAGTCAACAGTTTTTCTTTTTTGGGCATATACAGAAATAAAGCTGTGCTGAGAGGATGTAGAGAAGACTCCATAGTCTCTACAAGTTGCTGAACATTTCATACAATGTGTGTTGGGAATTCTTTTGAGCTTTAGCCACCGCTCTTTAGAGGACCTGTGTTCTGACCTACACAGCTGCAGCACACAGCTCGCAACTGTAAGAGATCAGACGTCCCGTTTTGGTCTTTGTGGGACCTCCCCACACATGTACATATACACAGAGACATATGCATAGATTAAAAAATAAAATCAATGCAATAGCTATTACGTATAAAATATGTTAAACTGAATTTAGGTTTGTATAGAACATGTGCCTTCTCCAATAGAACATAATTTATAACTTAAGGGAACAGATTATTCATTCTCTCTCTCTCTCTCTCTCTCTCTCTCTGTATTTCTGAACACATATAATGAAACAACAACAACAACAAAAGGATACAGAGAAAAATATTTATCTTCTTTTTATAATCTTTTTTTTTATCTTTTTGAAACAGGGTTTCCCTGTAGCCCTAGCTGACCCAGAATTCACTTCGTAGACCAGGACTCTGTCTCTGCCTCAAAATGTTAGGATTAAAGGTGTGAGCCACCATACCCAGCAATTATCCTCTTAATATATGTAGTTAAACACATTAGAATGGTCATGTGCTGTCATGTTAAGATGTTTAGTATTTTAGATGTTTATTCATAACATCACATTTTGAAGGTAAATGGATCATAATGGAACAACACTGTGAAAATATGCAATTTACACATGCAAATCATTTTTAAATCCTATGGAAGGAGGATATGTTATATAAAATTACCATTATCTAATTAAAGAAGAGACTCTAAAGCTGAGGTGCCCTTGGTCTTATTCATACCTTGAGATATGTTTCTGAATCATGTGGAAAAGGAGACTTGTGCTGCGTTTCAGAACTGAGAGTGTAGCAGAGCTCCTTCCCATGTGTCTCCAATGCTCAGGATTCTAGGGCCTGTTGAGATGCCCAGTGCTTAGAAGCACTTACTGCTCTTATGGAGGACATGAACTCAGGTCCCAGCACCTACGTCAAGCAGCTCACATCTACCTGTAACTCCACTTCCAAGGAATACATGGTCCTCTTCTGGTCTCTTCAGGCACCTGTAAGCTTTCACACTCACACAGACACACAAATTTAAAAAATATAATAAAAATTTAAAATCCTCTCACAGCTTCAGCATTCTCTAAGAAAGCTGAGACTCCTCTCTGCTCTGTGGAGATGTGCTTCTTGGGCTCCTTGAGGGCCCTGGGTGCACTCTTCCTGTATAAGGTGAATGACAGTGTAACAGTACTTCACACTTAGACTGGGGCAAAATTTTAAAATGCTGTAACTGAAAATATATTTTCCTAAAAATGTGTCCAAATCATTGACAGGTAGTCCATGGGCTCTGTAAACTGGTTTCCCAACCTGACAGCTACGTAGAATTCCCATTATGCACTGTGAGATGTTTTGTAATTTCTTTCCTGGTGATGTATGAAATGCAGCAACAACTTGTCCCCCAAAATGATCATTTTTCCTCTCAGGACTGAAATAGAGTGTGACATTTTTGAGAGCATTTAAATAACATTTAAAGATTAATTTTTAGCGAATAACCTCCTTCAGGATTTTTCCAGGTAATAACTCAGCTGGTGAGAAATAAACAGCTCCTTTGAAAATTCTGAGCATGTATTGGCACTAAGAACAGCTTCCACATGTTTTCCTCTGAATGGCAGCTATTGACTTATTTGATGTGAACAGTAAGAATTATCTATGTTTAAGTACAATTAAATCTGATTAGATACCATTCTAGAGGGAATAAAATATGCTCATGGCATGACACACCCTTTCCATAGTGAAATCCTGTTGCTTAAACAATCCAAAACCCTGAAGGCATCTGACATGTGTTCCTGCATCTCAATCATGTTAAGTGCTTGTTTGCTTAGCAGATATAAATCTACAATGTGTGCAATGTCTTGGGTTCTCGAACAAGTATACGCCCTTCAGCCCTGAATCCTCCATTCTAACTGGAAATGTACATAAGTGAGTATCAGGTAACTATAGTTATGACACACACACTAAGTCTAGTATACCTTATTTGTTTTTGAATATGTAGAAGTCAGAATTTTCTTCAAGGGACTAAGGAAGTTTTTAATAGAGAAAGTGCCGGTGCCAGCCAGGCAAAACGGACAGTACCTGAAAGAGGGAGTGAGGATTGAAAGAAAGGAAAGGAGACAGAAAAGACGTTTCTTGGGAGGGCTCACAGTGAATACTGCCAGCCCCGATTTATTTCAGCTCTGTCTTTTTATGCAGAAGAACTCAATTAGTTACAACTGCTGTATTTCCCCACCTGTATCTGAGGGTCAGGGAGAGGTCAGATCAAAGGCTTCTTGGATCCTTTTGTTTACCACTAATGTCACAAGGTCAGGTATTGTGAGGCTCTCCAGAAAACTCCTTCCTCCTGAATGGGCAGGTTAAGTACTGGTTTGCATGACACAAACTCAGTAAATGAGGCTGCTGCAGCTCAATGGTTAGCGGCTCCCGACAAGAAAGCAATATTGGCTGGGCATAATGGTATACTCTTTTAATCCTAGCACTTGGGAGGCAGAGGCAGGAGGATCTCTGTGATACTGAGACTGAGTTTAGCCTGGCTTACATAGCGGGTTCCAGGCCAGCTGGGGATACAGGGAGACCCTGATTCAAAAAGAACAAGAGAGCGAGAGAGCGAGAGAGAGAGAGGGAGAGAGAAAGAAAAAAAAAGAAAAATGAAAGATAGCATTGTAGTGGCAATATTCTGGAATAATTTGGTTTGTAAAGAGAGTTATCATTAGGAAATACAGGGAAGAAAAACAGGAGAGCATCTCTACTTGACAGAATATAACGAGCTTTTGATAAAATATAGAACATGCATAAACTATTAATTGATGATAATCCTGGGAAAATTTTAAAACAAAGACAATTTAGAGCATGTAGCTGGGAAATATTCCAGTTTTTCCCGCCAGGATATATTCTATCACAATTGATTTGTTGTGTGGTTATAGGCATGCAGGACTAAGAACAAATTCAACGAGTTCTCAGTAGTGTTCTTTTATCATGAATGGCCCAGCAGAACTCTCTGCCCAGTGACATAACACCTTCTTGTACCTGCGGTTGACTGACAGCACACCTTCAACACCTCACCATTATTCAAACCATATTCTTGTTTCTCTATATGTTTTAGTATTTTCCATTGCAATGGTGCATATTTATCTACCATGGTGTACTGTGTATTCTGTGATGGTTCCATATATTTCAGACTAGTATAATATTCAAATAACACTAAGCATATCTATCTCCTCAAACACTGAGTTTTTTGTTGTGAAAAGCTCCACAAGCCTGTTTTCTGGAGTTTTGGAAATGCACAGTATAACACTGTTATCTACAGTCACCTCACTGTGCAATGAGCACTGAAATTCACTTCCCTTGGGCAGCTGTGTCATAGCACCCATTGACCAAGCTCTCCCCAGCCACCCTTCCCCTAGCTCGCCCTACCTCTGATAGGCACTCTTTCCAGACTTCCAAGTTCATACAGCTGGATTGTTCTGTGTTTGTCTTTCATTGCCTGGCATATTTCACTCAGTCTCCTCTGGAAACATCCATTCTGTTGCAAATAACACGATTTTATCAATTTATGTGACCAAATCCTCTTCCTTAGCACAGATATACTATATATTTTTCTTTGAACCCTATTCCATCCCCTTAAACCCCACCCCATCCCCCTTCTAATTTTCCCTCCTAAATTCATGTGCTACTGTCTTTTAGACCTCCTGAGTCACCATGAATTTGCACCTCCCCATTTACAAGAAAATAGTCAAACTGCTTAGAAAGGCAGATAAAGGTGCCCCAAATATTTGGATTCTGATTGACATTTGCCTTTATTTAGTAATTTAGTTCTAACTTCTCTTCAACCATAACTGCAATGTTAAATCATTTGAAATCTTTGAGCACAAGTGGTTGAATCATAACTGCATCACTACAAATATGGTCTGTCACATTAACATGCACTGTACTCTGGCTCCTTCTCATAATTCTTCATTATTTAAAGTACTTTCAAAAATTTAGAATCAATGTCACCAGCTCCTCCTCTTCCCTTTGATCACTACCTCCTGTTAGATTGTTTTGGGGGTCGCCTTGGACCATGAACCATGGGTTCATTTTGCTAAAGTTAGTTTGGAACTATCAAGTCTGTGTACCAAGCTCCACAGATATCAGACTACTTGTTCCTCCACAGGCAGAAGATATGTCAATTTGCAGTGTTATTACGCAAACGGGAGATCCTACTGACAGGGTACTTAATGATCCAGAAACAAAAGCCTAGAAAGAAATCATAGTAGCAGTAGGATTATGTTTTGGGAAAATGTTAAAATTCTCATAGTTTCTTGTTTTGAAAATTTAGAATCAATGTCACCAGCTCCTCCTCTTCCCTGAGATCACTACCTCCTGTTAGATTGCTTTGGGGATCGCCTTGGACCATGAACCATGGGTTCATTTTGCTAAGGTTAGTTTGGAACTATCAAGTCTGTGTGCCAAGCTCCACAGATATCAGTCTACTTGTTCCTCCACAGCCAGAAGACATGTCAATTTGCAGTGTTATTATGCAAACGAGAGATCCCACTGACAGGGTAATTAATGATCCAGAAACAGAAGCCTAGAAAGAAATCACAGTAGCAGTAGGATTATGTTTTGGGAAAATGTTAAAATTCTCATAGTTTCTTCTTAAACTATAAACATATTTTATATTGTCTTAATATTACACCATAATTTCCTTTTTTCCCTTTTTAATCAAATTTTTTATAAATTTCACATAATATATTTTTATCACATTTAAAGTCCTTCCCCTAACCGACCAACTTTTAATTTTCTTAAATATCAAATGAATCTTAAAGTGTTTTGAAGTAGGGTACATTTTACTGTGGGATTATATTTCAATGTAGATAAATTGATCCTTATGTTTTCATTATAGTCAGAAATATCAATTCAGTTCTTTCATGCTATATTAATCAATAATTATTATCATATAATATATTATACTTTTAATAACTAGTCTGTAAAAGAAAACATATTATGTGCTGTTCTTGTCTGTCTTTTCACTAATTATTTAAAGGATATTTTCTTCATTGAGCATCAAACTTAATTACTTATTTATATGAGAGACCAGAATGGCTTTCAAGAAGCCAGCCAATTCCATGAAGTGTATATTATACTTTTAATAACTAGTCTGTGAAAGAAAACATTATGTGCTGCTCTTGTCTGTCTTTTCACTAATTATTTAAAGGATATTTTCTTCATTGAGCACCATGCTTAATTACTTAATTATATGAGAGACCAGAATGGCTTTCAAGAAGCCAGCCAATTCCATGAAGTGCATAATATGGTATAAAAAATGCCCTAATTACATAATTACTGATAAAATGGATTAGCTCCAAAGAACATACATAATATAGATGTTTAAGAAGTGCACTCAGAGAGCAACACTGTAATTCATACTGACTAAGGGTATAACAGGGATTTCTTTTTAATTCTTGTAAATTTTCTTGGAAAGTACTAGAAAACTGAATGGCAAGATGGGATACTAGCGATTATTTGGGGAGCAGAGCCTATAACGTAACCACCACAAATTAAGAAGAGAAAAGGAATAAAATATAAAATACTAACACTACTTACATGTTATAAAATCGTGAATTGTCTTTTTGGGACAATTTTTCTCCTTGTACATCTCCCTTGAAGACATTCCAGATTTTATTGCTATAACTAGTGGTATAAAAAGCTCCCGAGGTCTTGGAACGGCGCACTGGCTATGTGTATATGTGCCTGTGTCACGAGTGGCTTCTGAAAATGGAACACAGAATACATGGAGAAAGTGACAGAGGGTTGCACCGTGGGCATGTGCTTGATTAGGAAATTCTTTAGTGTCCTTCGACTACACTGAGAAGAGAGCTGCACTCTCTGAAACCTTCCTATATTTAGAAACACCTAAGACCCACAGGCTTGTAGAAGACAGAAGATGGCATCTCCTGTCCTCCGCCTTGTCAGGGACTACACAGATAAAATGATGTGGAAATGGTCTCTGGTTGATTATTACTTAATACCACAGGAAAATGACCCACTAATGAGACTCGGGAGGTACGTGGGGACCACAAAGTATGGAGTCCTTTCAATTCTTCGCAGCAGGCATTTTAGACTACTATAAGGAAGAGAAAAATGAGATAAAACACATCACAACACACACTGAAGAACCGTTCAGGAGTCACCAAAGTGCAGTCCTCACAGACCCTCAAAGGTGAACCTGCACATCTCCATCTGGCTCTGTAGCTTGTTTCAGTACATTGTATCTTTAGCTCCACTGAAAAAAATATTCATTTTGTGTAGTTTTTTAAAGGAGTTGGACTTTCATAAAACTAATATATCACAGTCCTACTGGATGATTATCCTCTCCCAACTCTTTAAAAATCTTTCTCTCTTTCTCTCTCCTCCCCCCGCCCCCCCCCGTTTTAACTGGGAGTAGATCTCAACATCTCCCCTATACACACAGCACACAGTCTATCAATTAATAGCATGTTCAGAATTTCTCAGGCTATTAAAATAATCCCATAGTTCTCTCCCTGCCCCACATTACTTTCTTCATTCATTATATAAAACACTGCAGTCCTGACCTCGCACTAAGAAATAAGTATGAGGACTGGAGAGATGGCTCAGCGGTGAGAGCACTGACTGCTCTTGCAGAGGACCCGGGTTCAAATTGCAGCACCCGCATGGCAGCTGAAACTCATCTATAACCCAGTTTCAGGGGATGTGACGCCCTCGTCTGACCTCCACAGGGATTGCATGGCACAGGTGCACTTATGAACACTCAGGCAATACACTCATAAACATAAAATTCTAAAAATTTAAAAACAATAGCCTTATTATCATTGAGTTTGATTCTGAGACGTGATAGACCTGATACAGGGAGACGCAGAGTCTCCCCTAGAGGGTCCTTCATCTCATTCTTAAAAGGCTTTAAGAGTGCACACAGGGGCTGGAGAGATGGCTCAGCGGTTAAGAACATTGGTTGTTCTTGCAGAAGACCCGGGTATGAATCCCAGCACCCACATGGCAGCTAACAACTGTCGGTAACTCTAGTCCCAGGAGATCCGACAGCCTCTTCTGATCTCTGCAGTTATTGCACAACATGGGTGCACTTACCTACATGCAGGCAACACACACACATACACAGGAAATAAAAATAATAAATAAAATTTAAAGGAAAGAAGCGTGAACACAAATGAATCTTTAAGAGAATTATTAGACTGAAGAAAAATCTTCAGGGCAGGCAAGCTGTATATCTCAGCAGCCGCCTTGAGGAGGAGAAAGAAAAAAGTCATAAATCCAGGTTCCCTTAGAGGCCACATAGAGGTCAGAGTGACACCACATGGTGGGCTACAAGCCGCATGGCCAGCAAGGGGAAAAGGCGCTGTAGAGAAAAAGATACAGAAACTCAAATTTGGGGGCAACCCACAGCATCAGGGACAGAGATGGTTGGAAAAGAGAAAAAGAAGAAAACTAGAGGTTATGTTTTTCTGAAGAATTCAGAAATGTGGACAAAACTTATGGGAGCCACATGCCTGTGACTTGATTCACAAGAATGGCAGGAAGTCGTGGAAGGTGTGGGGATTAGGGGTAGGAAAAGGTTTATATCCAAGTAATAGATTTTCAATAAAAATCAAGTAGCTCAAAGATTCTTACAAACTGATAAGATTTATTCACCATAGTGAAGTCTCTCATTTGTTTATGAGTCATTTGGAATATGGCATCAGGTTCAATTTGGTGCTTATTAAATAAGTGAGCTGTGCAGTTGTGCTTCAGTAACTTTGACTCCATATGAACCCAGTGAAGTCTTTTTAATCATATTCTAGAAGATCAGACAAAACAAAATGTTAAGTACAGAAGATTCAACAATGCAAAATCACTTGTTATCCTTATGGAAGTATTTCTAAATCACAAAGTGTACTTCCATTTAAAAACAGACCGATTATTTTTATGTTTTTGTTGTTCCCTTAAGATGATTACAACTCGGAACTAGGAAAGCCAGGGTCAGAGATATTTGGAAATGGAACATGGCTGGCTTCAGAACTGAGGGCTGGGACACTCCCTTTTGAAGAGATTTCTGTATGGAAAAGGGACTGGCAATTACATCTAAGATGCACAGAAGGCAGTGCTATATCAATTCTTCATAAAGCTGGGTAGAAGGTGCACTGAATAGCCTATATTTACAATTTTCAGGTCAGTTAATATTTAAATAGACGTTCAGAAACAAAATTTAGACAAACATGGTGTGTGTGTGTGTGTGTGTGTGTGTGTGTGTGCATGTGTGTGTGTTTACATGCTCCTCCAGTGAGTTCAGATGCATGTGCATATACTTCTATGAGCTCATGCACGTGGAGGTCAGAGATTGTCCTCAGGCAGTGCTTGCTCCCCAGGAACTATGCACACTGATCTTTAATTTCATTATTTATTATTTATTTTTATTTTATATGTATGATTATATTGCTTGCATGTACGTAAGTGCACCTGGGCCATGCGATGCCTATGGAGACCAGAAGAGGGCATCGAATTCCCTAGGAACTGGAGTTAATGATGATTGTTTGCTGCCACGTGGGTGCTGGGAATTGAACCTGGATCCTCTACAAGAGCAGTCAGTGCTCTTAACTGAACCATTTCTCCAGCTCCCCACACATCTATCATCTATCCTTCTATCTATCTATCTATCTATCTATCTATCTATCTATCTATCCATCCATCCATCCATCATCTATCTATCATCCACCATTTATCTATAGATAGATAGATGATAGATAGATAGATTTGGTCAGGCTCTTTCACATAGCCTGAAGCTAAAATATTGGATGATGCTAGTCAGATTGTTCAGAGAGCACCAGGGATCCCTCTGTCTGTGTCAGAATTCCCTGCACTGGGATAACAGGCTTGTATACCATGCCTGGCTTTTATTATGTTGGTTCTGGTATTTAATTCAGATTCTTCTAATTGTAAAACCAGCACTCTACAGACTAAGCTAGCTCCCCAGCCCTGGGATAAAGTCTTTATTCAGAAGACAGGATATACAACTGATAATTAGAGGCATCATTAAAATAAAAATCAGCAACAAGTCAGGAAAACCCTGAGCTGAAGACTCTTCAAAGACAAAGGCTTAAATGAATTTAAGAGCACGTTTGTGATTTGATAATAGAATAATGTTACTGGATCATTAAATGGTGTTTTTTTGTTGTCTCTACAATGTTGCTTTTAATCTCTAATGTTTCTCATGTGGAAAAAGGAAGCTTTTGTTTTTTGGGAAATGTGTAAAATGCAACACAAGCAACCAAATACCATCAGGACTTTCCCAAAAACAAATTACTACTGTGGGCTTGCTGTAAGAGCAACACTGTTTTCAACCTTCTTTAAATCAATACTATTATTTTGGGGTTTTTTTACATGCATGTGTTTCCTTAAAGGAGACAGTTGAACACAGCGCTTTTGAAATTCTTATACAGAAAAAGAATACAAGAGCTTATCCTCTTGCCTAACATTAAAGAAGCACAATTAAAGTTGCAATATTAGGGGGCTGGACAGATGGTTTAAAGGTCAAGAACACTTGCTGTTCTCCAGAGACCTGGGTTCGATCCCAGCACCCATATAGTGGCTAACAACTGTCTTCTAATCCAATTCCTGGGAATCTGGCAGTCTCTTCTGGTCTCTGAGGGCCTTTCATGCAGTTGGCATACTTACATACATGCAGGAAAAACATTCATACAAATAAAAATAACAATAACCAAGGTAATTTTTAAAGTTGTAATATTAGGAATAAAATAGCATGGTAATTGGTTTGAATGGCACATTTACTTGAATACATTAAAATGTAACCCTGGCTTTTTCATATATTTTCTCTAAAATCCATACCTAGATCCCCACATACTTTACTCCATGAACTTCTGATCACTCTCACATAAAGCTCTTTGCTTCACATCAATCAGCCCATTTGTCTGCATTCCTCAAGTTCCAAATGCATTTTGTACCAAACCACATCCATATTCAGAAGTCCATTTTGTGATTCTGTCATTAAAATTGCTTTGATATTACGCTTAACTCTGACTGTAGTTTTGAGTCGTTTTCAAATTATCAATTTCTGCTTATTTCCAGTCATATGTTTTGTAAGCGTTTTACGATATGTGCAATTTAGTGTGAGGAAAGATTTTTACTTTCTAAAAAGTATATGTGGCTAAAACCAAAACATTGAAAAGGGTCTAAGCAATAAAATCAAGGCTATTAAAATATATTAATTAAATAATTCTGCATTAAGTGCTTTTTCATAGTCTT